>NW_003852407.1:29806698-29839471 GCF_000181295.1 Otolemur garnettii | reverse complement strand
GGGGTCTAATGTGTTCTTCCTCAAAAGGGCAGAATCTAAGCCTGATGCAGTGTGAGAAGAAGGGGTTAGTTTGTTCTATAAACTGTTAGAGAGATTTAAAAAATAGGCAATCCAGTTGACTCATGCATGGCTCACAGCCATATAAATGCTTGCAAAATTGCTTCCTGTGCAGTAGTAGTGACCACAGAGAAGCAGAAGTAAAATGGAAGCAAGAGAGAGCTCTTAGGAAATCTTTGACAGGAGCTAAAACTTTCGTTAAACCTTCTGTTCAACTTTGTGGAGAGCCATCCTTTGGAAAATTAAATGCATTTTCAATGAGCACACTGCAAATCAAAATTAACATAATTTGTCTATAAAATAAGATATCTTTGGTATTAAACTTCATTTCTAGAAATATATTGTCTTTCAGAACCCAGTGCTGAAGAAAAACAATTTTTTACCCCCAGGACTGTGGCTATAATGTTACTAGGAGATTTGTAATCTGCTTTAAACATGTTACTGAAATAGAAGTTGACATACCTATAGTGTTTGTTGTTTACATTTAATTAAAGGCATTGCTTCAAATATATTCATGTGTTTGAGCTATCAACAATATACATGTTTATCTTTCTTCAAATTTACTTTTAACAAAATTGTTCTTTTTTGACTGGGCACAGTGGCTCACACCTGTAATCTTAGCACTCTGAGAGGCTGAGGTGGGTGGATCTCCTGAGCTCAGGAATTTGAGACCAGCCTTGTGCAAGAGCAAGACCCTGTCTCTAAAAAAAAATAGCTGAGAGGCAGCGGTGCCTATGGCTCACAGGGGTAGGGTGCCAGCCCCATATGGTGGAGGTGGCGGGTTCAAACCCAGCTCCGGCCAAAAACTGCAAAAAAAAAAAAGTGACTGGGAGGCTATATTTGGGGGGCTGAGGCAAGAAGATTGCTTGAGCCCAAGATTTTGAGATTGCTGTGAGCTATGACATCATGGCACTCAACCCCAGGGCAAGTGAGTGAGAAACTGTCTCAAAAAACCCTAAAAAACCCCCAAATACAAGGCTGTTCTTTTTTTCAGCCTTCTTCTAATACTCTCCATTCCTGTACGGAGTGGCTCTATCTGGGTTTGTTTCCTAGTTTCCCTTTATGCTCTGTTGAAACATGCATTATACAATCACTCAGCATCATTTCTTCTTTCCTTATCAATCATACTCCAGAAAGTTTCCCATCTGTACTTTACTTTTACTAGTCAGCTGAAATATACAATTAATTTATAGTTTTGATCTCTGAATTGGTTGGTTGGTTACCTACTTGGATGTAGGAAATAATTTCCTTCTGCGTAAGACTTCATCTGAGGGCTCAGTGAGTAGGGCACTGGCCCCATATACCAAAGGTGGCAGGTTCAAACCCAGCCCTGGCCAAACTCCAACAAAAAATAGCTGGGTGTTGTGGCAGATGCCTGTAGTCCCAGCTATTTGGGAGGCTGAGGCAAGAGAATTGCCTAAGCCCGAGAGCTGGAGTTTGCTGTGAGCTGTGATGCCAGAGTACTCTGCTGAGAGGACAAAATGAGACTTTATCTCTTAAAAAAAAAAAAAAAAAAAAGACTTCATCTGAAAGCCTGAATTGTATACACATACCTATCAGGAGAAAAAAAACAATCATTTTTCAGTGTACTCTATTTCCTATTTTGAAGGTGAATTCTCTTTCAGCAGAAATCTCTTTTAGAATAATTTTTTTTTGAGAATGCATGGAAAAGTTATTGTGTCCCAAATGGCAACACCAAAATTCCTCAAACTTCTAGCCCTCTGAGGATATATCTGATCCTAATCTAATATTGGACTTACCAGCCTCAAATTGAAATTTGCGTATAGGTAGCCACTATTTTCATACATCTCTAGAAGTGTAGAGAAGCAATAGTGATTCACTATGCTTAGAATAATTCCTAGCACATATTAAATGAATGCAGAAAAAATAGAGAAACAGAGAGAGGAAGATGTTTATTTATTTATTAATTTATTTTTAGAAACAAAGACTTGCTCTGTCACCCTGGCTAGAGTGCAGTGGCACAATCACAGCTTACTGAAGCCTAGAATTCCTGGGCGTAAGCCATCCTTCCCCCCAGCCTCCACAGTAGCCAGCATGCACCACCACATCTGGTGAATTTTTAAATTTTTTTGTAGAGACATGGTCCAGCTATGTTGCCCAGGCTGGTCTCAAACCATTCTCCCACCTCAGCCTCCCAAAGTGCTGGGATTACAGGTATGCGCCATCATACTTGGCCAGGAAGATGTTTTTTTAAAAAGAAAGCAAAGTATAAATCCTAAGTTTCTTCCCTCAACTCAGAAAATGTTCTGTATATGCTATGACATAATATGAGATGCTTGTTGTTCCAAACTGGGCTCTAATAATTTGAAATTTCCTATGGGTCCCATGAGATATTTTGAAAATTTTCCAGATTAAAAATATTCTCAATTATTCTCGTTGAAATTTAGGGATTACAATTAAAATATGTGGAAGATGGGAAACTGCAACCTTCAAATTACTACGAGGATATGCTCTGCCCTTTTCCTCATAGTCTTTGTGGCTTAGAACAAGAGCAAAGGTCAAATGAAGTTTTGAGAAAATACTGCACTTCTTAACCCAAAGAAGGCAGGGGAAGCAGAGCCATAGGTCATGGTGTTAGCCACTGCCACTAAAGTTTTGATCCTTCCATTAGGACAGCCAACAAATACAGAAGGAGACCTATTTCTAGCATATCTAGATGAAGGGTACATGGGTAAATTTAACTCCTACATTGCTGTCCTTTGGCTCTAGCTGCTTGGCAGAATGATTTGCCTTCTCCACTTCCAGATTTATATATGTGAGGATAACTTAACCCTGTGGAAGAAAAGTCTTTCTGACCCTCAAGTTCTGTGGATAAACTCTTTACCTGTGTTGACTGAACTCCACAAGGCAGGCCAGGCAAACGAATGCGCTTGTTGCTAGGACACCAGGCCGTTTCCATGGCAGCCACTGCTGTTTGCTATTCTCTTGACTACTAGCACATACACCTGTTCCTTAAGAAATATGTTTGTTTTCCTTCATTATAAGGCAAATACTGAGCAGAAATATCACAACTACATGACTGCAACTTCTCTGTAGCTTTCCAGCAGAAAAATACATCAAATACAATTTGATATGTGGAAAGGGAATTCACATATCCATGTGATACCTAAGTCTTCAGAGGTAATAAAATGTTTTATATGATTGACCAATTCGTTGTTCTTTTTATAACCCACCGTGTGCTGCATAGGATTTGAATCAACAAGGGTGTATTGTTTCCAAGGCTACCCTCACCTTTATCCTACATAGTGCTCATTGGGTAACTGTCTTTTTATGAATTTTTCAAAGATTTCACATGATGGCTTCCTTCGGAACTTTTTTTTCCCTCTCCTTCTAGCATCTAGTTGTCACCAAAATTGTCACCACTACTGACTGTAACTACCAGCCAGGACCCAGGAGTAAGGTGCCTAAGTGCGAAATTTAAGGAGGCTCTTACTTTCATGGCCACATAAATGCACTGCTGCCAACATCCACCCAAAAGGCAGTAAATACTGAGTTAAGGGTGCCCTGTTACTAATGAAATCATTAATTCCTAGGGTTCTTAATTAGCTTTTTTTTTTAAAGTTTTTTATTGAGATAGAGTCTCACTGTGTTGCCCTTGGTAGAGTGCTGGGGCATTGCAGCTCACAGCAGCCTCAAACTCTTGGGCTCAAGTGACTCTCTTGCCTCAGCCTCCCAAGTAGCTGGGACTATAGGCGCTCACCACAATGCCCACCTATGTTTCGTTTTAGCAGGCCTGGGCTGGGTTTTAACTCACCAGCTCTGGTGCGTGTGGCCGGTGCCCTACCCACTAAGCTACAGGCGCTGCCCTCTCAACTCACTTTTAACTCTTTTATTTCTCCCAATCCTGTAAGACTCAAGCATAAGACTGTGTGAATTGGGTTAGAGAACAATTTAACCAATGCTCATTGCCATACTCTGAACTATCCCTCTCCCCTAATACTGACTATCTAAGCAGGATTGTTTGTCCTCATATGAGCAAATTTCTATGCCCATTTTGTTCTTTGAAATATGCGCACACATTCAACTTAGGTTCTAAGGTAAACAAGGTTCGAGTTAAAGACAAGTCTTCAACAGCTCATAATTGCCGTGTTTTGGAAAGAATCTTCACTTGATAATAATAGCTACCGAATGTAGCATTAAAAGCTATTGATTATTAGGATGTCTATTAGCCAGCAGAGAATTTGACCCAGTTAAAGAGATTATATAACCAAACAGAATGGACTGCAAAGACATGATGACTCATGTAGCTACAAAACTAGCTTCAGAAGGAAGTTATTCTTTTCTTTTCAAAAGATCTCTGCAGTGCCCCCAAAGGGCCTCCTCTCTTTTTGCTTAGTCAGTTCATCTTTCAAATGTTTTAATCTGGAATTTCTCTTACCTTTTCTTATTCTGCTTCAATCAGAGGCAACACTTGCCAAAAGGCATTTGGACTCTGATCCCTGGACAAGTAAAAGGCCTTGCACCTGTCAAGGGAGCAAACACTCTCCTTATGATAAGGGTGTATACCCATCTGAGTGGTAAGGTTGCTTCGTCCAACTCTGCCTGGACCCAAGATTCTGGGTTGTTTTTTTTTTTTTGAGACAGAGTTTCACTTTCCCTCAGTAAAGTGCAATGGCATCGTAGCTCATAGCAACCTCTAACTCTTGGGCTCAAGTGATTCTCTTGCCTCAGCCTCCCATGTAGCTGGGACTGCAGGTGTCCATCACAAGGCCTGGCTATTTTTAGAGGCAGGGTCTCGCTCTGGCTCAGGCTGGTCTCGAACATGTGAGCTCAGGCAATCCACCCACCTCAGCCTCCTAGAGTGCTGGGATTACAGGCGTGAGCCACCATGCCTGACCTGACTCAAGATTCTTGCATGCTTCACTTTAGTTGCTTTCCTGAACAAGCCTACCCATTTTTAATTAGGTCCTTATTATCTCTTGCCTACCTTATACTGCCTCATCTGTCTCATTCTGAGGTAATCAAAATTATGATCAGGTAACTTCCCCTTCACAAAACCATGAAATGATTCCCCAGAGCAAAGTTCGACAAACTGTACCTTGTGAGTCAAATCCAGTTGCCTGCTTTTGCATAGCTTGTGAACTAGGAATGGTTTTTGCAAGTGAAGATTTGTAATGCATTATTGATGGGGCACATCTCTAAACCCCAATTGAGTAAAACAGGATTCCTTGAAAAGAAGTTCATATGGTTGACCTGTATTACAAAAAACAATTATACTCGATTAGCACACACACACACACACACACATATATATATGTATTTTTTGTGTGTGTGTGTGACAGTCTCACTATGTTGCCCTTGGTAGAGTGCTATGGCATCACAGCTCACAGCAAATTCAAACTCTTGGGCTTAAGTAATTCTCCTGCCTCAGCCTCCCAAGTAGCTGGGACTATAGGTGCCCACCACAACACCCAGTTATTTTTTTGTTGTAGTTGTCACTGTTGTCATTGGAACTCATGCAACACTGGTGGAAATGCAAAATGTACAGCCGTTTTAGAAAACAATTTGGTATTTTCTTATAAAGCTGAACATATATTTACCCTATGACCTTATGACCCATCAATCGCAATTCTTAGATATGTGCCCAAGGGAAATCCAGACATGTGTCCACACAAAGATCTGTATACAAATCTTTATAACAGCTTTATTCATGATCCTCAATGGCTAGAAACAACTGAGATGTCTTTCAACAAGTGAATGGGTAGATACATCACAGTACATCCATATAATAGAAAATCACACAGCAATAAAATGGTTGGACTACTTACATGTGCAAAAATATGGATGAATCTAACAAGCATTATGCTAAGTGAAAGGAACCAGATTGAGAAGGCCACATACTGAAAGATTCTATTATATGACATTCTAGAAAAGATAAAACTATAGGGACCAAAAGCATATAAGTGGTTACTAGGGCTACAGATAAAGGGAGAGGTTACCTACAAAACAGCACAGGAGAACTTTTGGAGATGAAAATATTCTGTATACATTGTCTAAATTCTCATGAAGGGCACCTAAAAAGGATGAATTTATTGTGCATAAATTATAACTCAGGGCTTGGCGCCTGTGGCTCAAGTGGCTAAGGCGCCAGCCACATACACCTAAGGTGGCGGGCTCGAATCCCCAGCCTGGGCCCGCCAAACAACAATGATGGCTGCAACCAATAAAAAAAAAAAAAATGGCCAGGCGTTGTGGCGGGCGCCTGTAGTCCCAGCTACTTGGGAGGCTGAGGCAGGAGACTCACTTGAGCCCAGGAGTTGGAGGTTGCTGTGAGCGTGATGCCATGGCACTCTACCCAGGGGGATAGCTTGAGGCTCCGTCTCAAAAAAAAAAAAAATTATAACTCAGGAAATCTGACTACAGAAAACTAAATGAATAAATGCAGTCTCTAAAGTAAGTATCCTTCAAATCAGTGAGATGTAATCCATCGGCCAGTGAGTTGTGGAAACAGTTTAGCAGATTGTGACAGGCAATTTTTAAAAGTGCGACAGAATAGAATAGGAAATATGAGTCATTGCACACCGTAAGAGGAATATTGTTAGTGAAACACTTATTTTACTGTCATATACAAGCATGCATGTACCATATTAATGCATCTTGAAAACAGAATCCATCATCATTGCGTGTTTAACAAAACAATTTAATACAGGACACTGGTTACACAAATGATGAAAAGGCTGAGAAGCCAAATAAGGGACGGTGAGGCAATCAGAGATTAGCAGAAGCAGAAACCACTAATACCTTTAGAGGGGAGGGACAAAGAGAGGTGGCAATGTTGCTGGATCCCAGAGCTAGAGGCAGCTAACAAAGTTGAAGTTACAGAGGGGCCCTTTCTGGCTGGAGCTGAGGCCAGAAAGTAGATTTAGCCATAGTCAGAGATGCACCCCAGGCAGAGAAAGACGGGAAAAATCATCCCAGCATTTCCATTCTTCCCACCCTCCAGTGTTGTGGCAAGGCCTGGTAAAGTTCAGAACCAGCCAGAAGTCAGTTAACAACCTGGGAGCCTCAGAAATGCAGGCTGTTGGGATCAGCATCCTTGTGACAGAGCAGCAGCAGTAGCAGGAGTGGATTTGACAGAGAACAGGCCAGGGGCAGATGCAGTTGCGAAGTAAAATATATTATTGACTGAGAGATTCTAAAAGGTTAAAAGCACAGGGGGAGGGGCGGGGGGAAAAACAAAAGGTTAAAAGCCATTACCTTAGAGGGAAGCTACCCTCTCTGGTTTATGCTATTCTCTCTATGTCCCACACATAGAAAAAGTAAAATCAAACTTTTGATAATTATAGGATAAAAATTTTATGTACTACATACAGAAAAAATAAAATCAAACTTTTGATCATTACAGGATGCCATATTTTGCTCTGTTGATGAGCTCAGACCACTTCTTCCATTAGTTTTGGGGTAGTTTTACAAAGGTCTCCTAGTAGAGAAGATAAAACCCTCAGAAAATATAGGTGAAACTTAGGCTAGAAACAACAGTGCAAGAAAGAAGTATACAAGCAGCAAATATGTAAGCAAGAAAACTCTTTGCTAGTGTGCAAGGAAAATAATAGTATGTGGTTAAAAACTGGTAAGCTGGGTACCAAATTGCCACTGTCTGCAGCTGTATGTGTGAGAGTTCTATAAAATCACCTGCATCTACAAGGAAGCCAGTAGACAAAATTCATCTACATCACCCTATTCCTGACTTCCAAAACTTTGACCGTCAGATATTTGAGGATTATGATCCCACCCCAAGAAGTGGTTCTCAAGTTTTCCTTGTTGAATCATCTGCTAACCCCTCACCACCTCCCTAATTTGAGATCAAAACTAATGGTTGATTCCTTGTGCTTGAAAACATCTTAGCACCCACTTTTGGGAATCTACATCTATACCAACAGGGCAGGACAATGTATTTCAATCTGTTTCATTTCTCCCTGGTCTCCTTCAGTTATCTTAAATATGGTTCTGGCAATATTGTTTTAAACTCAACTGTAAAATTATGAAGAGTTCTTTTTAAAGGCAATGAATGTGTTTGTTGGATGAATGAACAAATGGATAGATGAAGGCAGTGCTATATTTCAGCCAGGCTGGATGGGGAATCTTCAAATCATTTAATTTCCAGGCTTTTAATTGAAAGACCATCAGAATGCACTGCCATCTGGTGGTAGCATAACCTACGTGTAGGAAAAGTACTTGGAGAAAAACAAGCCTGAATGCAAAATGAAAGTAAATATCACAATTTTTTTTTCCGGATACTAGCTGCTTATACTCACTGCTCCTCATTTGGCTATCTTTGACGGCAATCACATTTCACCTTGATTATTTAACACTCATACAAAGAACATTAGGAGGATTATGTAAATACTACATGGATGTCACTAGCTCAGACACCATATGGTGGAATAGGTGGTCCTTTGACACAATAATGCCAAAGGTCCGTGTGTGTTCTGAGATAGTCAATGGGCCCATGTTTTGTTAAAGTGTGATAACCAGCTGTTTTCAAGAGACAGCATGATAACAGTTTTATTGCTTCCGTACTTCAGTTTTAATTTGATGACTCCCTCTAAATAATGAGCTTTTTTCTATATAAACATTACAGTTTGTGTGTGTTAAAAAACACACACAAACACACAAAACTATCTCAGAACATAATTGTGTAAAAATAAAATAAAATAAAAGTTTAGAAGACCAGAAGTATAAAATAAAGTCTCCACGTAATGATAGACTGTTTTGTATAATAAAGTTCTCTTGGCTGAAGGGAGTTAAGCCAGTCTTGCCTGAGAGATGAGGAAACACCTCTCTTAAGGACCTTATGTTTGCTTTAAGTGAATGTTTGGTGTCTATTAAACATGTTCCCAGGCTCAGTAGTCATGTGGAAAAGGAATTGAACTCTCTTCCCAGCTGGACATGTCTGATGGACTCAGGTGTGGGGCTGGGTGGAGGGAGGAACATGGCAGGAGCTAGATCAGGAAGAAGGTGAAAGCCCCTGGGGGAATGAGCATGAGTGAAAAAGTCTGGTTGGGTTGGCAGACTATGCATCGATCTGAGTGGGACAGATGATTCTGAGTAAAGTGTGAGGCTATTCTTGAACCACCTCGAGCATCTATGATAGAGATGAAAGAACTGAGTAAACAGACTAGGAAACCTGTGTAGGGTCCTCTTCTCTAAAAGATGGGGCCGTGGGAAGTAGGTTATTGATAATAATACCTGTAATGTCAATAACTTTGAGCTCCCACTGTGGAGTTCTCATCCTCTTTTATTTTATTTATTTATTTTTTTTTTGAGACAGAGTCTCAAGCTGTTGCCCTGGGTAGAATGCCCCAGCATCACAGCTCACACCAACCTCAAACTCTTGGGCTTAAGCGATTCTCTTGCCTCAGCCTCCTGAGTAGCTGGAACTACAGGTCCCACACTGCCTGGCTATCTTTATGTTTCAGTTTGGCCAGGGGCAGGTTCAAACCCACAATGCCCAGCTATTTTCTTTTTCTTGTTGTTATTGTAGTTGTCATTGTTGTTTGGCAGGCCTGGGCCACATTTGAACCCGCCAGCCTTGGCGTATGTGGCTGGCGCCTAACCGCTGAGCTACAGGCGCCGCCCTCTCATCCTCATTTTTCAGATGAGCATTCCTTAGGTGAACTCCAAATATTCTTTAGATTCCACTATTTAGAATAAAATCTCTTTCCAGTCTGTTTCTAGGTCTTAAGAAAACCTCTATTTCGGAACATAGTCATTAAAAATAAAATCAAATATTTTAAGTGTTCAGGAAACCAGAAGTATAAAATAAGGAGTCTGTGTGAGTTCAGGCCCTCTGACACCAGGCAGGTAATGTTAGAGATGCAAGAGATTGATTAGGAGAAATGCCCAGGACAGGCCGAGGGGAGGACGCAGGTGTAGAAGGAAGTGCTCTCAGGCTCTGGTGCTGGTCTAATACCTGTGAATGAAGAGAGGAGGAAGGAAGGAAGGAAGGTTGAGTAAAGAGGGGCTCTGTTCCGAGCAAGTTTTGCCAGGCAGATGGGAAACTTAAGAGCATATCCTGCAGGATCCTCCTGACCTTGTGCAGTCCTGAGCTGGAAAGCAGCCTGGGACAGTGTGGTGCAACCTGGAAGTGGTTAGAGAACAACAGCTGGGGTTCCCCGCCAACTATCTTCCCTGCATTCAGAAATCCAAACGGCATATTTCATGTCCCTCAGAGAGTCCATGCAATAATATCCTGTAATATACAATAAGGTTATTTTGGCAAAATGGAGCTGAGGTTCAGCAAGTCTCCCACTTGCTAAGTGGCTTCCTCCCTTCTGGTAAATCTCTACAAATTTGGAGCAAGGAAGGTCTTAAATATCATCAGATCTGCTGCGCGTGTCTCTGTAGTCACTCTGCCATATGGCCCAGTAACCTTGGCCCCGTTGATCTCTCTCTGCTTTAGAAATTACCTTTCAATCTCTTCTCTTCAAGACTGTTCTCAGTGCTGCCCACATGCAACTGCCCACACATCGCCCATCAACCTCCTAGAAGTTCAGTCCTCAAAGCATGAGACCCTTCCGCCTCTGCCCACCTCTGGATTTCAGCTGCTTGATTGCCCCTCTTTCTGGGCAATCTCCTTACAACAAGCAGCCACTGTTCTCAGTGTCTTGGTGTCCTGCCAGTATACATAAGATACACAACCTATATCTATTTTTTCTCTTTCTGCCCAAATAACAATGACTATCCATGCTGTTTGGCACTTTTTTTTTTCATTTAACTACATATCTTGGCAATATTTCCATCATTTCAGAAAGGACCTTATTTTTTATGGTCAAGTAGTACTGTTTGCTTAGATGTGTTAATACTATACATTATTCCAGCAGTCCAGTACTGATGAACTCTTATCAATCAAACGTTGTTACCATATTGCAAACAATGCTATAATGAAATACCTTGTACGGATATCATTTTTGACATGGGTGAGTTGCTAAAGATTATGAAAGACAGATATGAAAGTGGTGAAAACACTTTAGTCTGTAAGTAGCAACAGTAGCGAAAAGAGCTGAGCTCCATTCTGATTTGCGCAGAGGAAACTGGGCATTTTCAAGGAAGAAAAAGGCAGAGGAAAAGGAAGCAAGTGGGTGCTCGAGTAGAATCTGGGAAGTGAACAGTTGCCAGAAGCAGGTAAGAAAGTTGGTCAGTGTAACCATGATCAGGCCAGCTGTGTGTACCACCTGGCACTTAGTGAAGTTAAGATTCTATTCTCCACAGAGACTGAGAGACAGGTCCAATTTTTCCTAATGGTTGCATTTCAAAGGAATGGCTTTCAGGTCCTTGAGAAAGATAACTAGGTCATGGGAGATATGTACATATACAGTAAATATCCATAATACATTGGCTCTAAGAACCCTAAGGATACCAAAACCCCCAGATGCTCAAGTCCTTGATATAAAATGGCATAGTCTTTGCATACAACCTATATACATCCTCCTGTATCCTTTAAATCATCTTTAGATTACTTATAATATCTAATACAATATATAACAATGCTAATAATTGTTATACTGCACTGTTAGGGAACAATAACAAGAAAAAGATCTGTTTGGTACAGACAATTTATTTTCCAAATATTTTCAATCCATGGTTGGTTGAACCCATGCATGTGGAACCCACGGATGGAGAGGACTGGCTGTAAATCTCAAAGGGACACAAGAAGAGTGGGACCCTGTCTCACTTAATAACTATAAGCTTTTTAAAACTAAATTGTCCAAGAAAGATGGAGTCAAAGGCCTGTTTTAGGTGTTGGCTTGAGCAAACTGAGCTTGAGCTCAGATGGGAACTCAAAGGGGAACTGAGTTGCCCCAGGGTGCCGCTGTATGTTAACAGAAGTCATGCTAGGGTTGGCTAAGTATCTTAGGGCAGGGATCCTCCCCCCACATCCTCAGTAGCCTCCAGCCATTTGGCAGGGAAGTGGTTTGGATGAGGTCATTATGTGCCAAGAATTCTTTTGCAATTCTCAGAATGCAGCTGCAAGATAAATTTTAGAAGTGCAATCACTGGGTCAAATTGTTCCCCTTAGAGACAACACCAACTTATGCTCCTACCTAGAATACATAAAAATACCTGTTTCTTCACTTTTCCTCATTCTCAGGCAATATCAAATGTTAACTTTTTTTTATCATGGTAAATATAATATGTAGGCTACCCAATCTTATTATAGTTTCAATTTTATTTATGTAATGAGACTGAACATTCTTTCATATGATTAAGTTTATTTATATTTTCCTTTCTGTAAACTTCTGGTCATATCCTTTACCTAATTTTAGATAGCATTGTTGAAATTTTTTCTTATGATATTTAGTAGCTTTTTATATATTAAGAAAATTATCTTTTTCCATGTAATATATACATTTTCTAATTTATAATTAGTATTTTAGCCTCGTTTATAGTGTTTCCTGGTTATGATAACATTTTATTTCTATGTAACCAAATTTGTCAGGCTTTGTTTTTCTTTCTTTTTTTGACAGGGGTGGAGAGAGAGAGAATAGTCTTTGTTTTTATTTTTCTATCATGAATTTTGTATCACTCTTAAAAAGACATTCTTCATTCTGACATTGTTTTTTAAAATCTCAAGTGGTTTTTATCTAGTGCTTTGATGGATTAAATTTTGATCAACTAGTAACTTGTCCTGATGTAAGATGTGAGTTATGAATCTAAATTATTCTTTTTCTAAATGGCCACTGTTTCTCCCATCTTATTTATTTATTTATATATGAGTCAGGGTCTTGGTCTACTGCCCAGCTAGAACAGAGGGATGGTCATAACTCACTGTAACCTCAAACTCCTGGGGTCAAGAGATTCTCCTGCCTCAGCCTCCTGAGTAGCTGGGATGATAGGGGTCCACAGAGGTTACTGAGAAGAGGTTACTACTCATCCCTGAGTAGCTGGGATGACAGTAACCACAAGAGGTTACTCTTCCTCACGCGGGTCTTAAACTCCTGAGCTTAAGCAATTCTCTCTCCTCAACCTCCTGAAGTGCTGGGATTACAGGCAATCACTGTTATTTAATATTTCACTCCCCCCCCCTTTTTTTTTGAGACAGAGTCTCACTATATCACCCTCAGTAGAGTGCTGTGGCATCACAGCTCACAGCAACCTCAAACTCTTGAGCTTAAGTGATTCTCTTGCCTCAGCTTCCCAAGTAGCTGGGACTACAGGCTCCCACCACAGTGCCCCAGCTATGTTTTTGTTGCAGTTGTTTAGCTGGCCCAGGCCAGGTTCAAACCCACCACCCTCGACCCTCGGTGTATGTGGCTGGCGCCGTAACCACTGTGTCATGGGCCCTGAGCCATATTTCCTCCTTTTTATTGAAAATGCTACCTTTATCATACCTTACACATTTTCTTTGAGTTTTTACATTTTCCATTAAGCTTTTATTTTTTAATCAAAGTTCTTCATACAAATAACTTAGATTTAAATGATTCTTCTTGGCATATTACAAAAAATGGTCCTTGGCTGGGCCCACTGGCTCAGGACTTTGGGGAGGCCGAGATGGGAAGATTGCTTGAGGCTAAAAGAGTGCGAAACCAGCATGAGCAACATGCAACATCCCATCTCTACAAAAAAAAAATAAGAAAAATGAACTGCACATGGCAGCATGTGCCTCTAGTTCCAGGTATTAAAGAGGCTGAGCCAGGATGTAGTTCTGGGTATTCAGGAGGCTGAGTCAGGAGTTCAAGGCTACAAGTGAGCAGTGATTGCATGTTTGTGCCCCGGCACTCCAACCTGGGTGACAGAGCAAAACTCTGTCTCAAAAAACAACCCCCCCCCCAGAAAAACGCCCTCCTCCCCCCCCAAAATGCCTGTATTCAGACTTCTCTTTACATTTTCCCACACCCAGCTTAACCAGTTTCTCTTCTCAAGTCATTATTTTCGGATTTACCTCCAAGTCTCTAAGGGAAACATATTTATATTTCTTGCTTTTTAAACCTTACTAGTGCACAATTCTGTCCTGCTGTGTAACATAAGAGTTTAGCTCTGGTTTTTTCTTCCCTCTATGGTACCACAGGTTAAGACTCTTTTTAACATTCTTCTAATATAGTTATTTTGTAATTTTGTTTATATCATTAGATACTGTTGCAACCATGTAAACATGTTCATTGCTTAACCATGTGGAAAATAATGAAATAATGATTACTTTTCCTTTCGTACACTTCTTGTTTACCTTTGAGTTCAAAGTAGTTTGAATTTTATTTGTTTACTTAGTTTATGTACTTCTCACTAATTCAGCTCTGAACTTTCCACCAAATTTCTAAATACCTTCACAAAATGTTCAGATGCACTCTGTATTTTGGATCCTACACAAATCCTGATCCTTTGTAAGTAATCTAGCTTTTTCTTTTTATTTGGTAAGATCTTTTTGCTCCCAATTTTCTGATTTTCAAAATGACATACTGTGTTAGTCAGGGTTCTCCAGAGAAACAAAACCAATATATTATACAATCATGCACCACTTAATGATTGGGATATGTTCTGAGAGATGGTGATTTTGTTGTTGTGTGAACATCTCGGTGTATTTTTGTATAATATAAACCTAGATGGTAGAGCCTGCTGCACACTTAGGCCATACAGCACAGTCTATTGTTCCTGAGCTACAGACCTGTACAACATGTTACTGTACCAAACACTGTAGGCAACTGTATCACACTAGTAAGTATTTGTGTGTCTAAACACATCTAAACGTACAAAAGGTACAGTAAAAATGCAGTATTATATAACTTTCTGGGACCACCATCATAGCCAATTTCATTATGTACTGAAATATTGTTTTAGGTGTGTAAATGTATATAAAGAGATTTTTTTTTTTTTGAGACAGATTCTCACTACATTGCTCTCAGTAGAGAGCTCACAGCTCACAGCAACCTCAAACTCTTGGGTTTAAGTGATTCTCTTGCCTCAACCTCCCAAGTAGCTGGGACTACAGGTGCCCACCACGACACCCAGGAATATTTTTTGGTTGCAGTTGTTTAGTTGCCCTGGGCCAGGTTCAAACCCACCACCCTTGGTGTATGTGGCTGGCATCATAACCACTGTGCTATGGATGCCAAGCTATATAAAGAGAGTTTTAAAGTAAAAAATTGGCTTGTGCAATTATAGAGGCCAGCAAGACCAAAATTTGCAGGGTGGGCCAGGAGAAGCTGTCTGGGTGGAGGCCCCAAAGAGCTGTTTTTATATGTCTAATCTAAAGGCTGGCCAGCTGGAGACTCAGCAGAGCTAATGTCCCAGTTCAGATCTGAAGGCAGCTATACAACCAGGAAGAGTTGATGCTGCAAAGAAGTTTGCTAGAGAATTCTCTCCTACTCAGGACAGGCTGGTCTTTTGTTTCTATGCAGTCAGACTTTCAGCTGGTTGAGTGGGACTTGACTACATTGGGGAGGGTAGTCTGCTTTACTCAAAGTCCACTGTCTTAAGTGCTGGTCTCATGCAAAACATCCTCACATAAACACCCAGAACGATGTTTGAGCAAATATCTGGGTAGTCAGTCCATGGCCCAGCCAAACCAACACATAAAATTAACCATCATGTATGCCTTGGTATGGGCCTAACTTTATGCATTTGTGCTAAGCTTTCAATGCTCTCAATCTATAGGCTCATGTACTTCAGTTCTGAGACATTTTATTGAATTTTTTTCTTAGAACACTCTCTTATGTACTTCCTTTATTCTCTCTCTCTCTTTTTTAATAGATAAGGTCTCACCCTGTCACCCAGGATCGAGTGCCCTGGTGCCATGGTACAATCACAGATCACTCTAACCTTGAACTCCTGGGCTCAAGCAATGGTCCTGTCTTACCCTCCCAAGTAGCTGGAACTACAGACATAAGACATCATACCAGCTAATTTTAAAAAATTCATTTTAAAGACATGGGATCTCACACTCCTGGTCTCAGCCTCCCAAAGTGCTAGGATCATAGGAGGTTTTCTCTTTCTTGAACTTCTGTTATTAAGTTGTTTAGGCTCAGTGCCTGTGGCTCAAGAGGCTAAGGCGCCGACCACATACACCTGAGCTATTGGGTTCAAATCCAGCCCGGGCTCGCCAAACAACAATAATGGCTACAACCAAAAAATAGCCAGGCATTGTGGCGGGCGCCTGTAGTCCCAGCTACTTGGGAGGCGGAGGCAGGAGACTCGCTTGAGCCCAGGAGTTGGAGGTTGCTGTGAGCTGTGATGCCACAGCACTCTACCCAGGGTGATAGCTTGAGGCTCTGTCTCAAAAAAAAAAAAGTTGTTTAGACTCTCTAGTAGACTTTGAACATTCTCGTCTGCTTTTCCCTCAGCTGTATGGTAATCCTTGGTTGTTCTCATATCTTTGAGAGTAGGGAACTAAAAAGCTGCTTGCAGGTTCTGAGGCGGGAGGTAAGAGGAGCACTTGTTAAATGTGACCTTCACACTGGGATCATCTGGCCAATTTGCTTAGTAGGGAAACTCCACTGACAATAGGTTTAAATCTGTTTTATTGAGCAGGTCAAAGTCCTCAAAGAAAACTTCTGATCTCTTTTCTTAAGGACAGGGGTCTGGGTGCCAGTTTCTGGTTGCTAGCTGGGGAAAGAGGCTTAGGGGTCTCAGGGTCCAGATCTAAGTTTCCTAACCTCTGTATTCAGTACTGTATGCCCCACTTTCACTCATGCCTTACATCCTCCAAATCCAGAGTACTCTGTTTTACTTTCCCCAGAGAATAAATAAACCTCCAGGTCTCACCAGGATTAGGGAGGGACAGTGGCCCAGTTGCAGAGTGGGGAAGAACTCTGATGTTCTGCTTACTTTCTAAGCAGGTTTTCAATCAGTTATTCTATTTTTAATTTTGTCCCACTTGGCTCGACTTCCACAGGTACCATCCCCTGAGCCTATAGAAGATCCCACCTGGGATAGGTCTCAGCTTTTTCTGCTGCTAAGATTCTGTTGTTGTGGGGGTTGGGGAGAGTTTGCTAAGCCATTTTGTCATCCCATCTGTTGGTCAACTTCAAAATCCTGCTCCTATTGCCTCCTTTCCTGTCTCTCTCCATCCTTTTGAGTTTATGGCTTCATAACAAGCACTTCACTGTTGTTCTAGTGGAGTTTTGAGAAAGAGCAATCACAGCAAAGATGCCTGTGTGTAGTCCACTATCTTTGTGCCCTCTGTGAATTCTTGAAATATAATTCAAAAAATATCTTTAAAAATAATTCCCATGGTCTCGGCGCCTGTAGCTCAAGTGGCTAAGGCGCCAGCCACATACACTAGAACTGGTGGGTTTGAATCTGGCACAGGCCTGCCAAACAACAATGACAACTATAACCAAAAAATAGCCAGGCATTGTGGCAGGCACCTGTAGTCCCAGATACCTGGGAGGCTGAGGCAAGAGAATCGCTTCAGCCCAGGAGTTGGAAGTTGCTGTGAGCTGTGATGCCATGACACTACCCAGGGTGACAGCTTGAGGCTCTGTCTCAAAAAAAAAATAAATAAATAATTCCCATGAATGGTAGATAATGGGGGAAAGAAAAAAATAATTTTATTTATGAAGTTTAAAAAAATTCTTTAAATATGTTTGAAGTACAAGTTCAGAGGGTTTTTTTATTTTGTTGTTGGTCAGACACAATTAACTTTCTGTGCATGACTTTTTCACATCATCCCAAAGTTAAGAAGTCTTTTTCCTATGTTAAGATTAGATAAATACTTAATTAGCCTGCCCTAAGTAACACTGCCAAATAGGCATGCTTTTTGTTGTTGTTGTTCGTTTTGTTGTTATTTGGGAGGGGTTTTTTTGGCAACAGCTCCCAGTCTTCTATTCGAGTAGTTCACCTTCCCTGACCCCTATCCTTTTTTTCCTTCTGGAGCATCCCCTGTGCCTGCAGGATCCTTGTAGTGGCATCTGGTCTCTAATGGCCTCTGTGGTCAGTCTATGCTGGACGCCTTTCCTAGACCCTTTCTTCATATCAAAACTTACCTTCTTTCAGGACACTGCTCTTTCTTAGCTAAGAAGAGATACCAAGGCTGTTTCTTTGTTTTTAATTCTGTCCTTCAGAAATGAGCAAGAACTGTGTCAAAGGAACTTTACATTCATTTCTGATTTAATCCTTACAACAACCTCCTGATGTTATGGATATTATTAGTCCCTTTTCATAGATGAGTAAAGTGAGGCTCAGTGAGATTAGGCTGCTCGCATCCAAGGTCACAAGGCTGGTTTGTCATAGGTCTACAGCACAACAAACTTGTAACCACTACATGCACAGTCTCTTGGTATTAGATAATGTTTACTGGGCTATCTCACACAGTAAGACTTAAAAAATTCTTAGTAGTCATTAAGAGAACCCTGTAACCCAAATAGTGTGTCTCATGTTGAATTTTTCAAACACAACAGAAGTTCAGGCTGCTGGACCTTTCATTGCCATTTACAGTTACTTCTCTTCTCTCATCAACCCCCACAGAATGCAGACGTCCACTTGGCATTTTATAACAGTGTGGTTGAAGATAAAAGAAATAAAGCCATCTATGACCATGTAAAGCTCTGTGGGAGCTTCTTTATAAACTATAGCAGTCAACTGAGAGAGATGAGTTTTAAGCAGTGTATTTAGATATGTTGGCATGTTATTTAGACACATACTTGAGCCCATTCTCCGTTTTCACCCATGTTTTTCAATTTAAAGACATTTTTATTCTTCATGGCAACAAATGATATCAGAACCACAGGCAGCTTCTCCAATTATTTCCATCTAAGGTTATATAAACACATAGTATTTGCGATTTAACACACAGTTATTTTTACCGGGCTCCTAAGTTGGTTTTCAAGAAAGAAAAGCAGAGGATTTTACATATTCTCCAGAGCCTCAATATTATCTCACCTCTAACCAAGAACACTCAAGTTCTTCACCTCTGACACCAAATTTTTCAGAGACAACCTGGCTTTCTCTCTCACCCCCTCACACAAATTTAAACACATTTATTTTAGGATTATTATGTGCATTATATGTAACTTTACATTGAGTGTTTCCCTTGACAAATATGTAGTGTCCATCCTTGTCTTTCCTTATCTTTGTTGGTCTAAATCCTATTGTATCTGTAAATAAAATTGCAACCCCTTCTTTTTTCTGGTTTTCTGCTTGTATTATCAATGTTCATCCTTTTACCCTGAGTCTTGAGGTAAGATGAGTCTCTTGTAGGCAACAAACAGATACCTAGCCTGAGTTTCTGTATCTAGTCAGCCAACTTGTGCCCCTTTAGATGACAATTTAAGCCATTTGCATTAATTGAGAGAATTGATAGGTGTGGTAGTGTTTGGGCTTTCACGGTTTTCAAAGGTCCGGTTGTTTTTTTTTTTTTTTTTTTACAGACGGAGTCTCACTTTGTTGCCCTCAGTAGAGTGCCATGGTGTCATAGCTCACAGTAACCTCTAGCTCTTGGGCTGAGGCGATTCTCTTGTGTAGTCCCAAGTAGCTGGGACTATAGGTACCTGCCACAACGCCCATTTTTTTTTGGGGGGGGGTTGTTGCAATTTGGCTGGGGCTGGGTTCGAACCTGCCACCCTCGGTATATGGGGCCAGCGCCCTACTCACTGAACCACAGGTGCTGCCCAGGTCCAGTGGATGTTTTTAATTCTTTCATCATTGTAGAGGTTAAGTTTTGTTTGATAAACTCTGGATGAATTCACTTTGGTGGTAGACCATTATGCTGGTCATTATGGAAAATGGGTTTGAGTATTTCCTGGAGAGCTGGTTTGGTTATGGCAAATTTCCTCAACACATGTATGTCAGCAAAATATTTGATTTCTCCATTATAAATGAAACTCAGTTTAGCTGGATACAGAATCCTTGGCTGAAATTCATTTTGTTTTAGGAGATTGAAGGTCAATGACCATCCGCTTCTGGCTTGAAAAGTTTCAGCTGAAAGATCTGCAATCATTCTAATCAGGTAATGCTTTTACTATATCTGGTTGCTTGCAGAATTTTCTCCATCATATTAACTTTGGCAAAGTTAATTACAATGTGTCTAGGAGATAGTTTATTTGGATTGAGTCTTGTTGGGGTTCTGAAACTGTTTACCATCTGAATTTCTGTATCTCTTGCAATGCTTGGGAAGTTCTCCTCCAGAATATCTTGGAGTAGAGCATCTGTGCCTTTAGGACCATCCTCTTCCCTTTCAGGAATTCCTGTAAGATGTATGTTTGATCTTTTGGAATGATCCCACAACTCAAGGAATGATCAGTTTTCGTTTTCCATTTCTCTGCCTCTTTGAGCACTTGGGAACATTCAAAAGCCTTCTCTTCAATTTCAGAGATCCTTTCTTCTGCCTGCTCAACTCTATTACTGAGGGATTCTGCTCTATTTTGAAGCTCCTTGAATAACTTTTTCATTTCCTTGAGCTCTGCTATCTCTTTCTAATTGTGTCTATATCCTTGATGATTTTGTCTTTGAATTCATTAATTTCTTGAGATAACTTTGGAACAATTCTTTGGATTTCTATTTCCATCTTTTCCTCTATTCTATTCATTTTATTTGCCATTCGTATTCTGAATTCTATTTCTAACAATTCAGCTATTTGTCTATGAACAGCATCTTCTGTTGTATCTCCTTTGTCATTCCTTGGCAGAGTTGATCTACTCTGGTTATTCGTATTGTCAAAGTTCTTCCCCTGGTTCTACCCCATGATTATTTTCCACAGTTTATCTAGTAAAACTGTAGGGTGAGACTGGATTGAGGGCCCTAGGAAGTGATGTTAACCAGTCCTTTACCAATGAGCTGGGGCTGGTGATTGTGGCTTTCCTCCTACAGCTTTACAAAGGTCCCATTCAGAGCTGCAGCCAGATACTCTGAGGACCTGAACTAGCTGGCTCTGTTTTGTAGTCAGCCAGCCTCTATCCAATCCTAATGAGTTGCAGTATTAGGCTGAAATCTCATCTGGGGAGAGACACAAGCAACTGTGGCACCTTTCCCCACCCAGCGACAGCTGGAGGAACAGAATCAGTCCCTCCTGCTACAAAACAAGCACCACTCAACCTTGCAGGATTCCTGGGTAGACAGCCCAGATCAAGAGTTCTAAACTGATTGTCCAGAGCTATACAATCACTGCTCAACAGGGAAAGTTCAAAGAGTTTCCAGCAACCTAATAGTAGGGATACACAGGCAGCTCTGTCCCAAAAACTCTAAGGGCACGAGTCTGGTTCTCTCTGGTGAGCAATGGGTCAGGAAAGTGCACCCCACTAAAGAGTCAGTCCAGAGGTGTCAGCACCTCAGACCCCTCTGCCATATGTGACTTTAAAATGAATTAAACAATGGCTCTGTCTTCAAACAGCTCATGGTCTAAAGAGAGACATCAACATTATAATAGTAATATATATTCCAAAATACACATATGAAAAATTTATTTAAAAAATTAATTCTTATAGGGAAAAGAATATGAATTTTGTCTTTTTGACTTCCAAAATATGGCAGTTTCAGACTCTTTGCCCTTACCTACCAAAAAAAAAATCCCTAAATCTTTTAATACTCCTACCTTCTGTTTTCAGTAAAGAGACTTCAGTCAGGTTTTAGACCTAGATCTGCTTCCTTGTTGCCCCAAGTCCAGTCGGTCAGCAGTGATGCCACTTCTGCCTCCAAATGTGTTATGTAGTCAGCTAGTCCCCTTCTGACTCTACTACTAATCTAAGCACTGTCATTTCTTCTTCTTCTTTTTTTTTTTTTGAGACTATGTCACCCTCAGTAGAGTGCTGTGGTGTCATAGCTCACAACAACCTCAAACTCTTGGGCTTAAACAATTCTGTTGCCTCAGCCTCTCAAATAGCTGGGACTACAGGTGCCCGCCACAACACTTGGTTATTTTTTTGTTGCAGTTGTCATTGTTGTTTAGCAGGCCTGGGCTGGGTTCAAACCCGCCAGCCTCAGTGTGTGTGGCCAGCACCATAACCACTGTGCTAAAGGAGCTGAGCCAGCACTGTCATTTCTCACTTGGACACTTCCTGAATGGACTCTTTGCTTCCATTTCTTCCACTTTCTTTTTTCTTTTTCTTTTTCTTTTCTTTTTTTTTTAAACAGAGCCTCAAGCTATTGCCCTGGGTAGAGTACCATGGCATAACAGCTCACAGCAACCTCCAACTCCTGGGCTCAAGCGAGTCTCCCAAGTAGCTGGGACTACAGGCACCTGCCACAATGCCTGGCTACTTTTTAGTTGCAGCCATCATTGTTGTTTGGTGGGCCCAGGCTGGATTCGAACCTGCCAGCTCAGGTGTGGCTGGCGCCTTAGCCGCTTGAGCCACAGGTGCTGAGCCTTCTCCACTTTCATCACGACAATCTATTCTTCAAATAGCAGCAAGAGAGGTCTTTTATCACTGCAGATTAGCTTCTGTTTTAATCATAAACACAATCACAACAGGGTCTGGATTTATCTTCCCCACATAACTAGAAAACTGGGCAAAAGGTATTGAACAACTGTTTTCACACATTAGGCAGTGAACAGCATGGGACTGCTATATCTGAAAAGAAAGAAAACCATAAGACAGGCCCTGGGATTGACCTGAGGCAGTGTTCAGGGTTCAAGTGGTGAGCAGGAATCCAAACAGACCCCAGAAGTGGTGCTGAACTAAAGAGACAGAGATCAGTATTTGGGGAGGCCAAGGCAGCTAAAGTTTGTGGAGCCCTGTTTTTTGAAAAGACAACTTCATATGTTGAATTGCCTTGATTCCTATATCACAAATTGACTGACTCTATAAATGTGGATCCATTTCTCAACTTTCCATTTTAGTCTCCTTTGTCTACTTATCCATCATTACATACTCACCACACTGTCTTCATTACTGTGGCTTTATGTGAAATATTGTGATAAGGTGGTGTATCTTCCAGCTCTGTTCTTAATTTTCAAGATTGTTTTGGCTAATCTAGGTCTTTTGCATTTCCATAAGTTTGAGTCAATTTGTCTATTTTTCTAGAAAACATTTGTTAGGATTTTGTTTGAAATTGTGTTGAATCTACAGATTAATCTTAACAAGATTGTGTCTTCTATTACATTATCATGATATAGCTCTACATCCATTCAGGTTTTCTTTGATATCTCCTCCATTGTAAAGGAGGAGATATTTTTTACACTTTTTAGTGTGAAGGTCTTGCACACTTCTTATAAATTTACTTTTTTTTTTGAGACAGACTCTCACTATGTCACCCTTGTAGAGTGCCACTCACAGTGTACAGCTCACAGTAACCTCCG
Organism: Otolemur garnettii; assembly: GCF_000181295.1. Taxonomy (NCBI): domain Eukaryota; kingdom Metazoa; phylum Chordata; class Mammalia; order Primates; family Galagidae; genus Otolemur; species Otolemur garnettii. Next base: position 29,816,229 of record NW_003852407.1, on the reverse strand, counting down.
TTCTTGGGCTTACAGGATTCTCTTGCCTCAGCCTCCCAAGTATCTGGGACTACAGGTGACCACCACAATGCCTGGCTATTTTTTTTGGTTGCAGTTGTCATTGTTGTTTTAGCTGACCTGGGCTGTGTTTGAACTTGCCAGCTTCCGTGTATGTGGCTATCACCATAACCACTGCGCTATGGGCGCTGAACCTTTAAATTTACTCTTAAGCTATTTATATTTTGATGCTATTTTATTTTATTGGTTTTCAAATTTTTTACTGGGGCCATAGGGGAGGGGAAGACTCCTTCCTGCCTGCTCACAGTTTGTCCAACCACTCCAAGCTTGGGCCCTGGGGGTTTTGGAGGTGTCTGGGCACCTGGATCATGTTCCCATCATCTTGAAGGGGCACTAGAGGGTGTGGCCCTGTTGAGCATGATAGAATTTCTGGTGCTTTACATGATCAGAGAAACTTCTCTAGTAACAAACTACAGAAAAGATCCCTGAAAGTATAGTCTTTTTGATGGTATTTTATTTATTTTTTTGAGACAAAGTCTCACTATGATGCCCTCAATAGAGTGCTGTGGCATCACAGCTCACAGTAACCTCAAACTCTTGGGCTTAAGCAATTCTCTTGCCTCAGCCTCCCAAGTAGCTGGGACTACAGACACCCGCCACAAGGCCCAGCTATTTTGTTTACCTGGCCTGGGCCGGGTTCAAACCTGCCAGCCTGTGTGTATGTCTGGTGCCCTACCCACTGAACTATGGGCATTGCTGGCATTTAAAATTTTAATTTTCCAGTTATTTGCCAGTAAACAGAGACATAATTGATTTTTTGTATATTGACCTTGTATCCTAAGACCTTACATTAATTCATTCATTAGACCTTCTACTTTTTGTGCATTCATTTTGATGTCTCTGTATAAAGAATCATGTCATCTGTGAATATAGACAATTTTACTTTTTCCTCTTTATTTTTTAATTTCATGTTCTTAGGGAGTATACTCCGTAAAATTCCAATATTTTGGAAATTTTGTGAGATATGTTTTATGCTTGTGTTTTAGCAAGTGGTTCATGTTGGGTAATACTACAAATGCACTTTATACATGTTTTTCCATGGCCTCTGGCATCCATTGTTTCCATGAAAAATTATCCCTCATTTATATCATTGTTCTTCTATATGTAATGTTTTTCTCTGACTACTTTCAATATAATCTCTTTACTTCAGTTTTTGAAAGTTGGACGATTACATGCCTAGTTGTGATTTTCTTGTATTTATCTTGCTGGAATTTATGGAGTTTCTTTGGTATACAAGTAGATTATTCCCACCAAAATTTGAGGAAATTTCAACCATGTTTGCTTTAGCTCTTTTTTAAAACTTCCATTCTGGCTCGGGCCTGTAACTCAGCAGCTTGAGCACCACCCACATACACTAGTGCCAACCCGCTAGAGCTGGTGGGTTCGAATCCAGCCAGGGCCTGCCAAACAACAATGACAACTACAACTAATAAATAGCCAGGTGTTGTGGTGAGCGCCTTTAGTCCCAGCTGCTTGGGAGGCTGAGGCAAGAGAATCGCTTAAGCCCAAGAGTTTGAGGTTGCTGTGAGCTGTGATGCCACCGCACTCTACCGAGGGTGACATAGTGAGACTATCTCAACAAAACAAAACAAAAAAAAAACAAAAAAATCTTCTATTCTCTTTCTTGTCCCATCCTGGAACTCAAATTACAGTTCCATTCAACCACTTAAAATTCCCACATATCACTGAGGATCTGTTCAATATCTTCAATCTTAGTTCCCTTCGTTTTTCAGAATGTATTATAGCTAATGGCCTTTATTCAAGTTCATGGACTGTGGCGATCATAACAACTGAGTCCCAGGCCTCTAGCCACAGAGAGCGTAATTAACAGAGGGTCAAAGCTGCTGTACTCTAAAATTCATCACCATGTTTACGCTGAGGCTGCACTTCTAACAGGCTGCTCCCAGTCAAACCCTGAGCACGGTAGGGGTTCCAAGGACTCCACTAACATCTGACTTTGGCTCAAGGACCCCACAGTGGTCATGCTGCATTTTCCTCATACTTCAAGACTTCACCTAACCTCCCTTTCCTCTCTCCTTTACTGTAGGACAAACTCAGAGGCTTCCACGCTATCTCCAGTTCCTCTTTTTGGGGGGGAGGGGGAGGTGGTGGCCAGGAACGAACACAGTTTGGCACTTTTTATTGTATAGGACATAGTTACAGAGCACACAGACTCGGAAGACTCACCATTTGGGCCCAACAAGAGATAAGTGCCCCCTCCTCAATGCAGAATCCTTGGGCTGTGAGGGAGCAGGCCTTTTCTTACATAGCTGTGACAGGAGATCTATGACATAAGCAATATAAGGAGAGCCACATTTGGGCCTTGCTGTGTCTTGAGGGTAGGAGGTGGGATAAGGGGACCAGCTTCATTTGATTGCTTGGGTGTGACCCTGAAGACTCAGATGTGGATGGCCAAGTTGAGGATTTGATCATTCCTCTTCTTCACGTTTTCTATAACAATAATTTCCCTGCATTAAAGCCTTTCATATTTAATCTATTCTTGGTGTTTTCTCTGAGGGAGTGCCTATCTAACACAAGTAAAATCAGGATGGACAAAGCAGGCAGTGAGATGAGGATCTGGGATTGACTCACCCACCACCGGGCAGGCAGATAGGATTCTCTTCTGTAGAGCAAAGAGAGTCCCTGGAAAAAGGCAGCAGCTCAATTGCTGAATTTTCCATGGGTGGTAAACCGAGAAAATGTACCAATGGAGAGCAGTGTTATGAAAGGTTAACACAGATTATTTGAAAAACATGTGGGAACACTGCCTACAAAGTCAGTAGAATTGGCTAGCTATTGCTAAACAGTGTTGATGTTTTGCAGAAAGATAAATGAAAGGCTGAAGATTATTTTAAAAAATCAGAAGCCATAGACACTCAGTGATTGCTTACAAAGAAGCCCTTACTTCTGCAATGGAAAGGCAGGCACAGATGAAGAACAGGCTGAAGATCTAATTGTTAAAGTTGCTGAAACCCAAAGATGTGTGAATGCTCAGACAAAGCAGGTCTGTTATGCGAAGGTCAGAGAACTGGTGGGGGAAAATCCACAGTCTTGAAATAGGGATAGGAAGAGGACAGAGGATGAGCACAAACTGTGGCCCCCAAGAATGACTGCAGCAAAAGGGGCCGTACTTTATCACACTAACGTCCTTCTTCTGAATTTCCCCTTAGAAAGAAAGGCCCACAGGAACCACAAAGGAGCTGCTACTCAGACCTGTGTGGAAAGTGGCTTTATGGAGTACAAGTAAGAGACGGCAGCAGCTGTGAGAATGCACCTCTGAGCTCAGCCCTGGGCAGTGTAATTGCTCAAAGGCCACAGCTACTGTGCTCTGAAACCTATTACTGCATTTGTATCCGGGACAGACTTGACATGAATGAGCGTGGCAGGGAATGAAGGTAAACCTGCCCCTGGGAGACAGTGGGCTCTCTGATGACCAACTTTGTCTCAGGGACTCTTCAGTGCCTTTCCAAACCAAACCTCTCTTCTCCCTCGGGGTCAGACTTGCACCACACTCAAGGGCCCTCCCAGCCTTCTTTACCGCCTGGCTCATTTTACTCACGGTGTTTCCACTAACAAAATCCTTGCATGTTTCATCCTTTCTTAGAGTCTACTTCTCAGAAGACCCAGATTAACACAATGACCCTTTCTTTTGCTGTCCTCAATGGTGGTTAGGCCCACCCAGAGGATGTTTTAGTTCAAAAATTGTAATTTTCAGTTATTGAATATTATGTTTGGCTCTTTTTCTATAGTTTCCATTTTTCTGTTGACATTCTCTGTATATTATTCAGTAATCATTCTAGTACTGTGCTTTTCATCTAGCGGAGGAAAAAAAGCCCAATTTATCATCTAGACAAGCAAGCTTCTCATTTAAAATACAATTGGAAGGGGCAAATCCGTCCAATGTCCTTGACTTTAAGAACCTCAAGATTTAAAATGTTTTTGAATTTTAAGAAAATATTATTGTAGTTTGGTTTGTTTGTTCATTTTTCAGAGACAGAGTCTTGCTCTATCACCCAGGGTGGAATACACTGCAATCTGACCTTTTGAGGTCAAGCGACCCTCCTGCCTCAGCCTCCCAAGTCCCTGGGACTACAGGTGCCTGTCATGGCTCCCTAATTTTTCTATTTTTGATAGAGACAGGGGTCTTGCACCTGTTCAGGTCTTGTACTCCTGAGCTCAAGGGATCCTCCTGCCTTAGCCTCTCAGAGTGCTAATATTACAAGTGTGAGCTGCTGCCTGTGGTCTTATTTTATACTATAAACATTTCCTGGGGAATCTTATTTACTATCATTGTTTCAGCAGCCACCTCTCTGCTAATGAAAGTAAATTTTTGTCTCCTGCTTACTTCTCACCTCAAATCTTCAAGAACTAGACATTCAATTGCCTATTAGCAATTGACACATCATTATTTCCTCCTATACATCTTAAAGTTAACTTGTCAAAACAGAATTAATTATCTTTCCACTCACTTTTTTTTACTGTAATTTAAAAATAGTAACTGATGAAAATCTGATCTACCTGAACTCTAAAAGAAGGTGACATATGGCCATCAAGCTTAATTATTGATTTTGTCTCCTATTTATTAAATCCCTCTTTTCTGCTCACTCCTACCCTCTTCTACTATAATAACATTCCAATTTTAGTCTCTAACTCCTCACCCCGCAAGTATAAACTTCTTAATCTCAGCTTTGTCTCCTTCTCAAGCCTCCCTTGCAGATATGTTCTGCCCCCTGCTTCACACCCAAGCATTCAAACTCGTCCCACAATATCATGCCGCTCCTTGATGATCTACCTTGATGGATGCTGCCATCTCTAACAGCAATGCTCTTCCTGCCTTGTCTGTCACCTGTGACTTTTCCTCCTTCTCTATCAGGTCAAGGAGTTGCTACTTTAGGATACCACTCTTTTCTTTCTTTCTTTTTTTTTTTTTGAGACAGTCTCACTCTGTCACCTGGGCTAAAGTGCAGTGGCATCATCACAGCTCACTGTAACCTCAAACTCCCTGGCTCAAACTATCCCCCTACCTCAGCCTCCCATGCAGCTGGGACTATGGGAACCTGCAACCAAGTTTGGCTACTTTTTTCCTGTTTTTTGTAGAGACAAAGTCGCACTCTTGTTCGAGCTTTTCTCAAACTCCTTAGCCCAAGAAATCTACCCAGCTTGTCCTTCCAGAGTGCTGAGATTATAGGTGTGAGCCTCTTTGGTTGGCCTTTCATTCTTAGATTTCTCAATCTATATCTCAGGTCCCTCTCTGGGAATTCAGAAATTATGTACCTATTTTGGATTTCTGTGGCTGCCACAATGTTATTTTTCCTTTGTCTCCCCTTATTTGCTGCTATGCTGCATTCAAAATCTTGTAGGTAAGGTAGATTGATGAAAATAGTAGTCAAAGTTACACCAATGAACACTAGGTGTCACTCTTAGCTTTTGTTTGAGCCAGTAAGTTATAACCAATTCCACCTCAAAATTGTCTTTTTTTTTTCCTGGTTAAACCTGGAAAAAAATTCCTGTCTTGAAGGATTTTTTTGTTTGTTTTTGTTTTGTTTTTTTAAGAAACTCATTTATTTTGTTTTATTTTATTTTATTTTTTGGAGACAAGATCTTGCTCTGTTTCCCAGGGTAGAGTATAGTGGCATCATCATAGCTCCCTGCAACTTCAATCTCCTCAAGCAATCTCCTCCTTTAGTCTCCTGAAGAGCTAAAACTACAGGTTCACACCACCACATCCAGCTAATTTTTCTATTTTTTTGTAGAGATTAGGTTTCACTCTTCCTCAGGCTGGTCTTGAACTCCTGGCCTCAAGCACCTCTTCCTGCCTTAGCCTCCCAAAGTGCTAGAATTATAGGTATGAACCACTGCACACAGCTGAAAGCAACTTTTTATATCTACATGAGTTGAAAAAAGAATGATTCAATCTCAAAGCAAAAACTATTCTCTTGTTTGGGTGATGGGGCACTAAAAGCCTTGATTTCACCATTCTACAATTCATCTATACATGTAAAAAAAAAACCCATTACTACCCCCTAAATCTGTTCCAATAAAAAATACATATATATTATAGATAGATAAATATACATATATATATAGATTATATATATAATCTAAATGTTTAAAAACCTACTCTGTTGTCTAAGTTGTTTTAGCACTGCCAATCCAACTAGTATTTGCTGACTATCAAACATCTGGGTTTCTTTCTTCTTTCCCTCCCTTCCTCTCTCTCTTCCTCCTTTCTCTCTCTTCCTCTCTCTCCCTCTCTTCCTCCTTTCTCTCTCTTGACAGAGTCTCACTTTCTTACCCAGACTAGAGTGCTGTGGCACTCCACAACAACCTAAAACTCCTGGGCAGCCATCTTTCTGCCACAGCCTCCTGAGTAGCTAGGACTATAGGTGCCCACCAAGGTAATATTTCTATTTTTAGTAGAGACAAGAGTCTTGATTTTGCTCAGGGTGGTCTTGAACTCCTGAGCTCAAGAGATCCTCTTGCCTCAGCTTCCTAGACTGCTAGGATTACAGGCTTGAGCCACTGCCTCCCACCCAAATCTAATTTTTAAAAGCATGTAATTAATTTTTTTTAAAACCACACAACTTGAGGAAAGGGCTGAAAATTGTCTTTTAAAATTTTTCTAATCTTCATAAAAGATAAAATTTTACCCTTTGGAATAAATGTGAGTAGTAAATATTTTGTGATCTATTATGATTACTGTAGTAGTATAAAAATATTAAATAGTTTTAAAAGAGGTCTAAAGAATACACACACACACACATACACACAAATAAAAACCAAAGTAAACAAAGAAAAATTTAGAACATGTTTCAAAAGCAAATGCCTGATAGTGTTTACTTTGAAAAAAAAAAAATAGGTCTTCTTGAGCCAGATGCAGTGGCACAAGCCCGTAATCCCAGGAATTTAGGAGGCTGAGATAGGAGGATCACTTGAGCCCAGGAGTTTGAGGCTTCAGTGAGCTATGATTGTACCACTGTCCTCTAGCCTAGGGGACAGAGCAAGACCTCACATCTTGTATAAAAAGTGTTTTTTTAAATGTCTTATATACAGAAGACTCAATTATGTTAACTTATTTTTCTTCTCAAACCTAATAATCTCCCTAGCTTTGGCTTCACTCCCATTTAATTTTTTTAATCTTTCTAAAACTTTGTTGTCATCCTTGATTTTTCCTTTCCCCTCATCTTCTATATCCAAATCATTAGCACAATTTATTGGTTCTGCCTCCCAAATATATCTCTAATGTGTCCAGTTCTTTTATCTCCACCGACACCACCCTGACCTGACCCTCTCACCTAGTCCAACAGCCTTCTGGTCTCTCGGTCCAAGGTGTCCAAACCACTGTGACCTCTTAATTCTATAGTAAGATAAAAGAGGCCAACTCCATTCTAAATCTATTCGACTTAGAATCCTTAAAAAGCAATATCTCAGATAGTTGGGGGTATTTGGGCACAAGATAGAGGAAGAAACAATCTTGAAACTTCTCTGAAATTTGAAATAATCTAGGAAACTTCACATACTGAAAAGAACTATGAACACTTGAGGTGACTAATCCTAAGAACATCACATAGCCTTCTCAGTCGTAGTCTCCAGAAAAAGAGGATTCAATATTACGTTCTTCCTATTACAGCAGATGTTACTGACGATGTTTTTTGTTGGATTCTAAATGATCAGAACTGCCAAAATGGGGTTATTTATGTTAGCAAAAGAACACTGAGTCTTCTGAGTCTTGAAAGTATTTCTCTTGTGGCAGTAATGCTTTCTGTTATAAAGTGAATGCGGCCTTCTGCAAATAATTGAAAATTTCTTCTTGTTATTTTAATCAAACAGTCCAACCTCTGTGTAATCCAATTTTTTGGAGAACATTTATTTGACAAGCCTTTGCTTCAAGATGACTTGTGATTAAGGTAGAAACAGAGCAATATGTTATTCCTTTTGTTAAGAAGGGATGATTTCTCCCATAAAATTTACCAGTACAGTATAGAGCAAGCCAATCTGTTAAATTTTCCTGGAAATTTATTTTTAACTCTATTCTGCAGGTCAACCTCTAGCCTGAGACTAAACAATATGTGTATTGTGTCGTCTGATCTAACAGAGACACTACTAAGAATTATATTTTAAAAGGATTAGAATGAAGTGCTCCTATCATCATCAAAATTTTCTCTCGGCATATTTTGATTCTAGTTACTTTCATCATTTTTTTTAATTCAATATCTTCTTCCATCCTCAGTTTAGCACAGAGAAGGAACATTATAAACACACATAACTATAAGTTATTTCTTCTAAATTAAAATTAATTTGTTTACTAACATATTTTTTTCAATGTCAACAATCTTTACTACCAAACTCACTACAGGGTTAACTCTTTAACCTAACAGCAAAAACAGTAGTTATGACAAGATCAAGCATGGAGGTTAACAGACCCAATAAAGATTGTCTCTTAGAAGAGGATTGAAAAATATATACATCTGTGTGGGCTTTTTAAAAGTAAAATTTTCCAGTGTTATAAGGAAAATATTTCAAAGTTCTTTCAGTCCATAAAAAACAGCATTTGGCAGTCTGTGCTGCCCTAAAAACCCCAATTCAGGATACCCCTAGAAGAAAATCACCCCTTCCATTTAAAATTAAAAAAAAAAACAAAATCCCCCTTTCTCCTCTTATTCATCTTCCATTGCTTATTCCTCAAAACCAAAGAATAACAGGGTAAACAACATCCAGCTCACTTCTCTTATACTCTATCCCCAAGAATTATTCCTTAGGAATCTTCACCTCTACTATAAACAATTGATCTCTAATTTCTGGGTTATCTATCTAGAAACCTGCAAATCATCTTTTTGCTTCAAGGAGAGGCCTGAGGGCTCCTCAAAGGGGCAGTGTACCTAACAGAGCCCAGTAGAATGATGTGATGTCACAACTCACAGCAACCTCAAACTCTTGGGCTTAAGCGATTCTCTTGCTTCAGCCTTCCATGTAGCTGGGACTACAGGCGCCTGCCACAATGCTGGGCTATTTTTTTTTGTTGCAGTTGTCATTGTTGTCATACCCACCACCCTTGATGTATGTGTATGAGCTATAGGCACTGCCCATTTATTGACTATATTTTCTGAAATAGTGGCTGAATCGGGCACTTCCTTTGTTTTCCCATTTAACTTACTAAGTCCTCACATCAAGTAGGTGTTACCCTTCTGCTCTCCAGTTGAGGAAACTGAGGTCAGTAACGTTAAGTAACTACCTAAACCCACAGCCAATATGTAATACTTCAGGGGCTCAAACACAATTCTTTCTGGATCTCAAGTTTGTTTGTTTTTAACCATGCTATTCTCCTTTTATACCTTTTCCCCAAAATATTTTTTCTTTCTTTTTTTTTTTTTTAATTGGGCTTAAGTGATTCTCTTGCCTCAGCCTCCTGAGTAGCTGAAACCATAGGCATGCACCACCATGCCTGGCTAGTTTTCTTTTGTTTTTTCTTTTTCT
>NW_003852407.1:29795485-29805869 GCF_000181295.1 Otolemur garnettii | reverse complement strand
ATGAAGGAGGTAAAGTCTCCATCTTTCTTTAAGGCTACATAATATTCCATGGTGTACATATACTACAATTTATTAATCCATTCATGGGTCGATGGGCACTTGGGCTTCTTCCATGACTTAGTAATTATGAATTGGGCTGCAAAAAACATTCTGGTACAAATGTCTTTGTTATAGTGTGATTTTTGGTCTTCTGGATATATACCTCATAGAAGAATTGCAGGATCAAATGGCACGTCTATTTTTAGATCCCTAAGTGTTCTCCAAACATCTTTCCAAAAGGAACATATTAGTTTGCATTCCCACCAGCAGTGTAGAAGTGTTCCCTTTTCTCCACATCCACACAAACATCTCTGGTCTTGGGATTTTGTGATGTGGGCTAATCTTACTGGAGTCAGATATCTCAAAGTGGTTTTGATTTGCATTTCTCTGATGATTAATGATGACAAGCATTTTTTTCATGTGTCTGTAGCCTGTGTGCCTCTCTTCTTCAGAGAAGTTTCTTTTCAAGTCCCTTGCTCACCCTGCGATGGGATCACATGTTCTTTTCTTGCTAATATGTTTGAATTCTCTGTGGATTCTGGTTATTAAACCTTTGTCGGAGACATAACCTGAAAATATCTTCTCCCATTCTGAGGGCTGCCTGCTTGCCTTACTTGCTGTGTTCTTTGCTTTGTTGTTCTTTTTAGTTTGATCAGGTCCCAATAGTGTATTTTTGGTGTTGCTTCAATTGCCTGGGGGTGGGGGTTCTCTTCATAAAATATTCACCCAGGCTGATTTCTTCAAGTGTTTTCCCTGCACTTTCTTCTAGTATTTTTATAGTTTCAGGTCTTAAGTTTAAATCTTTAATCCAGTGAGAATCTACCTTAGTTAATGGTGAAAGCTGTGGGTCCAGTCTCAGTCTTCTACAGGTTGCCAGCCAGTTCAGCCAGTTCACAAGCACCATTTGTTAAATAGGGAATCTTTTCCCCACTGAATGTTTTTAATTGGCTTGTCAAAGATCAAATTATGGTAAGTAGCTGGGTTCATCACTTGGTTCTCTATTCTGTCCCATAAATCTACCTCTCTGTTCTTGTGCCAGTACCATGCTGTTTTGATCACTATCGATTTATAGTATAGTCTGAGGTCTGGTAATGTCATTCCTCCTGCTTTGTTTTTATTTCTGAGTAATGTCTTGGCTATTCGAGGCTTTTTCTGATTCCATATAAAATGAAGTATTTTTTTTTAGATCTTTAAAAGTATGACAGTGGAGCTTTAATAGGGATTATATTAAAATTGTATATTTCTTTGGGTAGTATGGACATTTTAACAATGTTGATTCTTCCCAGCCATGAACATGGTATGTTTTTTCATTTGTTAACATCTTCAGCATTTCTTTTCCTAGAGTTTCATAGTTCTCTCTCTCTTTCTTTCTTTTCTTTCTTTTTTTTTTTTTTGCAGTTTTTAGCCAGGGCTGGGTTCAAACCCACCACCTCCAGCATATGGGGCCAGCACCCTACTCACCCTACTCCTTTGAGCCACAGGCACCACCCTCATATTTCTCTTTATAGAGATCTTTCATGCCCTTGGTAGGTAAACTCCCAAATATTCCATCTTCTTTGGCACTACTATGAACAGAATAGAATCCCTGACTGTTTTTTCAGCATGACTATTGTTTGTATATATAAAGGCTACAGATTTATGAGTGTTGATTTTATAACCTGAGACACTGCTGTATTCCTTGCTCACTTCTAAGAGTTTTATAATAGAATCCCTAGTGTTTTCCAGATATACAATCATATCATCTGTGAAGAGTGAAAGTTTGATCTCTTCTGAGCCTATGTGGCTACCCTTGATTGCCTTTTCTTGCCTAATTGTGATGGGTAAGATTTTCTATTACAATATTTTTTCTTTTTGAGACAGAGTCTCACTATGTCATCCTTGGTGGAGTGCTGTGGCATCACAGCTCACAGCAACCTCAAACTCTTGGGCTTAAGTGATTGTCTTGCCTCAGCCTCCCAAGTAGCTGGGACTATGGGCACTCTCTACAATGCCCAGCTATTTTTCTGTTGCAGTTGTCATTGTTGCTTAGCTGGCCTGGGCTGGATTTGAACCTGCCAGCCTCAGTGTATGTGGCTGGTGCTGTAACCACTGTGCTGAGCCAGTCCAGGAAATTGTTAATTTTTGGCATTTTCTGTCATTTCCAATGAACTAGTCTAAAATGCAATCAGAGATCGAGGACTTATCTGAACCAAGTGGACAATTTGACCACCCAGCATTGCTAGATTGCTTTTAAAATTTCATCCTTAGACTTACCAAACATTTTTCAAAATTAACCTGAGAAATTTGGTACTCCTTTTGGTAATAAAAAGGACCATGCTATTATCTATATTCTTTATATAGATTATATATATACATACTTATAGTATATGCCCATGATCATTGATATGAAAACCACAATCTTGTAGGACATTTGATTTTTGTTGAAAAGTAGGGAAGGGTTTTGTAGATTAGTAAGAGTCTAAACAACTCTTTAGTGTTATTAGTTCTCTGCTCAAACTACCAGGGAAAATAACAAAAGTTAAGGTTGATGCATATGCTTTAGGAGCAGCACCACAGGACACCAACATAGACTAAATGCTGAAGGACAGAGGACCACAAGTGAGGTTAGTGCATCATTTGTTAAGGCCCAGGGAGGCGCTACACTGATTTACCATCAGGTCGGTTTATGACTTAAAAGAAAAAAAATAAAAGGAACATAAATGTAACTAGCAATAGTTAATTTATTTTTTTATTCACAGGACTTTCCTCATAATTACTGTTATTCTCTAGGTTTGCTGAATTTACTTAAGAAATGTTGGATATTAGATGAAAATTTCAATGAAGGCTGAGAATACTGTCTATTTAAACTATGGCCAGAATTATAGACATATATAATTTATTTTTCATCCCTATTTTATCCCTGGGGAAAGTGTTAAAATTAAATTTAGGTTTGGGTTCTGCACCCATAGCTCAGTGGTTAGGGCGCTGGCTGCATACATGGGGGCTTGTGGGTTTGAACTTGGCCCATGGCTGCTAAACAATAATAACAACAACAACAAAAACAGCCAGGCATTGTGGTGGGCACCTGTAGTCCCAAGTACTCAGGAGGCAGAGGCAAGAGAATCGCTTAAGCCCAAGAGATTGAGGTTGCTGTGAGCTGTGATGTCACAGCACTCTAATGAGGTCAACATAGTGAGACTCTGTCTCAAAAAAAAAAAAAAATAAAAATAAATAAATAAATTTAGGTTTGACCACCAAATATATGTTTTCTTTCTCACTATATTCTGCTCCTGAAATAAGTTGTTATACTCACTTATAACAGGGAAAAAAAATACTCAGAAACCAGGTCCTACACAAATTAAAGGCAAATTATTTTGTTCTGATTATAAGAGAAGTTACATCTAGAATTTTTAATTATGCATTCTAAAGGCAAGATCTAAAGAATTTCCAATAAATATTTGGCAATTCTAGTAAGTGGGAAAAGCTGTCGAACTATCTAAGAAAGAAGAAGAAAACAAAACTTTTAAGAAGTCAGAGAATTTTAAGGGGGAAAATATATAGGCTTAAAAATAATAGCCAGAACATTAGTAGAGCTATTGAATGGGGATTTAGGTTTCCTTTCCTCCCCAACCAAGCACAGCAGGGATATTAAGGGAAATAACCTATTTAAAAGATGTTAAGAAAATAAAATTTTGTTTTGTTTCACACCACTAGCCTAACATTGTAGCATGAGATTGGTCAGATGACACCTTTTATAATTACGGTGGCAGATGCTGGCCTGTACAGACTCCCAAGAGAATTCTAGCCTCTGGGCTTGAAATCCTGGTTTCTCTTTGATATGGAGGACTAAAGAGTGCCTGTCTTTCCCAAAGGCCATAACCTCACCATTCCTCTTCAAAACTTTATGTGCTGCAAAAAATATCATTTTTTTTGTTTATTCTTTCCATTAGTCAATCTGTCTTCCAATCTCACATATCTTCCTTTTTCCACTTTTTGAATATTGATTCTTCTTAACTCGTTTTCTCTTTTAGCTTTCTGTTTCCCAATAATTTGTAGCCAAAATTCTAGTTGTTGAGTAGTTACAAAATACATCTGTCATTTAAAAGAAAACAAGCTATTTCTCATGTATCCAACGTTTAAAAAATCATGTAATATTATAGCTATGTCATCATACCCCATACCCCATACCCCATTGATGACCCTTTATCTACAGCTCAATCTTAATCACTAACCACTTTTCAATCTTATTTCCACAGTACCTAAGTAATTGTTAAAAGCTATTTTGCTTCTTTTTCTTGTCTTTATATATTGATTTCTCCATGTATATGGTCTTTTTTAATGTTAAAGTTTGTCAGATTAAAATTTGTTGTTGTTGCTAAGGTTTTATTTGAAAATGGTTTCAACACACATTTAAGTAATTTTCCCAAATGGCAGCCAGCAGGAGCTCTGAACATGTAGAGAAGATGCATCACAGTAACACATTAAAAAGAGAAAAAAATGAACAAAAAAAACAAACCTATGTTCTTAAAGCTACCTAAGGAGGCTTTGATTGGTGGAGACTGAGTATGCCTTTAGTTGATTTGAATTTGAAAATGAGTCATCCTTTGAACACGACCCCCAGCCCATTGTGCCTTCAAATTTGTACAGGGCTCAAATATTCTGGAAGCAGTGGCAATATAACAGTCAAGGCTAAGGTATTGACTGGAATTTCTAGGTTTCCATATCCTGCTAAGACATTTTATTCCATCACCAACACTCACTTAGGGAGACAGGTATGGTTATCAGGATTTCTCCTTTTCTAAAAATTACAGATGGTTCATGAAATTCTGATATAGAATCACTTCACAATTTTTGAGTGGGGATACATCCTTGTGAGTGAGTCCAGAAGTCATTCTTTCATTCACTCCACAAAAGTGTCCTGGGGCACAGGCACACATGATACAGATGAGAATAAGACCACGATCCCTGATTTTTTCATCCTTTGCCCCTTGACATGGAGAAGAGACACCACTATTGTTTTTTTCCCCCAGAATCCAGCCCCATCCATCTTGATTTATGCTTACTAAAGTGTACTGTCAAGTTTTTTGACTCTTTGAATCCATTCACTTTACTGCTAATCCAGCTTCCACAAAATGAAAACATTTAGATGGCTCACCTTTTCCCTTCAACGGACTCTCGTGAAAAGTTGTTAATAGTGGGTGGCACCTGTGGCTCAAAAGGGTAGGGCGCTGGCCTCATATGCTGGAGGTGGCGTGGTGGGTTCAAACCCAGCCCTGGCCAAAAAAAAAAAAAAAAGAAGTTGTTAATAGTAATATAATAAAATGGCTGATAATTAGCACTAAACTACATTGCGGGTTATTGTGCAAAATATTTCATATGCATTTTCTCATTTAATCTTTATAACAACCTGTGAAGTATACATACTATTGTTATTCTCATTTTACTCATAGGGAAACTGAGGCTTAGAAAGAATGTAAAACTTTGCCAAGGTCATGCCTAGTTAAGTGGTGGAAAATTGAATGTGGATCTCTCTGAATTCAAAGTTCCAATTTTTTGGCTCGGCGCTTGTGGCTCAAGTGGCTAAGGCGCCAGTCACATACACCTAAGGTGGCGGGTTCGAATCCCCAGCCCCGGCCCGCCAAACAACGATGGCTGCAACCAAAAAATGGCCAGGTGTTGTGGCGGGCGCCTGTGGTCCCAGCTACTTGGGAGGCTGAGGCAGGAAACTCACTTGAGCCCAGGAGTTGGAGGTTGCTGTGAGCGTGATGCCATGGCACTCTACCCAGGGGGATAGCTTGAGGCTCCGTCTCAAAAAAAAAAAAAAAAAGTTCCAATTTTTCTCCTTTTGCTATCCCCCAATTCTCTTTTTCAGTTTAAAGTCATTAAAAATAAACACACATACTTTTTATCATCATGTAGATTATTAACAAAACTGTTTAATCTGGGATTTAAAAAATATACTCCCGAGGCTATCGCTTTCATTTCTGACCCTGTGCAGGCAAAATATACATGAATTTGTGGATTGGTTTTAATAAATACCTTTGATTATTGACTCTACAGATGTGTTGCAAGCATGTAGTGCCTTTTTGGTCACTACACAGCAAAACATATTGCTTCTGCTGGCAAAATACAATTTGGTCTTTTTTTCCTGATATTTTCCTCTTGAAATAAGTTATAAATACATTCAACTTTTGATTTTGGGTTCTCCCTAGTTAATATACAAATTGACATGTGACCTGTTGATAACTTACTTTACTACTCATAGCCACCAGCTTCTCCCCATTAATCTCCCAGACTTTTCTCTTGGTGACAGCCGACAAAGTTACTGTCCAGAGTGAGTCTAGTTTTCTGAGGTGGGGAGGAGATTCAACATCTGAAGAGGAAAGAAATAAAATATTGTTTGTTGCTATAAACATTAAAGCTAACTTACTAGGTTTTTTAAAAACCATGGTCATTATAACTTATTACCAAACTTGTTTTCTATTTTGAACATGAAATAATGTGAGTGAATGTCTTTATTCCTGAGGTTCTTCAGTGTCTACTCTAACAGCATAGGAAAGAAGAACAAAATGCTGGATTTAGTTAAGTTGCTTTATATCACATGAAATCTGTCCTTCTCAAATCCACCTCAAGGTCCAAGGAAGATTAATTTGGTAATATTATTTCATTGTAAACTATGCTCAGCATGACTTCCAGTGTTTACAAAAGGAGAATAAAAAGATCAACTCTCCACTCTTTCAGATGCCACTTTGTGCCCACACATTTTTAACCATGGTGCTTCAAAAATAAATAGAAAGAATGTAATAGAAAGTGTATCTTGGCTCAGCTTGGTGGCTCATGCCTGTAATCCCAGCACTCTGGGAGGCCAAAGTGGGTGGATCACCTGAGCAAGAGGAGAAGTCTCCAAAAATTGCCCGGCTTTGTGGGAGCCCCTGTAGTCCCAGCTACTTGGGAAACTAAGGCAAGAGAATTGCTTGAGCCCAAGAGTTGGGGGTTGCTGTGAGCTATGACTATACTGTGCTCTACAGAGGACTACAAAGTGAGACTCTGTCTCAAAAAAAAGTATATCTTATTTAGGTATTTGAAAGAGATTCTATCATGTTCTAAATTGCTGAAACATGTAAGGCAGACTTCCACTATTTTTGCCTGCCCAGAATAATCTCCTCCTCTTTAGGCAACACCATCTGGATTCTCCTTTAAAAAAGTCAGTGGAGCTGGGCCAGGTGTGGTGGCTCAAGCGTATAATCCCAGCACCTGGGAGGCCAAGGTGGGTAGATTGCCTGAGCTCACAGGTTTGAGACCAGCCTGAGCCAGAGCAAGACCTTGTCTCTAAAAAATAGCTAGGCATTGTGGTGGGTGCCTATAATCCCACTACTTGGGAGGCTAAGGCAAGAGAATTGCTTAAGCCCAAAAGTTTGAAGTTGCTGTGAACTATGATGCTTCATCACTCTACCTAGGGCAACAAAGTGAGACTCTGTCTCAAAAAAAAAAAAAAAAATCGATGGAGGCCACTCTTTGTCTACATCCCCCCTTCAAGGCTTGATCATGTAACCCAGACCTAATTAATCAGAGCTGCTGTGATTGACTCAGTAGTGAGTGATCATAGGACTCTATCCTGGCCAATGTGAGTTGGCCTTAGGTTTTTTCTGGAACCATGGAGAAATACATTTATTTTTTCTGTTGAGTTTACTAAACCATTCATATTTAAGTTGTAAGTTGCTACCAATTACCTTCCCTAATATTTGAGAAGTATCTATCTGTCTGAGCTCATTCTCTCAGAGGAAAGCAGAGATGGAAAAAGACAATTTGTGATGACAATGTTAGGCACTTTTTTTTTTTTTGAGACAGAGTCTCACTACGTCATCCTTGGTGGAGTGCTATGGAATCACAGCTCACAGCAACCTCAAACTCTTGGGTTTAAGCAGTTCTCTTGCCTCAGCCTTCCAGTAGCTGGGACTACAGGTGCCTGCCACAATGCCCAGCTGTTTTTAGAGATGAGGTCTCACTCTGGCTCAGGCTGGTCTCAAACCTGTTAGCTCTGGATTAGCTCTGGATCAGAATGCTGGGATTATAGGCATGAGTCACCATGCCTGGTCTCAGTGTTAAGCACTTTGATTCAAACATGGTTCTACATCCTGTTCTATCCATGGACTCTTTATTTACATTAAGTAAAATAATCCCTTTCTTTTTTTCTTTTTTCTTTTTTTTGTTTTTTGAGACAGAGTCTCACTATGTTGCCCTTGGTAGAGTACCATGGCATCACAGCTCACAGCAACCTCAAACTCTTGGACTTAAGCAATTTTTTTTGCCTCAACCTCCCAAGTAGCTGGGACTACAGGCTATTTTTTTTTATTGTAGTTGTCACTGTTGTTTGGCAGGCCCGGGCTGGATTCAAACCCACCAGCTCCAATGTATGTGGCTGGCACCCTAGCTGCTAAGCTACAGGCACTGAGCTGATAATCCCCTTTTTGATTAAGCTAATTTTTTTTTTTTGAGACAGAGTCTTATATGTCACCCTGGGTAGAGTACTGTGGCATCACAGCTCACAGCAACCTTAGCTTCTCAGAGTCTGGGATTACAGGCATGAGCCACTGTACCTGGCCTCAATGTTAAGCATTTTTATTCAAACATGATTCTATATCCTGTTCTATCCATGGACTCTTTATTTACATTAAGTAAATAAAGCACTTTTTTGATTAAGCTAATTTTTTTTTTTGAGACAGAGTCTCACTATGTCTCTCTCGGTAAAGTGCTGTGGCATCACAGCTCACAGCAACCTCTAACTCTTGGGCTTAAGTGATTCTCTTGCCTCAGCCTCCCAAGTAGCTAGGATCACAATGCCCGGCTATTTTTTGGTTGCAGTTGTTATTGTTGGTTTTTAGCTGGCATGGGCTGGGTTTGAACCCGTCAGCCTCAGTGTATGTGGCTGGCGCCATAACCATTGTGCTACAGGTGCCAAGCCAGATTAAGCTAATTTGAATTAGGGTTCTGTCACTTGCAATCAAAATAGTCCTGACTAATTCAGAGAGTAAAGGTTGAGGGGATCAGGTGAAGCACATGATATAGTTAACCCGTTTTCAAGGAAACATTAGTCTGCTTGGAAAGGAGATATAGCCAACAGGTATAAAAATAAAGCAGATAATTAAATGCCAGATTATCTGGTCCAGACTCTAAATGCTACATAACTTTGGCAAATGCAGAGATCACCTTTCTCTGAAGTACCTGGGGGAGGAGATAATGGAGAAGGTAGAATCCAAACAGCCTTAAAGGCCAAGGAAGAATTTGAATGAGGGTAAGGGTTAGGGAGAGAGTTCCAGGTGGGAAAAGCCTGGAAACAAAACACTGAGGTACAAATGTGCAAGCTGAAGGTAGGAGATAATTAAGAGATCAGCTAGGCTGGGGGGAGGTGTGGTTTTAGAGGTCACTAAAGATAAAGTTGCACAGGTGAATGGAACCTGGACTTGGAGGTCTTGAATGTCAAGAAGAAAATAAAATTTGTGGTTTTTCAAGAGTAGGCAGTAGGAAATTACTATATAAATTTGAGTAGTGATTAAATATTAAACAAGAACTTTAATCTGACAATGCTGTGAATGATAGCTAGATGGTGAATATGAGAAATAGAGATGGGAAGTCACACAATAGCCACTGTAGTGGTTAAATATGGTAGATTTTGCCAACTTATTAATTCTTAATTTATTTTAAAATTTGGCTAATAAGAATAATGAGAATGAAGTAAAACATACAGGATCTGACAATTAAGTCCTTAAAAAAGTACGACATACCTCATTACTGAATATAGTCACCTTTGAAGTACTCTTCTTGGGAAGCGATGCACCAATACCAGCTCCTAGTCCACATTTGAAGCAATTTTGGAATTTTTTTTCTGGAATGAACATCAGCACTGTTGTCATATGGCACACAAAAACACACAACAAAAATAATGAATGCCACTCAGCAAGACACTGCCAGACACCCATATGAACATAGCTGTGGGATACTGATTTGCCAAGGTGATGAAACATTACGGAGTTGTTTGTACAGTGCTGTCAGTGTAAGCGCACAATGGTAAGTTCGAGAACTTAATTGTTAGGTCTCACATACAATGACAGCTCTGATGTTCATTCCAGAAGAAGAGCTCCAAAACTGCTTTGAAGGGTGGACTGGGCACTGGTGTTGGTGCACAGCTTCCCAAGGGGAGTACTTTGAAGGTGACCATAGTGATATTCAGTGATGAGGTATGTACCACTTTTTCTAGGGTGAATTTGCAATCTTTTTTTTTTTTTTTTTTTTTTTTGTTAAGACGGAGCCTCAAGCTATCCCCCTGGGTAGAGAGCCATGGCATCACGCTCACAGCAACCTCCAACTC
>NW_003852407.1:29792652-29794560 GCF_000181295.1 Otolemur garnettii | reverse complement strand
AGTAGCTGGGACTACAGGTGACTGCCACAATGCCCAGCTATTTTTTGGTTATAGGTGTCATTGTTTGGTGGCCCAGGCTGGATTTGAACCCGCCAGCTCCAGTGTATGTGGCTGGCGCCTTAGCCGCTTGAGCCACAGGCACCGAGCCTGGTTTCAAACTCTTGACCTCAAGTGATTCTCTCACCTTGGCCTCCCAGTGCTTAGATAATAGGCTTGAGCCACTGTCTCCAGGTCTTGGCCTGGTTTATTGAATTACGTTCTTTCTTATTTCTTTGCCTTCTTTTTTTCCTCTATCCTATCCAACTCATCTTTTACTGCCAGATAATCTTCCTAAATTATAGCTCAAATCATATCAATTCCCTGTTCCAAAAACCTAACAATTTCCCATTACCTTCCAAAAGCTATTATGTGGTATTAAGGTCATTCAAAGGTCTGTCCTCAGCTTCCCTCCCCAGCCTTATTTCTCAGTACATCCTGCTTTCACTTCACACTCCATCAAATCAGACCATGTTTTTCTCCACAGCAAGAGAAATATTTTTATCTCTAAAGCCTGTAACATCACTATCTTCCCATAGCTTTCTGTTTTAACCTCATAAGCACACGTCACATTTACACTTACCCACAGTAGCTGAGTCTCTTGCTTCCCCCAACTTGACAGTAGTTAGTTTTAAGCACTGGATCTTGTTCATTATTTTAACCTCCACAGCATCAGTATAAACCTCTTTACTTTCACTTTTATCAAAATTATACATACCTAAGGTGAATGGCCCACAAACACATGAAAAAATGCTCATCGTCCCTAATCATCAGAGGAATGCAAATCAAAACCACTCTGAGATATCACCTAACCCTGGTGAGAATAGCCCACATCACAAAATCTCAAAGTTGCAAACGTTGGTGTGGATGTGCAGAGAAGGGAATGCTTTTACACTGTTGGTGGGATGGCAAACTAATACAGCCTTTATGGAAAGAAGTATGGAGAATACTGAAAGAGCTAAATGTAGACATTCCATTTCACCTGCAATTCTGTTACTAGGAATCTACCCAGAAGAAAAAAATCATTTTCTCACAAGGACATTTTCTTTCTTTCTTTTTTTTTTTTTTTTAGAGACAGAGTCTCACTTTGTTGCCCTCGGTAGAGTATTGTGGCATCACAGCTCACAGCAACCTCCAGCTCTTGGGCTCAGGCGATTCTCTTGCCTCAGCCTCCCAAGCAGCTGGGACTACAGGCGCTCACCACAACACCCAGCTACACAAGGACATTTTCATTAGAATGTTTATTGCAGCTCAATTCACAATTGCTAAGACATGGTAGCAACCCAAGCGCCCATCAACCCATGAATGAATTAATATACTGTAGTACATGTATACCATGGAATACTGTTCAGCTATACAAAAGATGGTAGCTTTACATCTTTTGTATTTACCTGAATGGAGTTGAAACATATTCTTCCTAGTAAAGTAACAGAAGAAAGGAAATGGAAGTATCCAATGCATTGAATACTAATATGAATCTAATAGAAAAACAACAAAACAACTAAATGCCCATACAAGATAACAACAAGTATATTCAAGTAGGAGAGGAGGAGGAAAGAAAGGGGAAAAGAGAGGAGGGAGGGGATTGGTAGGCTTGCCTGATGGACATATTACAAGGGTATACAGCACACTCCCAGGATCAAGGGCTCAACTACAACTTGCACTTCACCTTAGAAACACAATGTAACCCAATCATTTGTACCTTCATATTAACCTGAAGTTTTAAAAGAATTATACATGCCTGTAGTTGAAAGAGCCGGCTCGGCGCCTGTGGCTCAAGCGGCTAAGGCGCCAGCCACATACACCTAAGGTGGCGGGTTCGAATCCCCAGTCCGGGCCCGCCAAACAACAATGATGGCTGCAACCAAAAAA
>NW_003852407.1:29784719-29790506 GCF_000181295.1 Otolemur garnettii | reverse complement strand
CTGTGGTCCCAGCTACTTGGGAGGCTGAGGCAGGAGACTCGCTTTAGCCTAGGAGTTGAAGGTTGCTGTAAGTGGGGATGCCACAGTACTCTACTCAGGGAGACAGTTTGAGGCTCTGTCTCAAAAAAAAAAAAAGAAAAAAAACAACTAATTTTCATTTTATTTATCTTCTGTATTTTTAATTTTAATTTTATTTTTTTCCTGCTTTGATCTGTATTATTTTTTTCCTACTAATTTGAGTTTGGTTTGTTCTTACTTTTCTAGTTCCCTGAGGTGCACTATTAGGTTGTTCATTTGAAGTCTTTCTACTTTTCTGAAATAAGAATTTATTGCTATAAAATTCCCTCTTAGTACTGCTTTTTCTGTTTCCCAACAGATTTTGGTATGTTGTATTTTCATTTTTACTTGTTTCAAGACTTTAAAAAATTTCCTTCTTGGTGGTGCCAGCCACATACTTGGAGGCTGGCAGGTTCAAATCCAGCCTGGGGCCAGCTAAACCAACAATGACAACTGCAACAACAACAAAAATAGCTGAGTGTTGTGGTGGGCACCTGTAGTCCCAGCTAATTGGGAGACTGAGGCAAGAGAATTCCTTAAGCCCAAGAGTTTGAGGTTTCTGTGCTGTGACACCATGACATTCTACTCAGGGCAACAGCTTGAGACTCTGTCTCAAAAAAAAATATATATATATTTTTCTTCTTCTTTATTATTTATTTATTTATTCATTTTGCTGTTTTTGGCAGGGGCTGGGTTTGAACCTGCCACCTCCAGTATATGGGGCTGGCGTCCTATTCCTTTGAGCCATAGGCGCTGCCCAAAATTTTCCTTCTTAATTTCATTGACTCATTGGTCATTCAGGAGCATCTTGATTGATTTCTATGTGTTTGTGAAGTTTCTGAGATTGCTCTTGTTATTGATTTTTAGTGTTATCAGAAAAGACACTTGATATGATTTCTATTTTTAAAATTTTTTTTTTCAGATTGTTTTGTGGCCTTAGATATGGTCTATTCTAGAGAATGTTTCATTTGCTGATAAAAAGAATTTATATTCTGCAGCAGTTGGGTGAAGTGATTAAATTTAAGCTAAAGGCTGTCAGGTCTAGTGTGTATTGTGACTGTCTCTTCCTTTAGACCTATCAGTGCTTGCTTTATATACTTGGGAGCTTCAGTGTTGGATGCATATGTATAATTATTATGTCCTCTTGCTGAATCAACTCCTTTATCATTATATAGTGATCTTCTTTGCCTTCCTCTACAGTCTTTGATTTATGATTTATTTTACCTGATATATAGAAATATAGCTAAGCCTGCTTCCTTTTTGGTTTCTAGTTATATGTAATATTTTTTCCCACCCCTTCACTCTCAGTTTACATGTGTCTTTATAGCTGAGGTCAGTTTCTTTTACCGGTAGGTATCATATACTTCAGTGTTGGTTTGTTTTTTTTTCCATTCAGCCACACTTTCCCTTGTGACTGGAGAATTGAGTCCATTCACATTTAGCATTATTATTGATAATTAAGGACTTTCAACTGCTACTTTGTCGCTTGTTATGGTTTTGTTTTTGTTTTTGAGACAGAGTCTCACTATGTCACCCTTGGTACAGTGCAGTGGCATCACAGCTCACAGCTCACAGCAACTTCAAACTCTTAGGTTTAAGAGATTCTTTTGCCTCAATTTCCCAAGTAGCTGGGACTATAGCCACCCACAATGATGCTTAGCTATTTTTTTGTTATTGTTGTCATTGATGTTTAGCAGGCCTTGCCTGGGTTTGAACCCATGAGTCCTGGTTCATGTGGCTGGCACCCTAACCACTGAGCTATGGGTGCCAAGTCTATCTGGTTGCTGTTTAAATTCTTTTCTTCCTTTTTTCCTTTCTTACTATCTTCTCTTGTGGATAAGTGTTTTTCTCTAGCAGTATGTTTTAATTAGTTACCTTTTATTTTTAGTGAACCTATTATAGTTTTTGTGTCATAAGTATTGTGAGGCTTATAAAAACTCTTATAGATATAACAAGTTATTTAAAAGAGAAGACAACTTATCAAAGATCACAAAGAAACGAATAGAAACAAAGAAAAAAATGAAAAGCAAAAACTTCTATACTTTAACTTCAACTCTCCACATTTTGACCTTTAGTTATCTCAATTTACATCTATTTTTATTACCTATGTTTTAGAATGTACTTGTAGCTATTATTGTTTTTGATAAATTTGTCTTTGGCTTCATACTAGAGTTATAAGTAGATTACACACCACAATTACAGCATTAGAGTATTCTGGGTTTGTCTGTATATTTATTTTTACCAGTGGGTTTTATACCTTCAAATGTTTTTTTCTTTGTTTTTTCTCTCTTTTCTTGCATGTCATTGTTTTTTCTTTTAGATTAAAAAAATTGAAGAGCTCCCTTTAGCATTTCTTGTAAAACCAGTCTAGTGGTAGAAAATTTTCTCAGCCTTTGTCTAGAAAAGACAATTTTTCCTTGGTATTTTAAGAATAATTTGGTGGACACAATATTCTTGGATAGCTGTTTTGTTTGTTTGTTTCTTCTTCTTCTTTTTTTTTAAGAGACAGAGTCTTACTTTATTGCCCTCAGTAATGTGCTGTGGTGTCACAGCTCATAGCAACCTCCAGCTCTTGGGCTTAGGAGATTCTCTTGCCTTTGCCTCCCAAGTAGCTGGGACTTCAGGTGCCTGCCACAATGCCCAGCTAATTTTTTGTTGCAGTTTGGCCAGGTTTGAACCTGCCACCCTTGGTATATGAGGCCAGAACCCTACCCACTAAGCCATAGGTGCTGTCCAGCTGTTTTGTTTCTTTTAGTACTTTGAAAATATAATTCCACTCTCTTCTGACTTGGATAGTATCTGTCAAGAAGTCTGTTGTCAGACAAATGGAAGCTCCTTTATATGTAGTTTTTGATTCTTTTCTCTTGCTGCTTTTAGGATTCTCTCTATGTCCTTCATCTTTAGGAGTCTGAATATTATATTCCTTTGGGTAGTCTTACTTGGATCAAATCTATTTGTTGTTCTCTGATCTAACTGTACTTGGATATATATCTTTATGTCTTTCTCAAGTTTTAGAAATTTTCTGTTATTTCTTTGAATAAGCTTTCTACCTCTTGTTCAACTCCCTCTTGAATACCAATAATTCTTAGATTTTGTCTTTTGAGATAATTTTCTATATCTTATAGGATATGGAAATAAGATAGGTGATTCTTGTTTCTTTTCATCCTTTTTTCTCCTCCAACTGTGTATTCCCAAATAGCCTGTTTTCCTCTGCTTGATTCATTTTGCTATTAAGAGCCTCTAATAAATTTTTAATTTCAATTTTTGAATTTTTATTTATTTATTTTTTTAAAGACAGGCTTTTGCTCTGTTGCCCAGGCTAAAGGGCTAGAGTGCAGTGGTGTTGTCATAGCTCACTGCAGCATCAAACTCCTGAGCTCAAGCGATCCTCCTTCCTCAGCCTTCTAACATGCTGGGATTACAGATGTGAGCCACAACACCTAGCCCTCTAATAAATTTTTTAGTTTATCAAATGTATTTGTAAGCTGAAGTATTTCTGGGGTTTATAAAATTATTTCAATCTTTTTGTTAAATTTCTCTGATAAATTTCAAATTGTTTTTCTATGTTACCTTATCACTGAGTTTCCTTAAAACTACTATTTTGATTGCTGTCTCATTAGGGATAATTCTCGTTAGGGATAATCCTTGCTTTGTCTGTTATAATAAATAATGCCTCCCTATTTGATGTTGTTTCTTATGAATATAGATTACATTTTTGCATTGAAGGATTACTTATTCATTCTATTTTTCTCTGGCTTGTCTTGGTTTTCATTGGATATATTTTCTTAGAGGTTCTTTACTGCTAGGCCACTGCCTCCTTTTAAGCTCTAGGTGGTGCATTAAGCCCAGGTTTGCCTCTGCTTTGCCAAAGGATCAGTGTTGCTCTTCCAAAACCAGGGAGGTCCCAAAAGGGTTATCCCAGAAGTGTGGGAAGTTTAGCTAAGTGTTCATGTCCAATATTGGAGATTCAAATCTTAACATTGAGATTTAGAGGGGACAAATATATAAACCATAACAATGCCTAAACAACTATCAGACTGTTTTTCAAAATAGTTATACCATTTTATATTCCCACCCTCAGTGTATGGGGGTTCTAATTTCTCCATATCCTGACCAACAATTATTTTTTAATTTTAGGCATATTATTTGTTATGAATTGGTACTTATTGTGAATTTAATTTACATTTCCCTGATGGCTAAGGATATTGAACATCTTTTCATGTGCTTATTGGCCATCTGTATATCTGCTTTGGGGAAATGTGATTTTCTCCTTTTACAATGGGTCATTTATCTTATTATATTGCAATATTTCTTAAATACATTCTATATTAAAGTCCTTTATAAAATATACATGAGGTCATTATAAAAGTTTTGAGCTACACAAAAATCACAAAACAAAATCTGCACAGAGTGAAGCACTGCTAGCAACACTGATGAGTGGAGCAACGTGAAACTTGCACAGGTGAAATCAAAAAGGATGCTGTTGACTGTGTTTTTTGGAAGTAAAATAATGGACTGTCACACAGTCTGTTTCCAAACTTTTTTAATGACCTTCCTATGATTGCAATTTTTTCCCCCATTCTATGTGTTTTCTTCACTTTCTTGATTTTGTCTTTTGAAATATCTTTGGTCTTTTGTCTTTTGAAACAGTATTTTTGTTGTTATTTTTATTTTCTTGGTTTGCTTTTGTGGTTTTTAAAAAATGAATTTTCAGTATGTTTCCCAGGTTGGTCTTGAAATCCTGGGCTCAAGGAGTCCTCCTGACTTAACTTTTTGAGTAGCCAGGACTATAGGTACAAGCCTCCATACCTGGATGTCATAGTTTTCAATTTTGATAAATTCTAATTTATCTTTCATCATTTTGTTGTTTTCAATTTGGTTATAATCTATCCCCATTTTTTTTTTTTTGAGACAATGTCACTTTGTTGCCCCTGGTAGAGTGCTATGGTGTCATAGCTCATAGCAACCTCATACTCTTGGGCTCAAGTGATCCTCTTGCCTCAGCCTCCCAAGTAACAGGGACTACAGGTGCCTGCCACAATGCTGGGCTATTTGGGTTTTTTTGTTGTTGTTGTTAGAGATGGGGTCTTGCTCTTGCTCAGGCTGGTCTTGAACTCATGAGCTCAGGTGATCTGCCCACCTCAGCCTTACAGAGTGCTGAGATTATAGGTGTGAACCACCATGCCTGGCCAATCTATCCCCATTTTAAAGGTAAGAAAATTGAGACTCAATTTTACTTAGCTAGTTTGAATTGAGCTGGAATTCAAATCCAGAAAGTTTGGTTCTAAAATTCCATGAGCCTAATTATTTCACCATGTCCCTTCTGAGGGATTGATTTCTCTATTTCATAATTATAGAGATAATCACTTTAGCTAGAATTTTAAAGTTCTAGTTGTATCTTATATATGTCTACTGTGTGAAAGACAGCATGGAATGAAATAATAAGGCATTTCTGTTTTAAGTTCATCTTCTCAAATTGCTTTTATCATAAATTTGATTCTTCTGTAGCTTATGATAAAAAGATAAAAGTTAAAAGTCCTATGACTGAATATTTCAGTTTGCTATAATTTGTAATTTATTTATAATATAGATAAATATGATACAGCTCTACTTATTTGTCTAGGCTTATCTCACTTCACCCTACAAGCACATTAGTTGTTTTTCTGTTACTAGAATACTCTATTCCTGTCTCTCCTACCTCTAACTCTTTTTTTTTTTTTTTTTTTTTGA
>NW_003852407.1:29781991-29784537 GCF_000181295.1 Otolemur garnettii | reverse complement strand
GGATTCGAACCCGCCACCTTAGGTGTATGTGGCTGGCGCCTTAGCCGGTTGAGCTACAGGCGCCGAGCCACCTCTAACTCTTATAAACTTTCAGTGTCAGCCTAAATTATCAATTCCTCAAGAAATCTGTCACTGCCTTGCTAATCTAAATTTGGTTTCTGATTCATGCTTTTGTAGCTCTCTATATTTTTCTTTGATGACATATACTATAATTATAATCATGGCATTCTTTGTATGTCTGCCTCTACCATTACATTTCAACTTGACAGGCATCTTGATTACTTATGCACCATTTTTATCCCCAGCACCTAACACAGGGCCTAGCACAAAGTATGCACTTTTTTAAAATTTGTGATTCAGTTTATCTATGTAATTTATAACTCTATAACTAATGAGTCAAATTAGGCCTGACCATGCCAAAAAAGTAATGGAAAGTTGAGTACATTTATTGATAAGTCACTACGATAACCATCTATTAAAGGTTATTTTTAAAAAGTAATACCCCAGTTCACTAGGTAAGTGGTCTGCAATAAAAAACAAACTACAACATAAAGGCCCAGTGATTGAAAATGTGTTTGTTTATATACCTTCTGCCTTGCAGCAATCAAGAATTTGGGGCATCTCAAAGAATTAACACAACAATGTTGCCTGAAAATGAAAAGGACAGCCTGTCTCCTTTGCCTCAAATCTGGCCTCTCTTTCAATGTTCAACTTCTGTCATATTTCCTTTATGAAGTCTTCTGTGTAGTTTTCAAATGAAACACCCAGTGACTTTCCCTCTTCACTAAATTTCTATTGCAGTTAAAGTCCAAGGCCCCAAGTCAGCATTGGATCGCGTTCATAGCCTTGTATTGTTCGCAGCTATTTTCAATAGTAGTCTTATCTCACTTTATTAGACTGCAGATCCTTAAAGGGAGCAACTAGTACCTCCCTACATCTATAACCCCACCATGCCTAAAGCAGTACTGAGAATGTGGCACCTGCACAATCCAACACTTAGCAACTTGTTGGTAGGCAAAATGATTAGAAGATGTACGTGTAACAGCAGCTGTAATTCCCGGGAACAGTGGATCCCACTTTGAGGGTGGTGGGTTTGTTTAAACCTTGTTAGTACAGAGCTTGTCCTCTAACCACAGTTGGCCTGAATCATCAGCAATGAGGAGGGATAGGGAGCATCCTTTCTTCCTCTTCAATTCCTGTAGGGTCTTGCTGTGCAAAAGGTAAAACAATAATTAGAATTGATCCTACTCTGGGATTAACTTCTCTTTGAGGAAGATCGTTTAATGGAGTGTCAAAAAAGCAGCTGCTTTGTACTTTTAGGGAATGTACCTAATTAATCAGAGGCCAAACAAGTGGCAACAAAACCAGGCTTTCATTCCGTTACTGAGTAAGCCCTATGTGATCTCCAAAAAGGTTTTGGGCATGACATGTACTTGTCCTGCTGATCTGATGAGCTTCTCATTGATAAGCTGGAACACTGGCAAGATTGGGCAGTATCTCTTGAGCAATGGTACCCTACTTTCCTGTGGTGCCCTAGACCAAGTGCCAAGAGCATATTGCCAGCCATACAAGGTGAGAGGGAGGGAGATTTCTGCACTGAAGGTAGAAAGACAGTGGATGCCTGGGCTCCTATCCTATCGTAATTCTTGCTGACTCTTTCTCCTCATTTCATTCAATTGGTCATTTTTGAGCCTTTCCAAAGTATTTCTTTAGAATCTATTATATGTCTACAATGTCTCAAAGGAAAAGTAAGAATGAGTTCTAGCTTTCTAGGAGCTTGCAATCTGCTTAGGATGATTAGATATACACACAAGGCAGGTAAATAACAAGACAGAATTTGATTACATTTTAATCAGAGAAGGGCAAAATTGCTATGAATAGGAGTTATCAGAGAAGACTTTAGAAACGCTATGGTAGTGGAAACTCTCCAGAATCTTGAAAAGATTATTTACAATGATATTTTCACAGTTAGGTCATTAACAGGCAGCTTACCCCTCCCTCAAAATAGTTTAATTTATATCAGATGCTGAGTTATTTGACTTACATAATCCAAGGGAAGAGTCACAGACTGGAATATGCACTATTTTTTACCAAAAGTCTAGCTGAAGAAAACAAGGCAAATCTAGATTATTTTTTGCCTACAATCACTGACAATTTGAAACAAAGTTTCAAGGGGAAAAATTTTTAGTTGATTTTAATAATACATCATAACTTACTTATGAGTTTCTCTAGATAAATAAAGGACTGTTTCCTTAAGCAAATCAATTGATCCTTCTGTCTTCTTTTCCTATAAATATAAGGACAATGGTCTAGAACAGTGTTTCCCAGAGGTTTTACAAAATGTTAATAGATATTAATCAAAAGGAGGGGGTTCCTATGGTCACGTGTATTTCACAACTTTTGGATTAAACAAAGTTATATCGGGTACTTACGGTAGAATTTCTTGCAGCCTTTTTTTTTTTTTTTTTTTTTTTTTTTTTGGAGACAGAGCCTCAAGCTGTCCTCCTTTTATTTCTGCAATATTAGTTGTTATGTCTCCCCTTTCC
>NW_003852407.1:29779659-29781150 GCF_000181295.1 Otolemur garnettii | reverse complement strand
TCCTGGGCCTTAGGCGATTCTCCTGCCTCAGCCTCCCAAGTAGCTGGGACTACAGGCACCTGCCACAACGCCCAGCTATTTTTTTGTTGCAGTTTGGCTAGGGCCAGGTTTGACCCCACCACCCTCAGTATATGGGGCCGGCGCCCTACTCACTGAGCCACAGGCACCACCCCTAGAGACAATTTTTGTGCTTAAATTTGTCCATTAAAGTGTACATGATTTATGTGTTTGTTTTTTAATAAAATTTTTTTTAAAGATTTAAAAAAGAAATAATAGTTAAGCCTAAAATAGTTACCTAGTTATTAAATAAGCCCTGATGTTTTATTTCATTATGGTTTTACCACTTGATTAACAGCTGGAGAGATTTTCTTTTTTTTTTTTTTTAACAGACACTATTCCTACCCCTTGCCCGCAAAAAGATGCTAAGTTACATTTGTTTGTTTGTTTCAAGAATCTGCAAACACTTACTTTTACATTAAAAAAACCCCTTTACTTTGCATTGAAATGTAAGCCTCTGGGTTTTATAAGACCCCTGCTGATTGACCCTAGCCTTGACCCTAGCTCCAAAGCCCAACTCCATTCTGGAGTGCTAGTGTAGAGAATCTATTTATGTTAACAGTAGGGAGCCTGAATTCCAGGAATATGCTTGCAGAAAGCCTCTAGATGTATTTACCAAATCATCTACTCCACATGCATGTGAGGCTCCACTAACACACGGGGCAGATAATAATGGTTGTTTGCTGTCAAGAGCTCCGTGGAGATGACTCAGCTCTAAGGACCTAGAGGGTGTAAACAGAACTTTACCAGAAATGGCCTTTTTTAAATCAAGAAAAATACGAAAATATTTATACTTTAATAAGTGAGGCCTCTTGGTAAAATGGGGAGATCGTCTTGTAAGTACCTCAAGGCAGGGAGGCAGTCTTAGGGCCAATTCTCCATTTTACTTGCCTGCCTCTGTGCATTGATTCCCATCCTCTATAGGACTGGAAAGTGCAATACGCTGTGCATTAAAAAAAACTTTATTTGAATTAGATAACATGCCCATGGCCATTAAATATTTGTAAAAATGCTAAAAAGTATAAAAAGAAAAAATGTATTCATAGCTACTATTACACAGCTACTCTTAATAATTTAGTAAATTTCCTTTAGTTTTTTTTGGAGGGAGCCAGGAGGTGGGAGATAGTCTCTTTTTACACATTTGTAATAATTTTATATACGATTTTCTCATGCATTTAAAATATATTGCTTTATTTTAAGAATTTTTCTTATTACTCAATAATTTTTCCTATGGTTTTATTTTAAAAATTTGAAGCATACACAAAAGTCAAAAATATTTTACTGTGAACACTCATACTCTCATGATACTTAGATATAATTAACATCTATCACTGCTCTGTCACATCTCTCATTCTATCCATTTAATGCATTTCAAAGTAGGCATCTAGATATTATTTTCAGTTGCTACGGATATTTCTTTCTTTTTTTTTTTTT
>NW_003852407.1:29772630-29779157 GCF_000181295.1 Otolemur garnettii | reverse complement strand
CCGGGCTAGATTCGAACCTGCCACCTTAGGTGTATGTGGCTGGCACCTTAGCCACTTGAGCCACAGGCACCAAGCCTAAATTATGATTTTCTTTAAAATTCTTTTAAATTATTTCCCTGTAAGCCGGGTGCAATGGCTCACACCTGTAATCCCAGCACTCTGGGAGGCCAAGGTAGGTGGATTGCCTGAGCTCACAGGTTCGAGATCAGGCTGAATCAGAGCAAGACTTCATCTCTAAAAATAGCCAGACACTGTGGCAGGTGCCTGTAGTCCCAGCTGAGGCAAGAGAATAGCTTGAGCCAAAAGTTTGAGGTTGCTGTGAGCTACGACACCATGGCACTCTACCAAAAGTGATAAGGTGAGACTCTGTCCCAAAAACAAAACAACAAAAAAATTATTTCCCCGTGATTGACCAATTACTTCTCCTGTTTTACTATTTTACATAAATTTTATTGAAAGGATATATTATACTTTTAAAATTTAATAATAATTTCTGGCTAAAAAGATAGACAAGGACCATATTGTGTAAGACTTTGAATACCAGGTATATTACAGTAAAATGTAATATAAATAGCTGCATTCTTAGAATCAGATAGATCAGGTACCTATTAGATACTTATCAGGAGACTGACCCTGGAAAAAATATTAAATCTCTTTGAGGCTCTGTTTTCTCACCTGTCATGTGGGAAGAGTATTATTACTTGTCTCATAGGATAATTGCAAGGATTAAGTAATATACATGCTTCTTAATACCTAATATATAGAAGATTTTATCTGTGCTTAATAAATAGAAGATTTCCTGAAACAATGGTTTCATGATGAAATTCATGAAAATAATTCCTTGGATGATTTACAGTAGGGGAGAGATGTGATCAGATCTGCATTTTAGGTGGCTTAATCTTTGGAATTATGTGTGATGGATAATAGGGGGGATAAGCTATAAGAAGGTAGATTTGATTCAATTTAACAATTTTTTTTTAAATTGAGACAGTCTTACTATGTCACCCTCTGTAGAGTGCTGTAACATCACAGCTCACAGCAACCTCAAACTCTTGGGCTCAAGTGATTCTCTTGCCTCACCCTTCTGAATAGCTGGGACAATAGGCGCCTGACACAATGCCTTGCTGGTTTTTTTTTTTTTTTTTTTTTTAGAGATAAGGTTTTACTCTGGCTCAGGCTGGTCTCAAACTCATGAACTCAGGCAATCCATATGCCTCAGCCTCCCAGAGTGCTAGGATTACAGGCCTGAGCCACCATGCTCAGCCCAAATAATTTCTGATCTATATGAAATGCAAAAGATTGTGCGAAGTGCCCTTAGACTATAATGCAGAGTGAGAGCTTGACAGTTATCACAGAGATTTGCAATTCTATGTGTAAGGCAATAATGTAAACCAAGAGCTAGAAAACCAATTAGAACCAATCCATCCATCCACCTACCCATCCATCTATCTATCCACCCATCCATCTATCCATCCATCCATCCGCCCACCCACCCATCCATCTATCCATCCAAACTTCCATCCATTTATCTGTCCACCTATCCTTCTATCCACCCATCTATCTATCCATACATTCATCTGTACATCTACCCTTCCATCCATTTGTCCATCCTCCCATCCACCTACCCATCCATCTATACATTCGATGATTATTTATTTTGCTTCTGCCCTATGCAACTTACTGTTCTAAGTGCTGAAGACATAGAACAAAGAAAACAGAATAAAGTGTGAAGCAGTGGTGAGGGTGCTCTTTATATAGCATGGTCAGGGAAGCCCTCTCTAAGAAAGTGTTGCTTAAGCAGAGAAATGAAAAAAATTAAGTGAAATGGGGTTGTGTCCATAGCTCAGTGGGTAGGGTGCCGGCCACGTACACCCAGGCTGGTGGGTTCAAACCCAGCCAGGGCCAGCTAAACAGCAATGACAACTGCCACAATAAAAAATAGCCAGGAGTGGTAGCGGGCACCTGTAGTCCCAGCTACTTGGGAAGCTGAGGCAAGAGAATCACTGAAGCCCAAGAGTTTGAGGTTGCTGTGAGCTGTGACACCACAGCACTCTACTGAGGGTGACATAGTGAGACTCTGTCTCAATAAGAAAGAAAAAATTAAGTGAAATGTGTTATTTTCTGAGTGAACAGATTTCCAGGCAAAGTCAACTGAAAGGGCTTGAAGGAACTCGGGGGAGGGCAAAGTGGCTGGAGCTGAGGGAGAGAGAATGTGTTAGAATTCAGGTTGGTGAGATGGGCCAGGCTCAAGGAGAATCACTCAGGCCTTGGTAAGGAAATTGGCTTTTATTCTAACTGACATGGAGATCTATTTGGAGCATTGCCAGGATAGTGATGTGCCTGCTTTGTGAAGTATAGATTGTTGGGGGATGTGGGTGGGGGCAGCTGAGTGGAAACAGGGAGGCCATTGTTAATAGTCCAGGTGGCTCTGTGCAGGGTGGCAGCTGTGCAAGGAATGAGAAGTGGTCAGACCTGGTCAGACCATATTATTAAGGCAGAGCCATTTAGTAAGTTAGATTTCTTGATGGATTGAGTGTGGGGTATGAAAGAATGAGACAAGTCAAGGATAATGTGAGCTTTTGAAATAAGTGCTTTAGTTAATAGAAAAGTAAGCAAAGTGTTATGGCAGCACATAGGATAAGCGATAGTTTTTGACTAGGGTTATCAAGAGAGAGTGGGTGAGCAGTGAAGAGTGAGTAGTCTCATTGTGCTCAACAGGCATCCATGGTGCAAAATTTAGGAGGGCCTCACTCTCAGAGTCCTGAAAATGCAGGGGTTGGCACCTGAGAGGAATGTCTGCCTATGGTTTTGCTCCCTGGGTGCATTGCTTGCCTCACATTCAAAGCAACACTGAGATTAGTATTTGATTAAATAACTCGGTACTCTAATCTAGCTAAATTGCCATAAACTAACTATTATGGTCACAATCCCAAGCCACAATGATGAAATATGCTTGCAAAATGCTGTGAAAGCCATAGGCTAAGAAGCCTCTTCATACCCTAGGTGAGAATGTCATTGATTTGAAAACAAATTCAAATTCCTTTATCAGAGTGTTAGCTGACCTCAGTAAAAGCAGAGAATATTCTGATGGAGACCAAATTGCATATTAGAGTCCCCCATTATACAATGTTTTGGTTTTTATGGTTGTTACCCATCATCAACTGGGGCCCAAACATATTAAATGGAAAATTTCAGAACCTTTTTTTTTTGTTGTTTGAGACAGAGTCTCACTATGTCGCCCTAGCTAGAGTACCATGTTGTCACAGCTCACAGCAACCTCAAACTCTTAGGCTTAAGTGATTCTCTCTCCTCAGCCTTCCCCGTAGCTGGGGCTACAGGTGTCCACCACAATGCCCAGTTATTTTTTGGTTGTAGTTGTCATTGTTGTTTGGTAGGCCTGGGCTGGGTTTGAACCCACCAGCCTCAGCATATGTGGCAGGAGCCGTAACCACTATACTACTGGGTGCTGAGCCAATAAACCATGTTTTAACCTACATGCTCTTCTGAGCTGAATGACAAAATCTCATGCTCTCCTACTCTGTCCTGCCCATAGAAATGAATCATTTCTTGGTCCTACAGTTCACGCTGTATAGGTAAACCTCAGAGAGACTGCAGGTTCAGTTCCAGAACACTGCAATAAGGTGAATACCACAATAAAGCAACTCACACAATTTTTTTGGTTTCCCAGTGCATATAAAAGTTATGTTTATAGGCTGGGCACCTGTGGCTCAAGAGGCTAAGGCACTAGCCACATACACCTGAGCTGGCGGGTTCGAATCCAGCCTGGGCCCACCAAACAACGACAGCTGCAACCAAAAAATAGCCGGGTGTTGTGGTAGGCGCCTGTAGTCCCAGCTACTTGGGAGGTGGAGGCAGGAGACTCGCAGGAGCCCAGGAGTTAGAGGCTGCTGTGAGCTGTGGCAGCTGTGAGCTGCAGCACTCTACCCAGGGTGACAGCTTGAGGCTCTGTCTCAAAACAAACAGAAAAAGTTATGTTTATAATATACTGCAGTATATACTAAGTGTGCAGTGTTATGTCTAAAAGAATACACACACCTTATTTAAAATATACTTTATCACTAAAAGATACTAATTAATAATCATCTGAGCCATTAGTGGGTCTAGCCTTAATATTGATGCTGCTGACTGATCAAAGTGTTGGTTACTGAAGGCTGGAGCAATTCCGGCAATTTCTTGAAATAAGACAACAACAAAGTTTGCCTCATTGATTGGCCCTTCTTTTGACAAAAGATTTCTCTGTAGAATGTGATGCTGCTTGGTAACATTTTACCCACAGTAGAATTTATTTCAGAGTTGGAAGCAATCCTTTCAAACTCTGCTGCTTCTTTATCAATTAAGTTTATGAAATATTCTGTGTCCTTTGTTGTCATTTCAACAATATTCACAGCATCTTCACCAGGAGGAGACTCCATCTCAAGAAAACACTTTCTTTGCTTATCCATAAGAAGCAACTCCTCATCTACTCAGGTTTTATCATGAGATTGTAGCAATTCAGTCACATCTTCAGGCTCCACTTGTAATTCTAGTTGTTTTGCTATTTCCACATCTTCAGTTACTTCCTAGACCAAAGTCTTGAACTCTTCAAAGTCACTCATGAGAATCAGAATATACTTCTTCCAAACTCTTGTTAATGTTGATATTTTGATATTATCTCATGAATCATAAATATTCTTTTTTTTTGTTTGAGACAGAGTCTCATTTTTGTTGCCCTTGGTAGAGTGCCACTGCATCATAGTTCAAAGCAACCTCAAATTCTTGGGCTCAAGTGATCCTTTTGCCTTAGCCTCCCAAGTAGCTTGGACTAAAGGTGTCTGCCACAATACCCAGCAATTTTTTTAAAGATGGAGTCTCACTCTTGCTCAGGCTGGTCTTGAACGCCTGAGCTCAGGTGATCTACCACCTCAGCTTCCTAGAGTGCTAGGATTACAGGCATGAGCCACCATGCCCAGAATCACAAATATTGTTAATGGCATCTAGAATGGTGAATCTTTTCCAGAAGTTTTCATTTCAATTTACTTTACCTGAATTTATCAGAAGAATCACTATGTCAGCTATAGCCTTATAAAATGTATTTATTTTTATCATTTATTTTTTTTATAGAGTCTCACTCCATCATTCCATCACAGGTAGAGTGCTATGGCATCATCATTGCTCACAGCAACCTCAAACTCTTTGGCTCAAGTGATCCTCTTTTGCCTCAGTTTTTCTATTTTTGGTAGAGACAGTTTCTTGTTCTTGCTCAGGGTGGTCTTGAACTCCTGAGCTCAAGCAATCTACACACCTTAGCCTCTCAGAGTGCTAGGATTATAGCACTCTGGGCATGGTGGGCATAAGAATCCAGCCCAGGCCCACCATGGCTTATGCCCACCATGCCCAGTCCAAAAATGTATTTCTTTAATAATAAGACTTGAGAGCAGCACCTGTGGCTCAGTGGGTAAGGTGCCAGCCCCATTTACTGAGGGTTGTGGGTTCAAACCCGGCCCCAGCCAAACTGCAACAAAAAGATAACTGGGTGTTCTGGTGGGTGCCTATAGTCCCAGCTACTCAGGAAGGTGAGGCAAGAGATTCACTTAAGCCCAGGAGTTTGAGGCTGCTGTGAGCTGTGACCCCACGGCACTCTATCAAGGGTGATAAAGTGAGACTCTATCTCTAAAAAAAAAATAATAAATAATAATGGTAAGAAGAAGAAGAAGACTTGAAAGTTGAAATTATGAATGGATGCTGTGTTTAACCAGCATGAAAATAGCATTATCGGCTCGGCACCTGTGGCTTAAGTGGCTAAGGTGCCAGCCACATACACCTAAGGTGGCGGGTTCAAATCCAGCCCAGGCCCGCCAAACAACAATAATGGCTGCAACCAAAAAATAGCTGGGTGTTGTGGTAGGCACCTGTGGTCCCAGCTACTTGGGAGGCTGAGGCAGGAGACTCGCTTGAGCCCAGGAGTTGGGAGGTTGTTGTGAGCAGTGAAGCCATGGCACTCTACCCAGGGCGACAGCTTGAGGCGCTATCTCAAAAAAAAACAAAAAAACAAAAAAACAAAAAAACAGCATTATCTCCTTGCCATCTTTATCAGAGCTCTTAGGTTACCAGGTACATTGTCAATAGTATGATTTTGAAAAGATTTTTTTTCTCAACAGTAGGTCTCAACAGTAGTCTTAAAATAGTCAGTAAACCATAATATAAACAGATGTGCTGTCATCCAGGCTCTGTTGTTCCTTTTACAGAACACAGGCAGAAAAGATCTAACATAATTTGTAAGGGCCCCAGGATTTTCAGAATGGTAAATAAGCATTAGCTTCAACTTAAAGTCACCAGCTGAACTGACCCCTAATACACATAAGAGAGCTAGCCTGTCTGTGAAGATTTGAAGCCAGGTGTTGATTTTTCCTCTCCAGCTACAAAAGTCCTAGAAAGGATCTTTTTGCTTTCTTTTTGCAATTATCAGGCAGTTTTGTGTATTGTCTACATTGAGAATCTGTTGTTTATTGTGGCCACTTTTTTTTTTT
>NW_003852407.1:29770436-29771681 GCF_000181295.1 Otolemur garnettii | reverse complement strand
CCAGGAGTTGGAGGTTGCTGTGAGCTGTGATGCAACAGCACTTTACCCAGGGGGACAGCTTGAGGCTCTGTCTCAAAAAAAAAAAAAAAAAAAAAGAAAAAGAATTGAAGAGAGTTAGGGCCTTGCTCTGGATGAGGCTTTGGCTTAAGGGAATGTTGTGGCTGGTTTGATCCTCTATATTGACCACTCAAACTTTCTTTACTCAGCAATAAGGCTGTTTTACTATCCTATCATTTGTGTGCTCACTGGAGGAGAATTTTTAATTTGCCTCAAGAATTTTTTTTTGCACATACAAATTGGCTAACTCCTTGGCACAAGAAGTTTTTGGACTATCTCAGCTTTTGACATGCCTCTCTCACTAAGCTTAATCATTTCTAGTTTTAAGTGAGAGGCATGGAAATTTTCCTTTAATTTGAACACTTAGAGGACATTGTAGGGTTATTAATTGGCTTAATTTCAATATCGTCATATCTCAAGAAATACGGTTATGTGAGGAGAGGGAGAAAGATGGGGGAATAGCCAGTGAGTAGAGAAGTCAGAGCATACACATTTATCAGTAAAGTTCACTGCCTTTTACAGGCATTGTTTCTGGCATCCCCATTCAGTTAGAATAGTAAATTGAAGATCACTGATCACAAATTATGATACAGATATAATAATAACAGAACAGTTTGAAATATTCAAGAATTACCAAGACGTGACACAAAGTGAGGACATACTGTTGGAAAAAAGGTGTCGATAGATTTGCTTCATGCAGGGTTTCTGCAAACCTTCAATTTGTAAAAAGCACAATACCTGTGAGGTGAATAAAATGAAGCATAATAAAATGAGGTATGCTTGTTCATACTACTTTCCCATTAGTCACTGAGTAGTTGTCTTAGTTATCAGACCAAAAAAAGTACAATATGTACAGGGTTGGGTAGTATCTATGGTTTCAGGCATACCCAACATCCCAGGGAAGTGACAGGAAGTACACAGCCATATCATTTTTATAATTAATAACCCAGCCTCTAAGCCAATGGAG
Source organism: Otolemur garnettii (assembly GCF_000181295.1). Classification (NCBI taxonomy): domain Eukaryota; kingdom Metazoa; phylum Chordata; class Mammalia; order Primates; family Galagidae; genus Otolemur; species Otolemur garnettii. Next base: position 29,770,657 of record NW_003852407.1, on the reverse strand, counting down.
ACTGCCAAAGGTAAGCTAGAAGGAAAAGGGGCCAGTGATTACTAGACCACAGGGAAAAGGTGTGGGAGCTTTACTATGAATAACAATGTCTTTTTATTTTATTTTTTTATTTTTTATTTTTTTCTTTTTTTGAGACGGAGCCTCAAGCTATCCCCCTGGGTAGAGTGCCATGGCATCACGCTCACAGCAACCTCCAACTCCTGGGCTCAAGTGAGTCTCCC
>NW_003852407.1:29756866-29770287 GCF_000181295.1 Otolemur garnettii | reverse complement strand
TGAGCCACAGGCGCCGAGCCTTTATTTTATTTTTTTAAAGGTTTTATTTTATTTATTTAGGCATTACAGCTCACAGGAACCTCCAACTCCTGGGCTTAGGCGATTCTCTTGCCTCAGCCTCTCAAGCAGCTGGGACCACAGGTGCCATCACAACTCCTGGCTATTTTCTGTTGCAGTTTGGCTGGGGCCGGGTTCGAACCCTCCACCTTTCGTATATGGGGCTGGTGCCCTACTCACTGAGCCACAGGAGCTGCCCCAACAATGTCTTTTTAAATGTCAAATGCTAAAAGAACACATATCTATAGGGAAAGGATATATCAAACTTGATGAGGGTACATTAATGACCAAAAATCCAAAAAGTACCTGGGAGTGCTTTAATTTCTTTCCTTTTATTTTCTCTTCTTATTTTATAACCTTTCCCAATCCCTCCACTCTACGCTATTCTTCAGCAGTCAATTCCAGACAAAAGTAAGTTAATATATAATAAGAAAATATGTAGCAGAAATGTGTGTAAAAAATGGAAAATAAGTAAATAAATGAAAATAAGAAAGAAACATAAGTAAAAACATAAAAGAAAAACCCAACTTCTCAGAAGAACTATCCCAGGAAACATAAAAAATTCCAGCTGGGTGTAGTGGCTCACACTTATAATCCTAGCTCTTTGGGAGGCTGAGTCAGAAGGATTACTTGAGCCTGGGAGTTGGAGATAAGCCTGAACAAAATAGTGAGACCCTGTCTCTATAAAAAGTAGAAAAACCAGCTGGATATGGTGTCATGTGCCTGTAGTCCCAGCCACTCAGGAGGCTGATGCAGGAGAATTGCTTGAGCCCAGAAGTTTTGAGGTTGCAATGAGCCATGATGACACTACTGCCTTCTAACCCAGGCAACAAAGTGAGATCTTATCTTAAAAAAGAAAAAATTCCAACAGCTAATTGTGTATAGTCTTGAAGAAATTAGATATTATGACTTCTCTATTAACTGTACCTACAAAGAGACAAATACAGTTAAAGAAGATATTATAAAATAACCTATGGAGTTTAAAAGCAAGGTGACCTAATGCCCTCAAGGTTCATTCATTTTGTAGCATGTGTTAGTTAGAATGTTCTGCCTTTTTAAGGCTGAATAATTCCATTGTATGTATTTGTCACATTTTGTTTATTGGTTCATCTGTTGATGGACACTTGGGTTAATTCCTTTTTTGGACTATTGTAAATAATGCTTCTGTGAATGTGGATGTACCATCAGAGACTCTGCTTTCAATTCTTCGTAGTGTATACACAGAGGTGGAATTTCCGGATCTTTTGGTAGTTCTATTTTTAATACTTTGATGAACTGCCATACTGTTTTCCACAGCAGTGGTACCATTTTACCTTCCTGCCAGCAGTGTGCAAGGGTTCCAGTTTTTCCACATCCTTACCAACACTCTTCCCTCCCTCCCTTCTCTCCTTCCTCATGCCTCTTCTTTTCTTTCTTTTTTTCTTTCACTTACCTACCCCTAGTCCTTATTTAATAAAAGGCATTGCTGTTCATTCGATTGCTGAGACCAAAACGGTGTGGCCTGCCTTGATTCTTCACATATTGTTTCACACTCAGTATCAAATTCTTGGACAAATCCTGTTGACTCTATCTTCAGAACACATCACTTATCCAACACTTCTCAATCCCTCTACCGTTCCCCCCTTAGTCTGGGCCACCACCACTATCTGGCATGAGTCTCTAACTTGTCTCTTTGCCTACAGTCTCACTCCTTACCCTCCCTCTCCATTCTCTACACTGTAAGCAGAGGGATATTTTGAAGTGAATCAAAACATTTTACCCTCTTGCTCTCAATCCTTCAGTGAAGTCCAAAATCTTTTTCAAGCCTGCAGCCTTTACTATCTTGTCTTTGGCTACCTCTTTAGCTTCATTTCTTAGACCGTTCCCCTCATTATTATAGTATTTTAAGCCTTTTTCCTTATTTCTTATTCTTCCTAGAACTTGCTACCCACAGCCTTATTTTAGGAATTTTGCTCTTGCTTTTCTATAGCCTGGAATATTCTACCAGATACTACCAGATATTGATATGACTTGCTCCTTCCTGTTATTTGGTTTCTGCTCAAACAAGTGTTTTGCCAACACCTGTTTTTTTTTTCTGTTTTTTTTTTTTAAATAGTAGCTATAATGCTCAGTTTAAGGTGCTCATTGTGGTTTTGATTCACATCTAGTGATTAGTGATGTTGAACATCTTTTCACATTCTTGTTGGTCTTTATTTATATTCTTTGGAACTGTTCAAGTTCTTTGCCCAATTTTTGATCTGGTTGGGTTTTGTTGTTGTTGAGGTGCTGGAGTTCTTTATATATTCTGGATATTAACCCTGTATCAGACACATAATTTTTTTCTGTCATTCTCTAGGTTGCCTTTTCCCTCTATTGATTGCGTCCTGTAATGTGCAGGGGTTTTTCATTTTGGTGTAGTCTCTTTGATCTATTTCTGTTGCCTGTGTTTTTGGTGTCATATTCAGAAATCACTGAGCCAGGTAGACCTGTAATCCCAGCACCCTGGGAGAGGCAAAAGGATGAAGGACAGCAGTTTGAGACCAGACTGGGCAATATAGCAAGACTCTGTCTCTATCTCCCGGCAAAACTAACCAGTTGTGTTGATTGACATCTGTAGTCCTAGCTGCTCTGAAGGCTGAGAGGTTAGCCCAGGGGTTGGAGGTTAGAGTGAGCTACGATTGCACCACTGAACTCTAGCCTGGGTGACAGTGAAACCTTGTCTCTAAAAAAAACAAGAGAAATCATTGTCAAATCCAATGTCATGAACCCTATACTTTTAACAAGTGTGTTCATAATTTTAAACTAATCTATAATTGCAGATTATAGTTATTCTTGTTTAGAAAAATTTTAAATAGTCAAGAATATTTTAATTATATTTTAATAATTAATTTACAGGTTAAAAACTATAAATTAGGCCCTAGATTTCCATTCTTCAGAATTTGATGAGATTTTCCCTGTGCCTTAAAACCTTTCAGTGTTTGTAAATATTCCTGGACTTTAGAAAAGAATGCATTTGTACATCCTACAGTTTAGGAGCTCAAAGTTATCTATGTGTACATATGTGTTTTGTTCATTGTTCAAATCCTTTCTTTTCTTTTTATTTTTGCTCTATGTGATCTGTCAAATTTTTAAAGAAATGGGTTAAAGAATTTAAAATACAGTCTCCTTTTATTCCTATCAGTTATTTACTTAAATATTTTGGTGCTATGTGTTTGCACTTTAGAATTAGCATATCAGGGTTTGAGTTCCAAGTCCATCTATCACTGTGACACTGAGAACATTGTCTAATCTAACTCCTAGTTCCTCCTGGGCAAAATGAAAGTGTTAACCACAGTCATCCCACAGAATTTTAAGGAATATTTGAGAAAATGTGTGTAAAGCACACAGTTAAGTGCCTGGCATGTAGTGAGTATTCTTTTTATCACACCTTTTATTAAAATAAATTGATCTTGTCCTACTTAATGCTTACTTTTAAATTATGAATTTCACTTTTATTTCATATTGTCCCCTTTTCTTTTGTCTTCACTTGCTTATAACTTCATTGATCATTCATTTATTTTAAGTCTTTCTGTGTCATTTTATTTCAGATATTATTCGGGGGAAACAGTTGTATTTTCTTTTGTTTTTTCATTCTGATAGATTTTTGTTTTTCAGTGGGGAAATTGAACTTATTTGATCTATGGTGATTAATGTTAAGAATGTATTCATACACCTTAAGTTATGTTTTCTCTGTATTATGCTTTATTTTTCCACCTTCCCTTAACTTTTGTGGCATTGATGAAGTTTTCTTCGTATTTGTTTCTCCTCAAATTATTTGTAAGTTTTACAAACAATTGTGGTTATTATCTTTAAATTTTAAAAAATTGAATTGATAAATATCAGGGAAAAAAAGCACATCTAATCCCTCTCTCATATTCTTCCGTAAACATGATGAGATTTTTAACAGTGAAAATTCCTCCCTTTGAACCCATTCCTCCCAAATTTGTTGAAATAAACTGGAATCTTAATTCTAGATTTTTTAAATATTTTAATTTTTGCTTTTTCTATGCTGTGAATCCTGTTTTAACATTTCTATTAGATTTTATAAAAGCATTATCAATAATTACTTAGATTTTTCTAGGCTTTTAGTCTTTGTTATTTTTTGCATATTTTATCTTCCTGTTTACTGAGTCCTTTAATTGCAGGTAACATCAAACACATTACAAAGAAGCTTAACAGTAAGTAAACTTCTGGCTCATTTAACTGAGATCATTCTGACACAAGTTTTTAGTACAGTTTGATGAGGGCTCCTACTCTATCAGCAGAACTGTTTTGTTTGTTTTGTGTTTTGATAGTAACCATTCTAATGGGTGTGAAGTGGTATCTCATTGTGGTTTTGATTTGCATTTCCCTAGTGGCTAACGATTTGAGCACTTTTTTATGTGCTTATTGGCTATTTGTGTATCTTCTCTGGAGAAATGTCTATTGAAATCCTTTGTCTATTTTTCATTTGCATTGTTTGTCTTTTAATTTTTGAGTTGTGAGTGTTTTTTGTATATTCTAGCTTTTGTAAATCAGATATATGGTTTGCAAATATTTTCTCTCATACTGTAGGGTTTTTTTTTTCACTTTCTTGATATCCTTTGATGTACAAAAATTTTTAATTTTATGAATCAATTTATCTAGTTTTTTCCTTTGTTGCTAGGGCCAGAGTGAGGGAAGAGGGTGTTTATCCCTGAGGGCAGAACCAGGATGTAATCATAGAAATTCCCCCATTGTTAAAGCAAAGGATAATAATAAAGTATCACAATAACCACTCCAAGGGATTCTATCATTTACCTGGGCTCTGTTGTGAGTCTCACATTGTTCACTGCGCTTGGAGTTTTAATGCTGCATATTTATGTAGCAGTATTTGGGAATCATTGTTATGGGGCTGAGTGGACAGATTTACATGATGGCAGTTAACATTTAATAGTGTTCCAGGCACTAACACGTCCTCTCAATCTACACTCCCACTCCTTGAAGTATATATAATATTGAAATCATTATTGAGTCAATCCATCACAGCTTGATCAAGTTTTCATAATAGCTAAGTCTTACAGCCAGGGTTCAAAACTATGGGGCCTACCTCCAGAGTGTTCACTTTTAACTCTATCATCTTTTATAATCAAGAAGTCTGATGAACACAGTGAGAGATATACAAATCCCAAAGGAGACACAAAGTATACACAAATTCAGGACAAGAGAGTTTGACATTGAATTATTAACCTATCAAACTATCAAGAGATTACTCTCACTAACTTTTAACCTTGTTAGGGACTATGCTATCTGGCTCACAGTGGGTGTTCAATAAATGTTTACAAATGGATGAAGAATGAATACTAGTCCTGTAATATGCATATTACACTAAGGGCCTCAGTGGCTGTGCCATTATTGCCTTAACATCTCTGTTCGAGTGTGCTTGGTCCTCAACAAATGGTCCTTGAGCTAAAAACTAAGAGAAAACATTGATTTTACTTTAAGGCTGCTCAATGTTTGCAGTTTCCTTATCTTTAGAATGGAAGGTGTTCTTTCCTCTCCCCAGCCCCCAACTCTACAGAACTCATGAGTTTTTTAAAACATTCTCATTAGCTTATGAGCTTAGTCTACAGGCACTAGGTGAACTTGGAATCTTGTGTTTCTACAGTACACTAGTCTTCCACAGATATGGCCGGTTATCATGATGAGTTTCTGGAGTTACTTCTTTTTAGCTATACTGCTAACCACCTGCATCTTTCTTTGTAGTAGTTATTTAAAAAACATACTGATTTTGTTTACAAAGCCTGTGTTGTAGGCATGACCCAGAACTGAGGGAGTACAGCAGTGATTGAGAAAGTCACGTCTTCCACGTTCAGGTCACTTTAAAGTTTTCCTGTTTTCTTGCAGTTTTTGGCTGGGACTGGGTTTGAACCCACCACCTCTGGCATATGGAGCTGGCGCCCTACTCCTTGAGCCACAGGAGCCACCCTCTTATGTGTTTTCAAAGGCCCCACAAATAGGCATTTATTTGTAAAACAACAACGAAAACATTTTAACCCCTACCCTATAAGAAGCAAAACATGATTAAAAAATAAATAAAAATGCCAGCTGAGTGTGTCTTCCCTGTGGAGGAGGGAGAGAAGACAAACCATGAACGAATCACTTACTTTTGCCAGTCACAGCGTACGCCTTGAGTTATGTTCTGGTGATCCCAGAGTTCCAGTTAATTCCCTCTGCATGACCAAAAGAGAAGTGTATTTAGGTTAGGGGGCGGAGGGGGGGGGAGGAAGGAGGAAAAAGAAGAAAGTGGGAGAAACAAACAAAAGTACCGGACTAGCATCCGAGATCCAGTTTAGTTGATACTGTCTTTAAACTACAATTTGCAGTGATACGCTAACATTTGACAATGATACTAACCCACCCCGGACCGGGCGCCACTAGCCTCCCCCACTCCCACTAAGGTGCTGAGCTCTCTGGGCCTACGCTCTTTGCCTAGGTTCTTCCACCACATCCAGCATAGTGGGCTTTTTCCACATCTTTTTCCAGGTGTAGTTGCCTATCGGTGGCAACAATTTCCAGTGCCAAGAAATGGAGCTACCTTTCTAATAACTACAGCAGCCCAGCTGTGAAAAGTGGAGTCACGTCTGTCACTATCGGGCGCAGCATCTCTCGAGAACGGTGTCCCAGAAGCACCGGCAAGGTTCCCGGGAGGCTGGCCTGAGTGCTAGGTCGGGGCCCTCGCACATTCTCCAGGTGCAAAAGTCGGCTCTGGCCGGGTGCTCCGGGGTCGTTGGTTTTGTCGGGGCCCTGCCCCTGCCCTACCCCCTTCATGCAAAAGGCCAAGGGTTTTTGACCCACCATTGCCCGGGCCGAGTTTACGCTTAGGGCTCTTTAGCTGCCGTCCAGTGAGCAGAGAAAGCAATCATGCAACCAGGCGAGAGCACTCTGAGAAGGAACGCAGGCTCGGAGAGAAAACCATTTTTCTCCCTGGCTGCTCGCGTCCGCGGCCCTGGGGTCAATCCTCCTTCCCAGAAGACCCCCTGTACCCCCGGCCTCCGGCCCCCACAGTGACCGCCAACATCTGTGCGGTGGAGTTTGGAAATGGAGGCGCGAGGACACGGCACCTAGGGCTCCACAGTGCGGGGGCGTCTTTGGAAGGGGGTGGGTAGGGAAATGGACGCCCACTACCCTCGCCCCGGGCCCGGGAGCCCTAAAGGCCACTCGTGGGCGCGGAGGCGGCAGGAGGGCGAGAGGCGGGGCCGGGGGAGGAGGCGCGGGAGTCCCCGCCGCCGAGCTGCTGGGCAGGCGGGAGGGGCAGCACCTGAGGAATCCGCCTCTGGCCGCGGCGGCCACCGCCTCGCTCCGCCCCGGGGAACTGAGCGCGCGGCCCGCGCGTCTGCCACAGAGACCGCAGCCGCCGGCGGCGCTAGCACCTCGGAGGAGGGCGGCCGGAGCGAGCGGAGCGCAGCGCTGGGAACAGCACTGGGGGTGGGGAGACGAGCCCGGCCGAGGCGAGGGCCACCCCCGGTCCTCTGCCCTCGCGCCCCGCCAGGCCCAGGTGAGCGGCTGTGGGGACTCCGGGCGCGGGCGCGGGGAGGCGGGAGGTCGCCGGCCGGGCGCGGGCGCACGCCCTGCCCGGCGGGAGCTGCCCTTTGGCGGGCTGGACAGCCTGCCTGCGCGGGGAAACGCCGTGGCGGACTTTTTCGGGAGGAATGGGAAGGCGGAGCGGGGGTGTGTGCACGAGTGCGTTTGTGTGGCGAGGGCAGGCGCCTGTGCCCGCCCGGGCGCCAAAGCCGCGCTCTGCTCAGCGCCTCGCGTCGCCCACCACAGAGACACAGCCAGTGCTGTCGGCGCCCAGAGGCCAAAGGCCTGTCACCCCGGGCTCTGCCCGCTGCCTTTGTGGCGGGAGCGCGGCGGCCCGAGCGTGGGATGAGGGAGCCCGCCGCGCGCCCGGCAGCTCCGGAGCGCCGAGGCGGAGGCGACGAGAGGGCGCGCCCCGACCGGTCTCCCAGAGCCCCGGGGGCTGTGAGGGGGCCGCCGGGGCGCGCGGACGGCAGGTTCGGAGACGCTGGGGGGACTGGGACAGGGAATGGGTAGAGCGCAGCTGGGGAAAGTTGAGAGGTCCAGAGGTGGCCGGCGTTCGCTCAGCGTCCATGGGTTTCTTTGCTCCGCACCAGATGTCACTTCGTCACGAGCCGGCGCGCGTGTCTTCGGCCATCCTTTCCATCTTTCTGTGAGTGGCTGAGGACCATTTTGATTCTGAATGAGACACAAAGAGTTGTGTTGACAGCTGCCCCTGACGCGAGCAGACAGCGGGTGAGGTGTGCCTTGGTCGAGGGAGAGTGATGATGAGGCGGTTTGTTAAAATGAATCGATCCCCTCAGCCCCTCTTGCGATTTCCATCAAGAGGACCTTGTGTGGATCCAGTGCGTGGGGTTCTCAGTTAACGCCGCGCCCCGGGGACGTCCCGAACACGTTTCCTCTGCGCGGGGGCAGCTGCTGCTCCGCCTGAACCCGCCGAAACTCCGGGTCTTGCCCCTTTCTTCTGTTACGAGGTTCTTATCCAAGGACCCCTCTGTCCTCTGTCGCCGGCTGACCAGATAGGAATCAAATTTTCATTTCTACTTTCCACCCCGTAAGTTTCCCCCGACCCTCCTGGAGAAGAGAAGCTCTACTCGGATCCCACCTAGCCATTTAAAGATGGAGAATAGCTTTGCCTCAAAAGGTCTTTGAACAAAATGCTCCCTTAAGAACCTCTCATTCGCTACTCTGTCCGTGTTTTTTAACTTTAAATCCTAGAATTCTGCTTTGAGTTTTGTGGCGAGGCTGGTTCTTTTCCTTTCTGAAAAGTTCAATGAGAGTTTACAAATTGTGATACTGAAAACTTGTTTATGACAGAAAAACATCAAAATAATTTCATTGAAAATATTTAGGAATAAAATTATGTGCATATAGGTATGCATTAACAGGAAAATTTAAATGAATGAATATTTTTTAAGTCACATGAGTAGGGTAAAAATTTCAGGTAACAATGAGGAATATATATACTTAAACTCCCTCTCTCCAACTCCACATTCCTATGCCCTGTCCTCCTCCCCAGAGGCAACCCCTGTTGTAAGTTTCCCATGTATCCTTCCATAAATTAATTATTAAAATGAAATTACATTATAGAAATGGAGGATGAGAGGATTTAAATATAAGACTGAACTGTGTACTAGTGGTGATGACATTAATTTGATTCCCACTCTGATGACATTAAAACCTTATATTTGGTCTACAGTGGACAATTGTTACCTTGAAGATCAATTAGACTGTTAAAAGTCTTAAAGAAAGTATTCAGTGGAAAGCAGAACTACTAAACTATGATTCCCTCCCACACACATACGAGTTTCTCCACAATGTTTTTTTTAATAAAATTTGTTAATTTTGTACTCCATTTTGGAAGCCTTTATGAATAAGAGAATGAGAACTTGTCTACTGCATTGTGTATCTGAAATATTGAAAGGACACATGCATAGTCTCATTGACATGACACAGTATCAATATCAAAATGTTAGTGGTAAGGGAGAAATATGGAGGCCAAATTTTAGACATTTGCTTGCACCACTTCCTTCCAGACCTAGATTTGCCTAAACTAGCCAAATGGAGTAACTTTCTTGGAAAAGCTTTTATTTCCCCCTCACTTAAATAAAGGAATTGAAATATATGGTTCTTAAGGGTCCTTCTAACTCCAAAATTCTATGATTAAAGTAATAGTTTTGTAGGTGACCAAACACTGGCTAAGGATAACCCAGTTGAGTGTTACACAGTGAGGTGACCAAAAAAAAGATGCCTAAATGGTAGAATCATAGAGAGGTTAGAGACGTTTAAACAACTCTTGAGTTTGATATCATTGGAGAACAGCTTCTTTATTTGTCCACAAAATGTCTGCTTATGTTGTTCAGAGAAGCCAGTGGGCAGAATGGGCCTCTTCGTGTCACCTTGTGTGGCTAAAAAGTGAATTCTTTTCACAGCTCACAGTTCCATTTTCTGGGAAATTGCTCTTACTAAACTCTTTTCAGTGAAGTGAAAATAAAGTTGATTTGCTTAACTTTAAAGGGACATGATGTAATTTAATTAACAATTCTCAAAAGTATTTAGATTATGGAATATTCCTTATAGCCAAGATATTTTAGTTATTTTAAAAGTATTCACTTAGAGATCATGTTCTTAGTAGGAAACTTCTCTAATCTCTGAAACACCTACAACCTTTGGGCTCATGATTCTTGGGTGGACATAGAGTTGAGGGGCGATTACAAAGTTGTGATTGCAAAATCGTAAAGGTAAAAAGGATTAGTTAATCTTAGTCGTTATAGATGATCTAAATTATGGGATTTCAAAAGTATGCTATGCTATAAGCCATGATTGCAAAAAATCGATGTTAAGATATAGGAAGCTTTTGAACGACTGTGATAACAATATTATGTAATTATTTTGAATAACTCTATGATATAAATAAACTATAGTAAAGTTTTAGGAATTATTTGATTGGGATGATAAGAATATGAACTGGAATAATAGATTTGTAAGGGGGCTTAGAGTAATCTTGATCGATAAAACTGACAAAGACAAGAGAAAATTAAGAACCAGTAGTGAAATTCTTCAAAATGGGAATAGTTTTTATTTTTTCCAGCTCCCTTCTCAACCTTGTTATATTAATGTATATTTTTTGCAAGTGTCTTATCATATTGCAAATAGATTTTTTAAGTCTGATTTTTTCATAAACATTTTTCTACAGTTGATTTTTTATTATTTATATAATTTTATATCAGTTTATAATTTACTTAAATCTTCCTATTTTATGTCTTCCAGTATTTTAAAAATATATAATGCCCATCTTCATGATTGCAACTTTATTCTTTTTCTTTTCTTTTCTTTTTTGACTTCGTTAGTATTGTTTCCTAGGAGAAGCAGTATGGTGTAGTTGCAAATAGGTGGGCTTTAAAATTTAGAAGGTCTAGGTTCAAACCTAGCTCCAAGTATTAGGAAGGTAACTTATTTTCTCAAAACTTTAATTTACTAATCTGTGAAATGAGCATAGTAATGGCTCTCTACAAAGTTGCTAAGATAAAAAGCATCAGTAACACATACAGATTATAGATATTATTTTTATTAAGAAATTTCCAGATTTCTGATAATTTCCAAATTACTTTCTAGAAGTATTATGTAATTTATGCAGTCATTAACAATCTATGTGTGTGCTTATGTTATTTAAAAACATTTATATTATTCTTACTAATTTGATCAGTGTGAAATTGCACCCCTTTGTTTGACTTGGATTTCAAAAGGGATAGTTTTTTTAACAGTGTTCTAAGGTTTTCTAAATGAAGTGGTGGAAGCTTTGTTACCTTTGTCATTTTGAGTTGGGCTCTAAGATGTACACATTAAGAAGTCAGTTACGGCGCTAATGAAAATGGAACCAAATTTTCCATTAGTCTTTTTTTAAATTAATTGTTGTTTTCTTGTATTTTCAGTCTAAGGTAATGTTTATTAGCTATGACCATTGTTATTTTAAACTGTAGAAAAGTAGCTGTTAAAATTAATAACTAATATCATATGTAAATCTTATGTAAGTGAAAATACAATCTTCTTTTCCTTGAAAGTCTGATTTATAATTAGTATTACTGTGATGACATTTGATGGCTTTTTACTAGGACTACTTTTCAAAACTTGAGGAAAAATCAAAGTGAGAAAATTTATGATTTTAAATCATGTTATCTTTTGGCTACAAATGGATAATAAAGTTATGCTTTCTGACTGGAGTTCTTATATAGTCAAGGTAATTTAGACTACACAAAAGCATGCCCTTGTAAGTTCTGGAGTTCTAGCAGCCCTGATATTTCTGGCAAACACACACCCAACATGGATAACAGCAGTTCTTTGTGCTGTTGAGCCCCAGGAGGGCTCCTTATTGTGTACTCTTTCTTCCCTCTCATTCTTGACTGACTGGTGATAGCAACTCCTCCAAGTCCAGATGTGAAGTCCCACAGTGACTCCTCTCTTTTCTCAAGTCTGTGTTTACCCCTACCACCCACCCCCTTCAGCATGTTTGCTTTTGTTCTGTCTGTGCTACAGAGAATTCATTATCTTTTCAAGGTTTTGATTTCAGATTTTATTTTTATTTTACCCTATGCTCTCTGACTATCTTCAACTCTAGCCATAATTAGCAGAGATTAACATGGAGTCAGCACTTGATAAGTCTTGGTTGCTATTAACCATATTTTGTATTGTCTTCTCTGTTTCTGGTCATGGTTCTATTTTTATGGGCTCAATCTTCAGAAATAAGTTACATTTGTGTCCTGTATTATTGTGTTTGCCTGTATCACCAAGGTTTGGAGTTGGGAAACCTGCTTGTTCTGGCTCATCTAATTGCTTGTGTGCTTAAGCGAGTTTCTTAACTCCTGTGCCTTACTTTCTTCTGTAAAATGGGATTAACAATTACTAACCCAATTACCACCAACCTTCTCCATGGGATTTTTGTGAAGATAAAATAAAATAATAAATGTGAACATATTTTAGAAAAAAAGATCTACAAATTCATGTTATGTTGTCAAAATTACATATTGTCATTACCCTTCGTGGGGTGTCCTTATCTATGAGAAAATGTCATCTCAGTGTGGATTTGCATTTTGAGCTTGGAGTTAAATGCACATTCTCGGGGCCTACCCATACCTATTGAATCAGAAACTCTGAGGACATGGCCTACCAATCTGCATTTTAACAACCCTTCTTGATGCTAAACCACTGTTCTGGAGAGTAAGAAACTTTAACAACCATTAAAAGAGTATTCTTATATTAGTTAAATATTAATCATAAAATAATCCAGAAATATAATAAAATCACTTCTGTATTCTAGATGTGGAAGGAAAGTTATCTATTAGTATTAGCTTCTAGAAATTTGTCTTTAAATATCTCAAAATTTAATTCAGGTAGGAATTATAAACTCAGATGCAGGGAAGGGCCCAATAGTAATCAGAATGATGAGGTAAGATGCCTGTAAAGTAATTGGGAGTGATGAGTTCTGGTAGACAAGGAAGTCTGAATTTCCAAAGCTTTACTGATTGTTGTTTTTTGAGAGTGTGGGTCATTATTGCCAGCCCACTTGATTTTTAGGTAAAGCTGAAGATTCAATTTTTATGGGAATTTAAAAGTTGGCAGTACATTTTGAAGAAAATATATGGAATGAATTATCTGGAAACCAGATAATCTCCAATTTCTGAATTAATATGGGTGAAAACATTTTCATCTAAATGGGTGTGATGAGAGAAGAAACAACTTTGTTCAACATTATTAATAATTGAAAATGCATATTAAAACCAGATATAACGGCTCAGCGCCTGTGGCTCAAG
>NW_003852407.1:29752119-29755634 GCF_000181295.1 Otolemur garnettii | reverse complement strand
AAAAAAAAAAAAAGGTCAGAGGCACTTGAAAAACTCTCTTAAGTTGCCTCAGTATCAGCTGAGTTTTTAGAAATTCACAATCTTAGATCCCTCCCCAATTCTGAATCAGAATCTTTGGCAGGGCCCAGGAGTCTTGTGTATTAACAACAACCTGTCCACTTACTGGCTGTATTTGCCTCCTGTCTCTGACTCACTCAAGTTCCACTGGTTTTATCTTAGCCAAGTTTAATCTCCCTGAGCTCTGTCCAGGCACTGTTCTAGGTGCTGGGGATGGTGAAGAAAAATGGCAAATATTCCTATCCTCCTGGGAATCAGAGAATAAACAAACAAAAAGAGTAAAATAGATCATCTTTTAGATAGTGAGAAGTACTAGAGAGGAAAATGGGGCAGAAAGAGAAAATAGAAAGTGATGTAGGGGTGTGATTTTTTTTTTTTTTTGAGACAGAGTGTCACTCTGTTGCCCTAGGCTAGAGTGCCTTGGTGTCATAGCTCATAGCAACCTCAACCTCTTGGACTCAAGTGATCCTCTTGTTTCAGTCTTCTGAGTAGCTGGGACTACAGGTACCCACCACAATGCCCAGCTAGTTTTTCTGTCTTTAGTAGAGACAGGGTTTCACCCTTGCTCAGGCTAATCTTGAATTCTTAAGCTGAGGCATCTACCTGCCTCAGCCTCCCAGAGTGCTAGGGGGAGTTGTGATTTTTTTGCATTGAAAAGTGACACCTGAGAAGAGATCTGAAAGTGGCAAGAGACTGAGAAATTGGAAAGTTTAGGAGAAAAGGTTTCTAGGCTATTGTTACAGGGGTAACTGAGAGGCCAGTGAGCTAAAGAGAAGAGGCAAGTGAGGGAGTGAGTGGGGGATTAAATCAGAGTGGTAATCTAGATCATTTTACTCCAGATTCTTTGTTCTCTCTAATGTACTACGCTCCTCGAATTCTTTAGTTAATCAGTTGGTGAAAACATCCTGAAATTTACTTTTTTTCAGTATGATCTGTCAACTCCTACCACATTTGGCTGGGTTGCTTGTTAAATACAGATTATTAGTATTAATAAGAATTTCTGGGATGGGAACCTCAAATGTGCACTTTACCAATCTTCCCACATGGTCTTTACAGACACAAAAGTCTTAGAACCACTCTTCAAATTTATCATTCTGTAAATATAGTTTCTATAGAACAGATGCGCCTAAGGTTGCAGAAAATGTAATTGGTATAATCTTTTATTTACTTTCTGTGTTTGTAAACCAATTAAATGGATACTACTTATAGGATACTATTTGATTTTTTTTCATGTTATCTTTTTTCTTTCTTTTTTTTCTTCCCTTCTGCTTAAAAAAAAAAATTCAGGGGGCTAGCTTTCCCTTTCACTCTTTTTTTTCATGCCAACCAAATTCACTGATTTGCTATTTGTGTTGTTATAACTTTTTCCATGATCAATGTAATCTTATAAATATTGTGTACTTTTCAGCATCTTATATATGTTATCTTATTTTATATATGTGCATATACATGTATATGTAAAATAATTTTTGTTTTATCCATGTAGTACTTAATAAGTTAACTGGTATAACTTGTATTTACTGTTTTTAATTTCTACATAATATTCTATAATAATATTCCACAGTTAAACAGCTGTTGCTTCATAACAGGGCATTTATTTATTTATTTTTTATTGAGATAGAGTCTCACTTTGTGAGAGTCTCACTTTAGAGACTCACTTTTGTGGCCCTGGATAGAGTGCTGTGGTGTCACAGCTCACAGCAACCTCCAACTCTTTTTTTTTTTTTTTATTAAATCATAGCTGTGTATATTAATGCAGTCATGGGGTACAGTGTGCTTGGTTTTACATACGATTTGAAATATTTTCATCAAACTGGTTAATATAACCTTCATGGCATTTTCTTAGTTATTGTGTTAAAATATTTATATTCTACATTTAGAAAGTTTCACATGTACTCTTGTAAGATGCACCATAGTAGTGGTCCCACCAATCACCTTCCCTCCACCCATCCTCCCCTATCCCCTCCCTAGCAACCTCCAAATCTTAAGCTTAAGTGATTCTCGTGCCTCAGCCTCCCAAGTAGCTGAGACTACAGGTGCCTGCCACAACGCCCGGCTTTTTTGTTGTTGTTAGAGATGGGGTCTGACTCTGGCTCAGTCTGGTCTTGAACCTCTGAGGTCAGGGCAATCCACCTGCCTCCGCCTCCCAGACTGCTAGGATTATAGGTGTGAGCCACCATGCCCGGCCCAGGGCATTTATTTAAGTGGAAAACCAGAGCTGTCTATATTTTAAAAGATAGACATAACTGATTACACAATTTAAAAATATTTTTGTAAAGTAATGAAGAACCATCAATAAATACCATAGACAAATGAAAAAATTTCATTTGTTCCAATTGCACAGAATGGAAAAAATTCTGTGCATACAGATAAAAGATTACCATAAGTGATACATAAGGAGCTCTTATAAAATAGTTATAAAATATTTTGTGAAACATAATTTTAAAATTATGTTTAAAGTTTTGTTAAATGTATGTTTAAATTTTTTAAATATATTGTGCTATTCACAGAAGCTCCATTCCAAATAGTCAATAAATATGAAAAATGCTTAGTTGTTTGGAAATTTAAGTTACAAATAATAATAAGCTATCACTTGTTATCTGCTTGATATTAATAGCTTTAATCCACATTAAAATTTCTAAAACTAGCTGGGTGTTGTGGTGAGTGCCTGTCTGACTTTTATTTTCTTTCAGACTTGGCTCACAAGCCAAAAGATGAGAACAGAGCTTAGAAAATTAAATTTTGGTTGGGCATGGTGGCTCACTCCTGTAATCCTAGCACTCTGGGAGGCTGAAACAGGTGGACTGCTTTGAGCTCACATGTTCAAGACCAGCCTGAGCAAGAGACCCTGTCTCTGCTAAAAGTAGGAAAATTAGCTGGGCATTGTGGCAGGCACCTGTTGTCTCAGCTACTTGGTGGCCTGAGGCAGGGGGATCATGTGAGTCCAGGAGTTGAGGTTGCTGTGAGCTATGTCGCCACTGCACTCTACCCAGGGTGACAGAGTAAGACTCTGTCTCAAAAAAATAAAAAAATTAAATATTGATACCTGTTGCATGCTATTTTATATTTGAAAATGTTTCCTTCTGTTTTAAAACAGAAGTTTGTTGGATTTCAGAGCTGTAGATCAATCTACCTTGAGAGGAAAACAACGCCTCAGGGTTTACTTGACTTGCCCAAGGTCACCTGGCTGGTCCTACGTGTTTTCTTTTTTTTCTTTTTTTTTTTTTTTGCAATTTTTGACTGGGGCTGGGTTTGAACCCACCACCTCCGGCATATAGGGCAGTTGCCCTACTCCTTTGAGCCACAGGTGCCACCCCTACGTGTTTTCTTTCTTTCTTTTTTTTTTTTGTAGAGACAGAGTCTCACTTTTTCGCCCTCGGTAGAGTGCAGTGGAGTCGCTCCAGCAACCTCCAACTCCTGGGCTTAGGAGATTCTTCTGCCTCAGCCTCCCAAGTAGC
>NW_003852407.1:29732697-29751178 GCF_000181295.1 Otolemur garnettii | reverse complement strand
AAAAAAAAGATGGTCTGCTTAATTCTACTTTTCCTTTCTTTCCATCAGTTTTTCATGCATGTCATGAACATTGTCTTGTATCATCCAAAGGATCAAAGCTACTAGTTGCCTCCTGTAATGTTTCCCAAAGGTTGTCACTCTAATGATTAGTACCTCAGTCTAAGGCTGTCAGCTTCATGTAACAAAAAGGAAAAACTAGAAGTACTAAACAATGATGAATTCTTTATATCACCAAAAAGGCCAAAAAGGGAAAGGCAATTCCTGTGTTAATAAAGGTGCTTGACCACATCATCATGTACCAAGGACCTTTTTGTCATCCTCTACCTTCCTCACCTTGCTGACTCTTCTCTTTTGGTTTGTCTCTGCATTGTGCCAATGTATTATCAGCGCCAAGACTCATATCCTTACACAGGTTGGACTGGAAAAGGCTCTTTTTCTTCAGGGTAAATACTTTTTAGTAGAGATGTCTAAAATCCCCTTAGCTAGAATTCACCACATGCTCATGCATAAGCCAATCAGCAATAAGGAGAATGGAATTTCCATGACTGATGTAGCCTGAGGAAGGGTCCATTCTTTGGGGTAAGCGTGCACAAACTCTTGTGTTATTAATGTTGATAGGACAACCAGGAGTCTATGCCATGAAGTTGAATTTCCTCATTTCCCTTCAAGGTTATTCTAGACAAGCCAGTCAATTTTCTCTCCTGCCTGTATATCCTGCTCATGTGCCTCCCTACCTATGGCTCATGTTGTTTCTCTTTCTTAGAAAGTTCTCTTTATTCTCTAAAGCTGATATGGCTATTTTTATTAAAATTACTAAAATTTAAAGTTCAGTTCCTCAAGCACACTAGTCACATTTCAAAGGCTTAATGGCCACATGAGGTGAGTGGCTACTGTACTGGATCACAGAAAGTTCTGATGGACAGCCCTGCTCTAGAGATTCTTACAGATTACTGTTATTATTTGGCATAGTGTTGACAAAACTCTGAGCCATCTATATAAGTACTGATTGGAGGTACTGTTTAAATGCAGATTCCAAGTCCTAAGAAGAGGCCTTGGGCTATCTTTATGCCCAGTAAAGATGAAGAACACTACTTTGATATGTAGTTTAGTTCATTTCTTTTTATGAAATATACTGAATTTTGAAATTTTCCTTAATTTACTAATTGCCCTAATTTGAAAATGGAAGACAAATGATAGTAAGAATATTTCTTTAATGTTTTTCCTCAATTTCATTTATTGGAAATAAACCTGAAACTCTTGGTCATATTTCTTACGAGTATGAGTGTGTTCCCTATAAGGATTAAATTTTTAGCCTTAAGAAATGGCTATCTAAAAATTACTCTGATCTATACTGAACAAATAACTATTTCTCTGTGAGACTTTTGATATTTTTTAACTTAAGGGCAGTCACCACGTAATTTTATTCCCAGTCACATTTCTAAGATAATGGATCAATGCACCAAGCACAAGGCTTAGTGCAAAATAGACACTCAGAAAATGTTAGCTTTTTTCGTCATTAGACTTGAATTGAATGACAGGTCTCAGACTTTATGAAAGTAGCAATTAGTTTTAAGTGTTTGCCTCCCAATTAGAAATGTTGCCAAGTCTTTTCTGGCAAAATCAGATGATGTAAAAATCATCTTTTTTTTTTTTTAATAGTATTCTTGGTCAAAAGTTGTTAGGAGTTCATATCCATAGGTATTAAATGGACCATTTACATAATCTTCTAAAGCTCTATTGGAGTCTGGAAGGGTATGTCTGGCTTACAGTATTTTAGATATTTGAAATGTTTGAGGTTTTATGCCATCATAAAGACTCCAAACCAGTAGATATGCCTTATCTCAACTTCTGTCTCCAGAGCGAGGATTGTGATGGAACACTGTAATACATGGCATATTTGCGTATCTGGAATTTCAAAGACAGCGTATGTGTATCAGAGTAGGTGTATATGCACAGAGCATAGCCTTTAATTTTAAAAACAGCCACAAAGATCTTTATGACCCATACATTCTTCTCTGCTTAGTCCTCTCCTACTATTTACTAATTTAATTTATAGGAGGAATTAATAATTTAAATCCAAAAATTTAATTCAATAATTTAATTAATAAAAATTAAGGTACACTGCCTCACACATTATGCATATATTATTTCTAATTCTCACAATAGCTCTGTAAAGTAGGCATCATTATTTTCACTTTTATAGCTAAGAAAAGCAAGGCCCAAACGGATTTAGGCAAATTTCATAAAAGCTGTAAGTATAAAGTGAGAATTCAACCTACAGCTGGCTGATGTCAACACCTTTGTTCTTTCTTCTTTGTTATACTCTTAGGTACCTGTTTTGTAACTCAACTAGATTGTGAGATCTGGGTGTCTGGAATTGTATTTTGAAGTGTTTTATATCACCCAGAAAGTTAACTTGTGGCAAATGTTGCTGCTTTTGCTGAAGGTGGGGTAGCTAGGTGCTAAGAAACATAATAACTTTTTCAAACTATTAAGGCACCATTTAGTGCCCTGTTTTTTGGGAAACGGACTGTACAAGGAGGTATTTTGGAAGGACTAGTGCCTGTTGGAATCAGAGGGTTTACTCACCAAACTTGAATGAAATCGCCAAGACTATAAGTGCTTTGTCCGTTTCTCTTACCACTCTGTCTCCAGGCCTACAACAAGCTCATAGTTGCCCCTCAGTAAATACATGTTAATGAGTGAGTGAATAACCTCTGTAGGGACCTGTTAGCTTTCTTCTGTGGTTGTGTATTCCATCCTTAACTTGGCCAAACTTCTCTGCTCTAAGCCACTGACTAAGGGAGGTGGGGAAAGGGAGAGTAGATGGAGTAACATAAGCTTTTCACGCCTACTGTAAACACTAAGAGACTAGGCCCAGGCCCTTTGGAAGCTGGGTCAGTAGCATTACCTTTTTTTTTTTTTTGCGACAGGATATCACTCTGTGGCATCATCATAGCTCATAGCCACCATAAACCCTTGGGCTTAAGAGATCCTCATTTGCTTCAGCCCCTGAGTAGCTAGGACTACAGGTACTTGCCACAATGCCCAGTTAGTTATTTATATTTTTCAGTAGAGAAGTGGGGGGTCATACACTTGCTCAGGCTGGTTTCGAACTCTTGAGCTCAAGCAATCCACCTGCCTCAGCCTCTCAGAGTGCTAGGATTACAAGTGTAAGCCATTGTGCTTGGCCAGATGGTAACAAGGAAAAAGAAATTTTAAAACAATTCTGTGGCAGGGGTGAAAAGAGATTAATTTAATTTCTTTCTTTTTGAATTTGATAAAGAGATGATATCTTTGTAAACTTTTACGCATTTATCATCAGATTTACTTATTTGCAAAGGTACTTATGTAGTTAACTAGGATATTTATTGGTAAATATAAAGCTTATATTAATAATTAAAGACAAGCAGGGAGCAAGATGGCTGATGCACAGACACCTAATCTTACAACTAGCCATGTAACCAAGAACCTTCAGAAGAACCAAAAATCAGACCATAATGGGGTTTGGAGCTGTACTGAGAACACACGAGGGACCCCTATGGCGCAGCATCAAGGCCAATGGGAAAGGAGAGAAGACATCTGGTGGATGCCTGCAGGGAGGTCCAGCCAGTAGACCCAGGAAGTAGAAACAGTCAATGTCCAGTTTAAGGTTTGTGTATGTGCAAACATGTGAGTTGTGTTTTTTTCCTGTATTATAATCCCCTTCTGTCATGCCCAAGTCTTCAGTTAACTTTTGTTAAATGTCGCAGCCTAATCTTGGCTGTGCTACGAGTAATTAAAGGAGAATTCTGGGACAGAAAGAAGCAGAGAAAGAGGCATGAGCCCCAGGAAAGCCAACTTCCACATGGCAAGACAGGTCTCACTTCTGATTGTATAGTGGTCTGGATGGTGGCTGGATAATGACAAGTAAGCCCACACACAGATCTGTGAAGCAGAGGTAGCATCACCCCAGGATACTCAGAGGATTTGAGGGCAGGGATCTAAGGAGAAATATAGACCTTCTTGGGGAAAGTTAGAACTATTGTTATTCATTCAAACATTGACAAGAAGAGCAAATAGACTTTCACACGTGTGAAATTAACATAAAGAAGAGCATTCACTACCATAAAAATGGATTGGAAAAAAACCACATATAAAGGAAAAGTGGGCTTGTCAAATACATGCAGGCATAACCATACAATATGATATAGACTGTGAAAAATACACAAAAACAATAGAACGCACTTGCTCTCCGGTGGTCAGCAGGGAATGTAGACGCTGAGTCTATGGAAAGCAGGACTGGGAGCTAGACCTTTCACATAAATTTTTATTAAATTATGTTTAATGTTATGTATTTGAAACATTGAATTAAATGTTTGTCTGAAGTAAGCTAACAGCCGGGTGACCTGGGCCTCACATCAGGCCCAGGCCCTTTTTTTAATGATAAGAAACATAAATTCAGCAGGCTTACATTATGTGATTATAAATTCAGGGTATCACCCCACAGACTCCCTACATATTATAAATACAAATGTACTTTTTCAATGGTAAAAAAAAAAAAAAATCAATGGACACCCCTTAACCCAGTGATGAAATCTAGCTTCACCAAAGAGGAGACAGACTAACATGATTGGCTCTTAGGTGTACACAAGCTCATGCATGGAGACTCTTGCCAAAATGTATAACCTGAATTTAACCAAAAGGAAACAACTAGGTTATTTAAAATTGTGGAATATTCTACAAGATAGCTGGGCCAGATTCTTCAGAAATGCCAAAGTCGTGGAAGTAAACAAATAAACAAACAAAAAACAGCAGAAGGCCTGTTGTAGATTAAAGAAGACCAAAGAGACAGGACACCCAGTGCAGTGTGTGGACCTTTAGTGGCTAGTGGACTTAGTGGAGGGAACAGCTGCAAAGGACATTTTTAGGAAAACTACAGAAATTCTAGTTTTGGAAAAGTGTAGAACTGGATTCATATGAGATAATTTTAGTATACAACATTAAAGTTTTGGAGCATGATGATGGGGTTATAGACATGGAGAAGAATGTCCTTTCTCTTAAGAGATGGAGGTTGAAGTAATTAAGATGAAATACCATGATGTCTACACTATTTTCAAATGATCAGCAATAAAAATATATAAATGGAGTGAGGAAGAAATTTTCACAAAATATTAAAATTGGTTAATACTTGAAAAGAAAAATGATTGAAACCACATGTTTCCAGGATAATACTGCAAAGTTGATTAGAATCATGGAATTGATATTCTGGGAAAAAAGTATTTTGAAAAATATGACAAATTTCTTGTACTGTATAGATGTTAAAATTCATTAGTGCTTATTAGATTTTTAAATTGATAAGACCGCCAAAATCAAATAGTACTTATTTTAGATACTGTTGCATAGGAGATTACCAGTTATCTACATGGTGTTTATCTTTGGGAAGCTAAGCTTAAGTTTACATATTAGAGATACCATAATTCTATCTTAAAGATTTAGGTTTGTTTAACGTGTGCTGATTTTTTTTCTCTTCTGCGTGCTTATTTTTTAAGGGATTGAAGTAATAGTTGACAACAGTAATGATAATATCAAGCTGTCTTTTAGTTTTCATTTGGATAAAAAGTAATGACTTCATCAAATACACTTGTTACTTTCTTAAAAATTATTTTTCTCTTCATAATTTTCCCACTGAGCAAGAGGTTTATATCCAGTGGGGATAATAGAATTCTCCATTGAACAGAAAATCAACAATAAGGGTAAGTTAGTAAGTCTTTGTTAAACACCTATAATTGGATTGAATGCTGTGGAGAGAGAAAAAGGAAAATAAAAAGCTGTCCCTGGCCTTGGGGAAATCTACAATCTAGTTAAAACACAACAATGTGGTTTGTGGCTTTGTAGATTCAGATCTAATTTTATTCAAACCATGTTCCTCAAACCATTACTGATGTAGTAAAAGATTTATATAATGTAATATGTAAAGGTGTTGTTTGTTCTGTTTCCCAATATTATAAAATAATTCATTCAAACCAATAACCTAGTGGAATTTTATTTATTTATTTTTTTGAGAGACAGAGTCTTTATCGCCCTCAGTAAAGTGCTGTGGCATCACAGCTCACAGCAACCTCCAGTTCCTGGGCTTAGGCGATGCTCTTGCCTCAGCCCCCCAAGTAGCTGGGACTACAAGCATCTGCCACAATGCCTGGCTTTTGTTGTTATTGTTGCAGTTTGGCCGGGGCTGGGTTTGAACCCACCACCCTTGGTATATGGGGCTGGCACCCTACCCACTGAGCAACAGGTGTCACCCAATATCTAGTGGAATTTTAATGTTCATTTTTTTAACTAGATATTTTTAACTTGTTCATGAGGCATTAAATGTAGAATTTCAAACAATGCTGGTAATGTTAAGGAAATCATGGTATGAGCCTTAAGTTGTTAGTAACACTTCATGGATGTTAAGATACTTTTCTAGGGTGGCACCTGTGGCTCAAAGGAATAGGGCGCTGGCCCCATACACCGAACGTGGCAGGTTCAAACCTGGCCCTGGCCAAAAACTGCAAAAAAAAAAGAGATACTTTTATAAGTAAAAAAATGTGACATGCACTTTTGGAGGATGGGGTGGGGTATGAATTTGACCATTATTTAACTTGTATTCTTTTATTTTGTATTATAAAGTAGAAACTAATTTTAGTATGTATACTCTTTTTGAGATGTTCTTTAGGACATAGGAAATTAATCATTTATAAAGAAAATGAATGGAAGCTCACTTTGACCTTCATACTATGTTTAAAGCACATTTACAGTTAAACAGGATTACTTAATAACTATTCTGCTGATGCATGTAGATTATACTGAGAATTAATGTATATTCAAAACATGAGTCTTAGTGCATTTTCCTATAAATATAGTTCACTTTTTAGAAACTTGGATTTTCAGCAGTTCTTCGTCAATAAATATGTTTTTCACTGTATAATATTAAAAATAAGATGAAATTAGTACCATATTTATCATGTTATCGTTGTAGAAATTTTAATTGAATGAAACTAAATGTTCTACCTGAATTGTGGACCACCAACGAAAGGACATTACATATTAAGGAAAGAAAAAAGGAAGGAAGGAAGGAAGGAAGGAAGGAAAGGAGGGAGAGAGGGAGAGAAAGAGTGACTTAATTGAAAGGATAATTAGAACGCAATACTTATACAATATTTTAGCTTTAAATTATGTTAGTCCTTTATATTAGGACCCACTAATGAAGATCATGTTATTCTGTTAAATTCTAGTTCGTTATATTTACATAGTCATCTATCATTGTTGGTACTAGTTAGGAAAAAGGTTATGTGCAGGGGAAGTCTGTTCTGAGTTGGACTTTGGTTAGAATTCTGTTTTGACTTAACTGCTTAGAGATACTTTCTCCCTAACTCTTATATTAGGTTAAAGCATTGGTATATAAACCCAATTGAAATGATGTATTAAGACTGATTTAAAATATTTGTGCAATCACAATTTTCTTTCCCCTACGAATCAGATAGAGATTTGAATCTCTGAAAACATTAAATGTGTGTGGGTGGTTATGATGGTCCAGCTGCCATTGTGTGTGTTTCATTTAAATGTAAATTTATCTTAGAGACACTAAAGATGAGCTCAAGAAGGTACAGAATTTTAATTTGAATAGTCATTTTCTTCTCCCTGCCCATGAATCTTGAAACCCCTGTTTTACACTAAAGAAAAAAAAAATAGCCAATACTCAATTAACTTGTTTTAAAAGGATGTTAGTAAATTATCAATTTCTCTCATTAGCAATTTTTTCTACCATCAGTTCTATTACAAAATTAATTTGTATGTTTTAAAAGCTCATATAACAAATAGCTTAACAGTTTATACCATGATGCTGAGAATTATTTTGTAGTTCTATGTGAAAGAAAACAGTGTTTCAAAGAGAAATCAGGTTGTAAAAATACATTTTAAGTATTTAAATCTGAGATGTGAAAAAAACTGTGGAAGTTAAACAGAAGTACACTGACATGTATGGCTCACACATTTCTATATACTACATATGTATTTAGACCAAGTTCTTAACCACTGATTAGAAGGTAGTCTGATACTGTGTTTATAAAAATCCAAGAACAATTTTGGAGGACAAATTTTTAAGGAAGTTCCTGTTTATCACTATTCTCTTTTAAGACAGAAGATCAAGATTTGAAGCTCTGTTTTTTTTCTTTATAGGCAAGGTGTGCCTTGTATCAACTACTATCGGATGTTCTGTTAAGGTTACTTTCTGTTGCTTTCACAGCCTTTTTTACTATTTCCCTTCAATAAAACAGGTCATTTGTGTGAGTTGCTGTTGATTGCATATTTTGAAGTTATTTTTGTCTTTAGTCATTGCATTACCAGCTTGTGATTACCTTGTGTTGAAAAAACAAACAAACAGACAAAAAAACCTCTTTGATCTATTCTAAGCTTTCTATATGTAAATTTTGGAAAAGTGACACTGTAGCCTGCTAATAAAATGTACTCCTGCATTGACATTTCCAAAGTAATTATAAAGAGGATTATAAAGTTTACTAAAGGAATTGCTATTTGTTGGTTGACAAAATTTACATAAGCCACATAAATGTAAATATTTCCTAAGCAACCTCTATAGAGCCAAAGGTTCCTGTTGAAGAAAAGACCTTTGTTTTTTCTAAATATCTTTATTTTGTATAGCTAGGAAGAGTAAATAAGTGTGTTCTAAACATTTTTGAGAGGTCTTGATTTTTATTCTGTCTTTATGTTAATAGCTTCATAGAACGCTTTTCATATTTAAGACATAATTCTGCATGTTTCGCTTTAATTAATAGTTACTGTTTAGAATTTAAAACTGAGTTTCACAATAACCATAGGGGAGTGTAATGTGTATCTACAGCAGTATCCTAATTTACAAATACTATGACATGAGGTCAGACATAGTGTTTCGTAATACAAATCAGTAGTTTTTTTCCTCCTATTTTCTCTGTGATTCTCGTAGAGTGTGTAGGAATGTTTTCCTTGAGAACAGGAATATTAGCACCATTTTTAGCAGTAATAGCCAAACCCCTCGTCTCAAACAGAAATCTTTTTTGTCCGTTTCCCAACTTCTATCCTATTCCTCTAAACTCCTGAGGCTTGGAGAAAGTGAACTTAAAAATCCTGCATCTTTCTCTGTTTTGAATGACAGATCTTGTAGAGGCACTTGTGTGGCTGAGTTTTTCTCATCCCAGATAGAGTATGTAAATACTTTGTAAAATTCTACACGGTGGTTACACCTTTACTTTCCCAAGTAGTTGCTTCTGTTTTTAGACAAATAAAACTGTTCTATTTCATTATTTGGATCAAAGCTCCAGATAGTTTAAGACACATAGTTTGTAACAAAGTTTTTATGTTTCTTAACACCATTCAGAAATTAGTGTCAAAGTTTATTAGTTACTTTTGTTGGTAGCTTGATCATTGGTAATTGTTTTAAAAAAAGTAAATGTTTCTAGGTTACAAGCCCCAAAACTCTGTGCAAGGTGGTGGCCCAGTTTTTCCAGATTTCTACAGGAATCTGTAGAAAATGAGTGTGATAAACTACTTTTCTCTGGGCTGATTTGAGAAAAACAACACATGAGAGCCAATTCGTAGGACTAGTTTTAATCATTCCACCTGGTCAAACTTCACGTCATGCCTAAGAAATTGTGGGTTTTCTGAGTTATTTTCCTTTTAATAATTGCGGCAACTTCCTCACTTAATTTTTTATAAGGACATTCTGGTTTAACAAATTAGATGGTGTTGAGATGGGGGATTACAGGTAATTGTAAAGGCTTGTACCCCACACTTAGATTATTACCTGGTCACCAAAAACACCTTCTGAATCTGTTTTTGGAGTGCCAGGGAGGGTGGGGGGTGGGTAGAATGAAACTTGAATCAGTGACCATCTGGCCCAGATTTGGCTGATTTCCTGTGTACTGCCCTTTGTTTCAGCCAGACAATGGAGTGTTCCTTTTAAAGATAAGAATGCTGTTGATGACTTTGTGCTGAATCAGCAGGTTTGGTTTATGATTGGGAGCATAGTCTCAAATATGGAAACCTATTGATTTCAGGTCACTATCTTTGTCTTCATGTATTACAAAAATATTCATAAGGTTCTTTTCTATAGTTCCATGGAGTGATGGGATTGCAGACAAATTGAGCAAAATAATTGGGAATGTGACTTTTTAGATTGGTGTTACCTGTCTTAAACATTGAAATTTTCCTTGTTTCCAAAATTAGTATCTCTCTGATTGTGATTTTTCGTAAATCTTTATTTAGAATTTTCTTTTATGTCTAAACTTGAATTTTCCATTTGAACCTCTAATGATTTAAATTTAATGTTGTCCTCAATCTAAGTTAGGCTTTTATGATGTGGCTATGTAAATGGTAAATTTTCCATGACATCTGTTGCCATACATCTGCCAATTACATTTTAGGATGTTAGAGCTATTTTCCTTACTTTAAATACTACCTAATCATTGTGACACTGTTAAAAAATGGTTATTGATTAGAAGTGGGGGATCTCTGTCACCTAGCCTTGTAAAGTCAACCACCAGTTTTTGTAGTAGAGATCAGAGTGTGGTTAACTGCCATTTTTCAAAAGACAAGAGCGAATTTTTCAGCTACCATCTTGCTGTGTGGCCAAGAAACTCAAAAACAATCAGTTTTACTTCTGAAGTTATAGGAGGATTGTGGGCAGATTTTAAGTCAATCTTTTAGTTTAAAGATTATCATCTCCTTACAGATGAATGGCCATCTAACTCTGTAGTATAGAATTTTCTCTATAAAACTTTTTCCAAAACCACATATAACTTTAAAATTGTGCATCTGATCAATATGGACTGCTTTGAGATCTAGTCTTTTGTGTAGGTAAATGTATATTGTTTAGGTAGCATCAAAGGGCCTGATCATAAGGAAAAAGCTTCATGTTATAGTTAGCTCTTTGGGGATCTAATTATGTAGCAGATGGGACCACACGACACAGTTCACTGTCATTTGGTGTAATTAATTTTAAGTCCCCATCCAGCAAACATGAAGGACAACAAATGGCACAAAATCTTAGTTTGCCTCCACATGGGACACTGTCCATTCATACAATGTTGTTTACTTTCTCTTTGGGATGTTTTTAATTCACTCCTTGCTCTGTTTGATGCTAATAAGGTCTCAGAATTGTTTGTTTGATTTAAATGCCTGGATGGTTTTGATATATGAATGTTAGGGATGTTGTGGATGTTAATTGGAATACAATATTCAGATTTAGAAGATGGGTTAGTTTAATGATAAAATAAGGTAGAATTAAAAACTACCCCACCACCACTATCACCACCAAGACCAGTTCTACTTTATTCCTCCCCTGCTTTGATTGGAGACTAGTTTGGGAACTAGTTCGAGGTGGAGGGGAAGGTCTTATCCTTTTTCCCCCTACCCCCTCCTGGTCACCCTTCACCCCCCAACCTCTGACTCTCCTTCAAATCTCACTGAGGAATTATAGTCTCTACAGAGGCTTGGTTGCAGATGCCTGGAAAGTTTACACTGCAGAGAGTTGTTTTGTTTGGCATAGCTAATCAGGAGCCAGGCTGGAATTGCTCATAGCTGTCATTCAGGTTTTGTTTCAAAGTCCAAGGACCTGCTGGGAAAAACAAAAAGCTAATGAAAGCTGACTGTATTTAGGCCTCAAATCTGTAGAATCTGAAATGATGTCCTGACAGTGTATTCTTATTCTTCCACATTCTTGCTGTTACTAAGGTAACAGTTTTTTAGAGGCTTTCCATCTTCATTGTCAAGTATTTGCTACACTTATTGTTGTTTTTCAGATTAGAGCAATTCAGATTATCTCCTTTTGAGATGAAGGAAAAAGAGAAAATAATGGAAATAAAATGTCTGAATCAATTACCCTGAATACTAGTAAGATCACTTTTTTTAATGCTCCAAAATTCTTAGATTCATAACACATATTTAAATTTAGGAAAGATCAGTTTCTCAATGTGTGAGTGCTGTGTTTATGAAATTCCCATTCTTGTAATGTGACATAGTAAGTATTAATACTGTCACTAATAAATACATCTTATGGGGACAAGGTATATAGGGAAATACCTTGTATTTAAGATCTTCCTTCTTGAATGAAAAACCAAATTATATGAAAAGCTGATATGCTTTAATTTTTACTTGTAAATGGCAAAATCAAGTAGCATGAAAAAAATGGACTGTGACAAACATATTTACTGAAAAAAACTTAGTCTTTTGATACTTGTTTTCATAGGATGTTTTGCTTTGGTAGATTAGCACTTACCTATATGAAAATATTATTGCTTTTACAGTCCATTTGGGGCACATATCAACCCTGTGGTTTGCTAAGTGATAAATAAAAGATAATTCTGTGGAGACAAATTATTCTTTGGGTTGGTTTTAGATCTGAGAATCCTCAGGGCTGTTCCTCAACAATGTTATATAGGGTAAATTTTACAAATCTTATTACTAAGACATTGACATAGTTTTTTTTTTTTTTAACACACTTACCAAACATCTTCATCAAATACTCCTTCCCCTGTGGCAATCCTATGGTATTGAAATGGCCTACTTTTAGTACTGATCAGATCACATCACTAATTTGGTCATAACACAATAAAAGCCTGCATTTGTACAGATAAAATCTGTCTTAATTTTCTTCTGATAAATAAATAAGAGAGTGGGCAGCTAACTAAATGGAAAAGAGGCCCTAAGGGTCTGGAGGAAAAGTGTTCACATTTTGTTTTAATTTCTGTATCTTTGATCATTTGAGTTTCCCAGTGTGGAATGTTATCTTCTCTTTTCTCTACCTATCTAAATCCTACACTTCTCAAGGTCTGGCTCAGGTCCTTCCTTATTCACTAAGCCTTCTTCAACTGCTGGTGTCCAGATAGCAAGAGAGGTTGTAGCCTCAGCTGGTCATGGTATCTAGAGAATTGTGTTCAAGTAGGGTTTCAGCATTTTTAGGAGAATAATTAGGATGGGGGAGATATAGAGGAAAAATGACATAAAGAGAACAGATAATTTTAAATGGGCAAGTTTAATCCAGAAAAGATTTAAGATAGCTGATTTCAAGGGCTGACATGTGCAGCTGGAATTAGATTTACTCTAATTACCTTTAAAGCAGTGGTTTTCAAATTGACCTCTGCAAAGCTGAAGGGATTTTGTATGAGCCTTGGGCTTCATGGGGGTAAAGAAGAACCAAGGGCTAGGGACATGCTGAGTGCCCCCTGCTGCTGCCAACAGAAAAGTTCCACTTTTAACTGCTTTGTATACTGGGTTTGTGTCTAATTTTTCCTTTAAAGACACATTGCCATGCTTAAAAAGCAAAGGTTTGAAAATCACTGCTGTATAGAATAATAGACAAGAGTTTTGGTTCAAATCGAGATGAAATGTTCTAGCAATAAAAGATTTTGAAAAATTAGATGGCTACTTTGTGAGATGCGGGTTTCACATTAAGTCAGTCAGAAGGTTAATGACCCTGGCAAGAATGTTGGAAGATTTCTGCTTTAGGAGAAAGATTAAGTTGCATGGCTCCTAGATTTCCTGCAATTCTAAAATTGTTTAGTTGATTTCTTCTCTGATTGTCGAGATCAGATAATTTGGCACTTAGCTGTTCTTAATTGGGTTCTTGGGTAAACCCCACCTCTCCTTAAGGTTCCTGAGAGTAGGAACAATGTCATCAATGCTCTTGGATTCTTCAGATCCCAGTTCAGATGTAAGGGCTCAGTAATCAGCACTTGACACCGAAAAATGGCTGTAAGGAGCACTTGGTTGATTACCTTATGACCCCATTTGATCATAAATGGTGATAAGGGAAGGTATTTGCAGGGATTTTTTTCTATTATTCCTTTCTGCCCATCAGGAATAGTAGGAATGAGAAAGAAAATTTAAGATAAGCACCCACTCCACCCTGCCAGCTTATTTATTTATTTATTTTGCCAAGAGGCCAGACTACTACTATGTCTGACAAAGGGAACATGGCTTCCCAAGACCAACAAGTAATAAGTTAAACATGGAATTCACAACTCTCCATACAAATTGAGAAAGTGAGCAACAATTGGCTCAGTACCTATAGCTCAAAGGCTAAGACGCCAGCCACATACACTGGAGCTAGCGGGTTCCAATCCAGCCTAACAACAATGACAATTACAACAAAAAAATAGCCAGGCATTGTGCTGGGTGTCTGTAGTCCCTGCTACTTGGGAGGCTGAGGCAAGAGAATCACTTAAGCCCAAGAGTTTGAGGTTGCTGTGAGCTGTGACACCATGCCACTCTACCCAGGGCAACAGTTTAAGACTCTGTCTCAAAAAAAAAAAAAAAAAAAGAAAGAAAGAAAAGAAAAAGAATGAAAGAAAAGGAAAAGGAAAAAGTGTGAAGTGAGGAGATTTCCAGGTATTCTGACAGCAGATAGGGAAGTACATCAGAAGAAAATCACATTGGCAGCCTGGACTTCAGGGTCTTTTGCTGTTTGACTCAGTTGGTTCTGATTTTATTGAAGACTAAAGGATATGAATGACAGGAAATTTTTCCAGATGGAAGATTGAAATCTAGTAACTATGGTAGAATTGTTGGGGCAGACAGTTGCTCAATGAGCACGATAGAATCAGAAGCAGCCCTTTCACTCGTGGGAGGTCTTTTATAATTTCTGCCTATACCTTCTGGCACATTGCCTTCTATAGACACTAAAGACATACTTACAGAACTGAGATGAATTTTATTAATGAGGCTTTTACAGCCTATTACCAACTGCAGCATACTCTGCAGTGGTGATCATAGCCATTCGTGCTTCAAGTCCCCTATACCTCTGCAAACCCAAGTGAGTTTAGTGATGACAAGTTTCATGATGTCAATATCTTCAAGTTCAAATGGGGAGATGAGTCACATTCAAAAACACAAATAGGCTTGTGAAGATCTCTGGACAAGTTGTTCATTGTTGATAAATAACCAGAGGGAACATCTGGAGCCAGTAATGATTTCAGCATTAAAAAAGCCTTGCCATACCCTCCGGAAGAGGGATACTTTTCAGTAGGTGAGTAATTATAAATCCTAATTATGTGTACTGTAATGCCTGAGTAGCCTTTGGAATGAAGATGTCATAAACAAAAAGCTAGATCAGAAAGAGCTCTTAATAGTCTAATACCTGTGCCTATTGGGAGTCTAGAGGTACTTGAAGAGCCAAGATTAGAACATAGGTTATTTAATTCTCCACTTAAATTTCTGTTCATAATGGTGAGAGAGGATATCTTTATTCATTCTGTACATTGTTCATAATATTTAGGAATGGCCTTTCTTAAGGCAATTTTGTGATTTGGGGATTATGCATCATCAAGAATTATGTTTATATATCCTTGAAGCTACTGAACTTGTCTTAGGGCTTCATGTAGTAAGAGAGCACTTCAAGTATCAAGAAAACTGCTCATATAGTAGACAAGATAACACCACAATGCTTGAGGCAACAAATGTCTTATATAAGTAGGAAGAAAATGTAAGGTCTGTGGAAAAAAATTAAGACAATTCAGATAATTGATTTGGAAATTATGTGTCTATAAAACAAAAAGAGGATTAAGCAAGCATAATAAAGCATATTAGAATAATTTTTTTTTATTTCAGGTTAATGCAAGGATACAAACAACTAGGTTACAATATTTGTATTTGTTGGGTAAAGTCCCTCTTGTAGTTGTGTCCTGCACTGAAGGGGGTGCCATATACCCTTACATTGTGCCCATTAAGTGGGAGCACATCAAGCCCCTCCCCTCCTCCCCTCTCCCTTCTCCCTTGTTCCCCTCTACCTCCAACTTGAATTGATTTTTTTTTTTTTTGCAGTTGTTTTTTTTTTTTTTGGCCAGGGCTGAGTTTGAACCCGCCACCAGTGGTATATGGGGCCAGCACCCTACTCCTTTAAGCCATAGGTGCCACCCTTGAATTGAGTTTTTTCTCTTATGTGGGCATGTATTGGATCGTCTTCTGGCTTCATATCGGTATTGGGTACCTTGGATATATGCTTTTCTATTCTTGTGATGTTTTACTAAGAAGGACGTGTTTCAACTCCATCCAGGTTAATACCAAAGATGTAGTCTCCATCTTTTTATGGTTGAATAGTATTCCATGGTATACATATACCAGTTTGTTAATCCATTCCTGGATTGATGGGCATTTAAGTTATTTCCACATCCTGGTGATTATAAATTGAGCTATAGTAAACAATCTAATGCAAATGTCCTTATGATAAAATGATTTTTTTTCTTCTAAGTGGACATCTAGTAATGGGATTGTGGGATCAAATGGGAGGTCTAATTTGAATTGTTTGAGGATTCGCCGTACTAATTTCCAAAGAGGCTGTATTAGTTTGCAGTCCTATCAACAATGTAAAAGTATGGAACAAAATTTTAACTCATTTAAAAGAATATATTATTTCTAAGGTCTTTAATAAACCTCAGTTGTATATGTATATTTATATCAGTTGGCAGTGAAAATAATTTTATGGTTGGGGGTCACCACAACATGAGGAACTGTATTAATGGGTCTCAGCATTAGGAAGGTTGAGAACCACTGATTTATATGATTCTTAGCACTAGTTCGGAACTAGTGCTATCAATTAATCAGCATATTTGGGTTGTGCTAGGCTTCTTTAAGAGATGAGAAATATGATCTGTATAGAAGTTTCACAGAGGAAGATTTAAGCATATAATAAAAAAGAATTTAATACATATTTTATCTTATTATTAAATATAATAAAGAGAGTCTTATAGTGAAAATGAGGTCTTCTCCTACCCCTGCCTCCCATTCACCCAAATTCCCTAACCAAAGATAACCTCAGCTTCTGAGACACCTTCCCTGAGATATTCTGCGCATGTATATGGCACACAGGGAAGCATAGTGAATGTGCTGTTTGGCACTTTGCATTTTCCCTTAGCTGTATTTTGTGGACTGATGAATACCTTTCTATGAACTAGTTCTCTTCAGCAGTGGAACAGGCTGTCTTGTGATGTAGCTGGGAAGTGGAACTATAATGTCCAACAGGCTGGAGGAAGGGATTCCCGTCCTAGGTAGAAGTTGGGAATTGAAGACATTAAAGCTCCCCCTCTCAAATTTTGTGATATATTTAAGTGCCTAGTGGGTGTGAGTCACTGTGGGGACAAAAAAAAAGTAACTTACATTTTAGTTGAGAAGGTAAGATACCATAAAACAAAATTAGTGATATCACAAAGCTATATACAAATATATAAATGGGTTAAGCAAAGGGTAGAGAAGTGAGTTAAGCAAAGGGTAGAGAAGTCTAAGAAAATATTGCTTAGGATGTAGAACTATACCTGAGTCTTGAAGAAATGAATTTGGACTAATAGGAAAGAAGGAAGGAGGGGAGTGTGTTGTTGTGGAACACTGAAAATGAACACAGGGCCAGTGGGCAGAACAGGATGAAGGTGAAGGGATAAGAGGTTAATCAGGAGTGAAGCTGTTAAGTTAAGACCATGTAATAGAGTCAGCCAATTCCAGGCTCTGAAGTGCAACCCACATAAAATGAATAACAAATACAGTAGAATCTCCATACTTGACCACCTCTCTACATTGGCCATCTCCTCAAGCTGAACTAATTTTCATAGACTGGATGTGCACCACATGTACTTATCTGTACAGTAGGCCTAGTTACTTATGTTGACCACCTCCATGTGTCGACCAGTTTGTGACGGTCTCTTGGGAGGTCAACTTACAGAGGTTCTACTGCAGAGTATTTACACTTAAGGAACTTAAAATTTAGTGAACTCGTATTGTATCCTATGACATATTTTACATGCCTGATTTAGCAGATTTTATGTTTGACAGGCAAAAAAAATGTTTACTGATGACAGCATAATGTCCAATGTTGAACAATTAGATGTTTCATTGAAAGACTGGTCTATGAAATTGCTGAGATCTCTGTGTACAGACAAGAGCTATATTTCTTGTTCTTTTCCTCCTCCTTGTCCTGGGGCCTGTCCTCAGGGCCCTTGCCTGCTTCCTCAGTCTCAGACCTGTGGGTCTCAGCCTGGTCAGCCAGGAGCTTCTTGTGGGCCTCATCTGCCTTCAGCTTATGGATGTGTTCCATCAGAATCTGTTTCTGAGGGCAATGCCTTTGGCTCAAAGCGCAGGGCACCGGCCCAATATACTGGAGGTGGTGGGTTCAAACAGGGCCCCAGCCAAAAACTGTAAAAAAAAAATCTGTTTTTGAATGTGTTCTTCACCTTCTAGTACCAGCTGTGATGCATGTAGTGGTCAAGTGGTCAGTCCTTTTAGATTCGTGATAACTTCTGAAAAGCAGAATTCTCATGCTCCTCATCCAGGTTACCTTCTCAGGTGTTTGTGCCTGGGCAGCTTACTGATGCTTAGGTACCTGCCCTTTTGGGGCACAGGTTTTTTTTCTGGTATCCAGCTGGGGAATGGACCATCATAGGCTTGGGGATGATTGGCTCATCTTTTTTTTTTTTTTTTTTTTTTT
>NW_003852407.1:29722621-29732635 GCF_000181295.1 Otolemur garnettii | reverse complement strand
TAGCTCACAGCAACCTCAAACTCTTGGGCTTGAGCAACCTCTTGCCTCAGCTTCCTGAGTAGCCGGGACTATAGGCGCCTGCCATAATGCCTGGATAGTCTTTTTTTTTTCTTTTCCTATTTTTAGTAGAGACGGGTTTGCTCTTGCTCAGGCTGGTCTTGAATTCCTGAGCTCAGGCGATCCACCTGCCTCAGCCTCCCAGAGAGCTAGGATTACAGGTGTGAGCCACTGCACCCAGCCAATCCGCCCTTCCTCATTTGCTGGCAAGAGTTGGTATTGGCAATTCTGTTTGTCTCACTGGGGTCCAGCCAGACCTTCCTTTTGCCTCTGTGGAGGTTCTTAGAGGTTAGCCTATTCTAAAGCCTGACCATACCCATGGCTGGGGCCTCAGTATCTAAAAGAAAGCTGTTTTAGCAGTTTTCATGCTGAAATGTAATTATCCAAAACCTCTATAATATCCCATGTGGGAAATTATATAATACTTTAAGGTGAGGAATAAGTCTTATTTGTTCTAAGGAGCTGGTATGTATCCTCTTGTCTGTTAATAAGAGACCATTTTGTTCCCCTTTTAGCCCTTGTTCTCCACGAAGGTTAGAGCTAAATTTAATGTTCAACTTTATCTCCAGGACCTGAGCTTTTTAAAAAATATTCTATCACATGGTGCATACCTCAAGAGGTGTATATCTTGTTGGGTAAGACAAAATGTACAAATGAATTCAATTTATTATAGCCTTTAAAGCATTCCTGGAGAGTCAAGACCGTACATACCCTTTCAGCACACAGAATTAATTTCAAGGTCATAGCAGGTACTCTAAAAGTGTTTTGGAATGAATAAAATTTGACAAAATTCAGAAAAGTCAGGGAGATTATTAGAGTAAGAAAACTAGAGATGCTATCTTGAAAGAAGAAGTATTTATACTCAACCCTGAGAAATGAATAGCGACAGAAAGAGATAGGCTGATGGGTTTTTAGGGTAGGGAATAAGCAAAAGATGTAGAGGCATCAAAATGTGGATCTTTTCCATGGTGAATTATCATCTTGGAGGATTGTGAGGAAGGTGGATAGTTGGTGGGAAGCCTGGCCCACTATACTGTTAGGATTATTATCTGTGGCTATTCCTTGGCTCCTGTTTCTTTATCATCTTGCCTGGAGTGAGGCCCCAGAGTCCACAGCCCTGGGCATGAGTTCACAGGGACAGGAGAGGGCACATACCCCACTCCCCCAGTGTCCTTTCTCATCCTGCCCTTGACTCTTAGTCATCGACTCTAATCCCTTACTTAAAACAACTTAGCCGTGATGTTATTTTAACCCTGCCTAAAACCCAAGCAGTCCAAAGGCTGTCAGGCAACCTTAATTATTCTTTAGTTTACTCACCAGGAGGCCCTGCACATAAAGCACACTAACACAAATATGCAGCAAGGACCCCCTCACAGACAATGGATTATTTCACCACTTGAAGCTGTATGGCTGAAACTTGGAGGTAATAAAAATCAAAGCTTATATTTATTAAGCATCATGTGCCAAGCACTCTACTGAGTGCTTTATATTGATTGTGCCATTTCACTGTCCTTACAAGTGTATGGTATGATTATCTCCATTTTAGTAATGAGAAAAATGGACATAAGTTTAGTACCATTTAAGTTTACACAGTAAGTGCTAAAGCTGGGATTTGAATCCAGGTAGTCTAACTGCAAACCCTGAACATTGTACTGATTTATTTATTTATTTATTTTAAAAAATCTTTATGTTTATTGTTGCAGATTGGCCGAGGGCTGGGTTTGAACCCGCCACCCTTGGCATATGGGGCCAGCACCCTACCCACTGAGCCACAGGCGCCTCACCCCACTGTACTGATTTAAAGGAGGCACATTAAGCAAGTATGAGAAATGAACATATCATTCTATATGCAATTACTGAATTATTGGTTACACAAATTAAAGGTTAGTGTTAAATTAACAGGCCTTTCTTTTTCAGATTTCACAAACCTGAGTAACCTTGGGCCCACTGAGGGCTTTGTTTTATCATTTAAATATCTAAATTAAAAATTATTTTTGAGATTTGGCCCCTGTAACGCAGTGGTTACGGTGCTGGCCACATGCACCAAGGCTGGCGGGTTCGAACCCAGCCCGGGCCAGCTAAGCAACAATGACAACTGCGCCAAAAAAAATGGCCACCGGGCATTGTGGCAGGAACCTGTAGTCCCACCTACTTGGAAGGCTGAGGCAAGAGAATCGTGTAAGCCCGAGAGTTTGAGATTGCTGTGAGGTATGACACCATACCACTCTACCTACGGCGACACAGTAACACTTTGTCTCAAAAAAAAAAAAAAAAAAAAAATTATCTTTGAGGCCCAGCTGCTTCGTGGCTCATGCCTATAATCCTAGCATTCTGGAAGCCAAAGCAGAAAGATTCCTTGAGCTCAGGAGTTTAAGAACAGCCTGAGCAAGAGCAGACCCTGTCTCTACTTAAAAAAAAAAAAAAAAAAAGCAAACTTAGCCAGATGTGGAGGCAAATGCCTATAGTCCCAGCTACTTAGGAAGGGGATCACTTGAACTGAGGAGTTTGAGGTTGCTGTGAGTGATGCCATGGCACTCTAGCCTGAGTGACATAGTGAGACTCTACCTTGAAAAAAAAAATCTTTGGATGTTCATGTTCTCTTCTCTTCATGCAAGTCCCAGATTAACCCACAAATTTATGGGATTGGGACATACATGATGTTAGTTCAAAATACATTTACTATGTTCAGAAGGTAGCCCCCACCTATGCAGGTCCCTGTATAAGGCAAGATGAGGGAGGAAGGGATGATGCCAGCCATGCAGGCCTCCCATATCAGTCAGAGAGGGACATGCCTTTCCCAGAAATTCCTGCAGTAGACTTCCCATTAGATCTCCTTAGCTGGAACCTGGTTGCATGGCCACCCCTCACAGCAGGGGAGGATAGAATGTGCATGATGAGCTTAGATGGATCAAAATCCTTCACCTGGAGCTGGACACAGTGACAACCCAAACACAATCAGGGTTCCATTAGCAGACAAAGGAACTGAATGAGTATTTAAAAAGGGACTAAGAATATCTGTCATTATTGTGTTCTTTAAATTTCTTTTCTTTCTTTCTTTTTTTTTTTTTTTTTTTTAGACAGAGTCTCACTATGTCACCCTTGGTAGAGTGCTGTGGCATCACAGCTCACAGCAACCTCAAACTCTTGGGCTTAAGTGATTCTCTTACCCACTTGTAGCTGGGACTACAAGTGCCCACCACAGTGCACGGCTACTTTTTGTTGCAGCAGTCGTTGTTTAGCTGGCCTGGGCCGGGTTTGAACATGGCTCCCACGGTGTATGTGGCTGGCACTGTAACCACTGTGCTACGGGCACCGAGCCTGTGTTCTTTAAATTTCTGATCGACTGTATACTACCTCACAATGGAATGATTTATTAGGATAAGCTAAGGGCTGTAAATATATCCTAAAAATTTTAGGGCCTTAATTAATTACTCGCTCACATTGTGACATGACCTGGTGAGGCTCTTCTTGTTGTCACTCAGGGAATCAGAGTCCTTTCATCTTGTTCTGCTGCTGTCTTCCAATTCTGGACTCTAGGATTGCTGGGGAAAGAAGATAGAGTACAGAGAAGACAAGCAACTCTTAACTGTCTTGGCCATTACGTCAGGCACGTTCCAAGAAGTAGGAAATGTTTGGTGGCATCTCCAGCAAGAGGAAGAGGTTTGGTGAGTGTCTAGCCAGCCTCTGCCACACTTGTAGTTGAGTACAATCTGGTTGTCATTGAAGACAGGCAAAATGGATAAAGGTGTTCTTTATAAATGTAAAAAGTGACTTTCACAAGGAAATATGAATATATGGAATTTACTATTTAATATTACTTTTTATACACAGTAAAATTATCAGATATATTAAAATACAAAATACATTGCTTCTTAGCTATCATAACTAGTTGGTATGTATTTCACTTGGCTCAAAACTCTCAGAGGACAAATACTATGTACAATTCATCTTTTTTTTTTTTAATTCATCTTTTAATCTCCAGAGCTTACAGCTAAGAAGGTAATCAATAATGACATAATTGAATTAGTGGCTAAATAGATAAACATGTCAATGAATGTATTAACAATGGTAAAACTTCAATTCAGACTAAAAGGAGAAAATGCTAGTTTTAAATTCATGACAATTTCAATTTATAGAATTTTTATCAAAATTCTTTTCTCTGTAGTATAATTTGAATTAGCTGCTCACAAATCATTAAAATGTAATTATATGTGATGGCATCTACTAATATTATAGTATTATAATATTCATGTGATTATGAGGTGAAGATCTTGAAATTTTTTCTTAAGTAGATTAAGCGTGCAGTTCAGTTTGAGTTCAGATTTCACATCTGTGGTGAATAAGTTAGTGAGATTTTTATTTCCTTAGTAATATTTGTCATACTAACCATTTTAATTTTCTATTCATTAATTCAGCCAGCATTCAATGAGTTCTTTCTCAAATAGAAGACACTAATAAACACACTAGTTTATGGTTATGTAACTAGATGATTTCATAATTGGAAGGAGGGCTAGAAAGGGAAAGAGTAACCAGGAGTACATAATTTATCAGGGAGATTTAAGGAGGTTTTTGAAGAGGTACTGTTTGCATTGAGATGAAAAAGAAAAATGAGACAAAGCCAGACAGTGTTGAGGAAAGAGCTCTTCAGAATGTCTGAAGGTGCTGAGGGAAAGTGCTTTATAGATAGAAGGAACTGAGAAAGATCAGGAGAGGTGAGAGGCAGGCACTGGTCAGATCTCATGGGCTTCCTAGGCCATGTTAAGGCATTGGACCTTTGCTTTAATGAATTAGTTCAGGTGATTTAAATAAAGAAAAAAGAACTTATTTATTTATTTAGAGACAGAGTCTTACTTTGTTGCCCTTGGTAGACTGACATGGATTCACAGCTCTCAGCAACCTCCAACTCTTAGGCTTAAGCAATTCTTTTGCCTCAGCCTCCCTAGTAGCTGGGACTACAGGTCCACTACAACGCCCAGCTACTTTTAGAGATGGGGTCTCACTTTGGCTCAGGCTGGTCTTGCAAAGTCTTGAGCTCAGGCAATCCACTGCCTCACTCCTTCCAGTGTGCTAGGATTACAGGCATGAGCCACCGCGCTTGGCAACTTAATTGTTTTAGATGACAACATATAATAAAGTTTTTAGCCATCATAAAACATTTGGGAATAAAATATGTAAATACTGTGTTTGCGTTGCTGTAAAAAAATACTATGAATTGAATGGCTTATAAACAACAAACATTTATTTCTTATACTTCTGGGGGCTTAGAAATCCAAGATTAAGGAGTTGGCAGATTCAGTGTCAGGTGAGGGCCTGTTTCCTGGTTCTTTGACAGTGCTTTCTGTCTGTGTCCTAACCTGGCAGAAGGGCAAGGGAGCTCTCTGGGGTCTCTTTTATAAGAGCACTGATTTTGTTCATGAGGGCTCTACCCTCATGACCTAATTACCTCTAAAAGGCCCTGTTCCTAAAACCATTACTTTGGGGGTTGGGATTTCAACATATGAATTTTGAGGTGACAGACATTCAGACCATAACAAATACCAAATATGAAAATATAATAAATATAATTTTTATTTATTTATTTATTTTTGAGACAGAGTCTCACTATGTCACCCTTGGTGACATGGTGTCAGAGCTCACAGCAATCTCAAACTCTTGGGCTTAGGTAGTTCTCTTGCCTCCCAAGTAGCTGGGACTACAGGTGCCCGCCATAACGCCCAGCTGTTTTCTTGTAGTTGTCATTGTTGTTTGGCAGGCCCGGGCTGGGTTTGAACCCACCAGCCCTGGTGTATGTGGCCAGTACCCTAGCCGCTGAGCTACAGGCACTGAGCCATAAATACAATTTTTATTTTTTTATTTTTTTTGGCCGGGGCTGGGTTTGAACCTGCCATCTCTGGTATGTGGGACCAGTGCCCTACCCTTTTGAGCCACAGGCACCTCCCTGCAATTTTTATTTTTAACTTAAAAAAAAATGGCTAGGTGCAGTGTCTCACACTTGTACTTCTAGCACCCTGGGAGGCTGATACAGGAGGATAGCCTGAAGTCAGGAGTTTGAGACCAGCCTGAGCAAAAGTAAGACCCCATTTCTACTAAAAAATAAAATTAGCCAGGCATAGTGGTGTGCACCTATAGTCCCAGGTGTTTGAGATTGCAGTGAGGTATGATAATGCCATTGTATTCTAGCCCAGATGACAGAGCAAGATCTTTCTCAAAATAAATAAATAAATAAACAAATCACATGGCAGTAGTGAAAAAAAAAGCGAAAATGTTGGTTATATTTCACAAGGGAAAGGAAGGAAATCTAAAGTAGATTGAGGGAAATATGGTTGGACATAAATTTAAATAAGGGGAGAAATTGAGTTTGATTTCACCCTTACTTTTTAGATCAGAATAATTTCTATGTGAATTACAGTCAGCAACAGAATCATAACTAACATTTATTTAACATGTACTCTGTGTCAAGCCTGGATTTAAACACTTTGTATTATGTTGTCCATATTTTACTTATTTATTCCTTGTAGCAGCCACATAAATTAGGGGTTGATTTTCCTCCCATTTTATAGTTAAGGCAACAAAGCTTAGAGAGATAATGAATAGTGCTATAGCCAGTATAAATATTGCTGGTCTGGCTCCAGAGTCTCTCTTTTTATCTATCACACATAAGTGATAGTAGTAGGTGAATATTTGTGTAATACTGGTGTAGGGAAGACCATTCTAAGCATGATTATAAAGTTTAAAACAAGGGGAAAAATTGATAGTTTTGACTATATGCACATATATTTATTGAAACTTTTATAATTCCCTCAATTATTCAAAATAAAAATATAAACAAAAAGTAAAAAGTCTTCACAGTGTGTATTACTAAGTGTTAATATTCTCTGTAAATAAAGCATGCTCATTTAAAAGAACAAATACTTCAAAATGGTCTAGCGAAGAGGTCAATAGAATCATCTTGGACCAAATATACCCCACTATATTATTTCAAAAACAATTTATGTGCATTTTGTCTGTGGCTACTTCTTTTTTTTTTTTTTTCTTACAGTTTTTGGCCGGGGCTGGGTTTGAACCCACCACCTCTGGTATGTGGGGCTGGTGCACTACTCCTTTAAGCCACAGGCGCTGCCCTATCTGTGGCTACTTTTGAGCTATGATGGTGGAGTTGAATGTGACATCCAAGCCAACAGTGTTTCATACCTGGCCCTTTGCAGGAAAAGTTTCTTGACCTCTGCTACAAAGGAATATCCACTTTGGGTGGGCTTGAAAAACAACAGAGTCTCTTCTCTTTGGAATGCCTAGCAGACATCTTGTTTAGCTGCAGGAGAATAGACGACTTGGGTGCTGGAGGTTCCTTCCTCTCCTTCTTCTTGTTTTATCTTGAACTCATCTTGGGTTGAGTTATTACGTATAAATGCTTGTTGGCACCTGTTGTTTCTTAGGTTTTTACTCCCATTGGTTCAGTCCTCCTACTAACCTGTCTTTCTGCACTTACCTTTTCCTATGGCACTACCTCTTCCTTGGTAAACAAACCCTGGAGTCCTCAGTGTTTTCAAGATACATTCTTTGACTTTCATCAATACCCGACTCTCCAACCATCTACCCTTCTCTGCTCTCACACCTAGCTTGTTGACTTTTACTGGAGAAATTTACACAACCAAGGCAATCAATGAATAACATCCATGGTTGCTAACCTGGTCTGGAAACCCTGTCCCAAAATCTTATATCATCCTAAGTCAGCTTCTCTCCAATCACCTCCAAGGCTGGCCAGCCTTACCTTTAGTCTCTCACTTCAGTTTCCTATTCTACCTATTCTACCACCTGCTTCCAACTCTCTGAAAGTGAACTTGCCTTCTACTTCTGAGAGAAAATGGGAGCTTCATGCAGTGAGCACTGGATCCTAGCCTCTTCTCATTCTTTGGAGTGTGGAATCCCTTTGTGATACCTTCTTCCTGCTTCGTGATCAACATTTTGCTTCTAAAATGTTTTGTCATCTATACCTTATAAACTAGTTCATCTCTAGTCTTCCTATAGAAAAGGAAGGAAGGGAGAAAGAGAAAGAGAGGCATGGCGTGGGGATATAGAAGGAAAGAAAGTAAAGGAAGAAAGGAAGCTCCTTTGATATTTCTTTGGTCCCTTCTCTCCTCTCCAACTGTCCTGAACACCTGCCCTTATCTTCATAGCCCAGCTTTTGGATCTCAGGCTTCTGCACTGGTCATGAGCTCCTCACATGGGGCCGTAAGATTCAGCCTCCTGTGAGGCTTGTGCAGGTGTCCTGGCCACGTTGCCATGCTAGGTGTGCCCTTCCGTCCCTGTCTTCATGGACTCCCTTGGGCTTGTGATACTGTTTACTATTGCTTCATTCTTAAAACTTGATTCATTTTCTTTGTGGATGCTGTTCTCTTCTGGTTTTCCTCTCTTATTTTTCCTCAAGTGCTTTACATATTGTTGCACATTTTCCCACATCTTAAGTAGAATTCTCTCCTTAGTCCTCTTTTCTGTCTCTTAACTTTCTCTTCCTAGGCAATCTCATGACCTATGTACTAATGACTCACACATCTATTCCCATCCTAGACCTTTTTGAAGAATCCGTCAAGTGCCTACTAGGAAAGCCCCATGTCTAGATATCATTTGTCATCTCAAACTGAACATAGCCAAAA
Organism: Otolemur garnettii; assembly: GCF_000181295.1. NCBI lineage: Eukaryota > Metazoa > Chordata > Mammalia > Primates > Galagidae > Otolemur > Otolemur garnettii. Next base: position 29,723,927 of record NW_003852407.1, on the reverse strand, counting down.
TTTAACTTGTCACCCTGTCACCATCCATACCATGCCACTGTGCCATGTCGCATTGCATCAACCACTAGACTATAATGCTTTCTGACTTGTCTGTCAGCCCAATTCCATTCTGAGCTTCTCGAGAGCAGGGACCACATGTTTCATTGATGTATTTCAGTATCTGGTACATTGAATGTATTCAAATGTCTGAGAGGGCTGGGCACAGTGGCTCACACCTGTACTCTCAGCACTTTGGGAGGGTGAGGTGGGAGGATCACTTGAGGCAAGGAGTTGGAGAGCAGCCTGAGCAACATAGGGAGACCCCCCTTTCTAAAAAAAAAAAAAATATTAGCCAGGCATGGTGGTGAGCACCTGTAGACCCAGTCACTCAGGAGGCTGAGCAGGAAGGATAGCTTGAGCCCAGGAGTTCAAGGCTGCAGTGAGCTCTTGCCATTGCACTCCAGCCTGGGTGACAGAGCAAGACCCCAGCACTAAAACAAGTCAATAAATGAATGAATGAGAGAACTGAAGTAAGGCAGAAGAGTGAAAGCAAAATAATAATAGTACTATTACTAATATTAATACTAATAATAATGAGTGAAAGCAACAAATTATGAAACATACTTTGGATTCAAGAGTTCCCAACAGAAATAATGAATAATCCATCAATAGATTGTCTTCTGGAGTGAACTGAGTCTGGGAAATCAGCTGAATGGTAAAATGCCAAAAATATTCTCCTTAAACTAGGGCCTGTAAATGAAACACAGCAAAAACTCATGAGGCCTTTTGAAATCAACATAGCGATGACAGACAACCTTTTATTGGAGTTGAAGCCATTAGGATTGTAGATTGTAAGATCTAAAGACTACAACAGTATCCTTCTCACAACATGGAGCTTCGTAGTAAACATTGGAAATTTTACACCTATCACTTACTGCACTTTTGCTTAGTGCCTGAATTTTTAGTACTTGGTGGTTCTGAGAACACTCAGTGTAAAATGTTCTGGTATCAAATGTTCTTAGAACATTAAGATGAAAAACTAATTCTCAAGCAATTCATAACACCAACTAAAAAATACACAGCAAAGGAAATACCAGTCACATAATGGTTTTCAGAGCCCAGATTTAAATAAATAAAGTGGCAACCAGACATCATAAGGAAAACATATGCATGCTAAACTCTGCAGAAACCAACTGATTATCTGTTATTAAAATTCATATTGTCTTTATGTCAATAATATTTCATTTTAAAAAACCAACTTTAGACTTGGAAATTTGATAATGAACATAAGAATAGTTCATACTTATGTTCTTTTTTTTTTTTTTTT
>NW_003852407.1:29712849-29722080 GCF_000181295.1 Otolemur garnettii | reverse complement strand
AAAAAAAAAAAAAAAAGATATTCCAAATTCAGGCTCTCTGGTATCCAAAGGTAGTTTGAGATCCCTCCCCGCTTTTGAGTCCTCAAAATCCATTATCCCAATCTGCATGACCATGTATACCCACTGTTTAACTTCCACTTAAAATGAATGCATGTGGTATTTGTTTTTCCAGTCCTGAGAGATACTCCACTTAGAATAATGGCTTCCACCCATCCAAGTTTCTCCAAAAGATATTCATCCTTTTTGGCTGAGTAGTCTTTATCCACTCACCAGTTGATGGGCACTTAGGTTGATTCTATGTCTTTGCACTTGTAGAGTACGCTGCGATATGAGTGCAGGTAGCTTTTTGATGTAACAGATTCTTTTCCTTTGAGCAGATACCCAGTAGTGGGATTGTTGGATCAAATGCTAGGTCTACTTTTAATTCTTTTAGGAATCTCCATACTGTTTTCCATAGAAGTTGCACTAATTTACTTTCCCACCAACAGTGTATAAGCCTTTTCTTTTTAACCAACCTGTATTGTTTTTTGACTTTTTAATAATAGCCACTCTGATCGTGAGGTGGCATCTCCTTGTGATTTTAATTTGGATTTCTTTGATGATTAGTGATGCTGAGCAGTTTTTCATATGTTTCTTGGCCATTTGTGTAAATTCTTTTTTTTTCTTTTTTTTTATTGAATGATAACTATGTACATTAATGCACTTCTGGGGTACAGTGTGAGATCATTTGTGTAAATTCTTTAGAAAAAGTCTGTTTATTTATGCCTCTTGCCCACTTTTTTTTTTTTTTTTTTTGCATCAACATCTTGCTCTGTTGCCTAGGGTAGGCTGCAGTGACATGATCATAGCTTAGTATAGCCTCAAACTCCTGGCTCAAGTCTTTAGAAGCTGAGCCTACAGGCTTGAGCCACCATGACCTTGCCCACTTTTTGATGGGATTTTTTGCTTTTGCCTTGCTGATTTGTTTGAATTCCTTGTCGATTTTGGATTTTTAGGCTTTTGTTGGAAGTAGAGTTTGGAAATATTTTCTCCCATTCTGTAGGTTGTCTACTGACTTTGTTGATTATTTATTTTGTGTAGAAACCTTTTCATTTAATTAAGTTTCATATATTTATTTTTGCTGTTGCTGTATTTGTTTTGGGATTTTAGTCATAAATTCTTTGCCTAGGCCAATGTCCAGAAGAGTTTTTCGTAAGTTTTCTTGGGAGAAGTTTTATGGTGTCAGATCTTACATTTAAGTCTTTAATCCATCTTGAGTTAATTTGTGTGTGTGGTAAGAGGCAGGCATCCAGTTTCATTCATCTGCATACAGCCCTCTAATTTTCCCAGCACCATTGATTACATATGGGAATCCTTTCCCCAGTGTATGTTTTCGACTGCTTGGTCAAGATCAGTTGTTTATAGATGCATTATTTTATTTCTGTTTTCTCTATTCTGTTCCATTGGTCTAAGTCTCTACATTTGCACTGGTCTCATGCTGTTTTGGTTATTGTAGCCTTGTGGCTATATATATTTGGTGTTGGGTAATATCATGCCTCCAGATCAGTTCTTTTTTCTTAGGATTGCTTTGGCTATTTGGGCTCTTTTTTGATTCCATCTGAAATTTAGCATTGTTTTTTCTGATTCTGAGAAAGATATCTTTGGTATTTTGATGAGTATTGCACTAAATCTGTAAATCACTTTGGGCAGTATGGACATTTCTCATAATTTTGATTCTTCCAATGAGTGCCTCATTGGTTGATTTTTTGTTTTGTTTTGTTTTAGTTGATAGATTATTTTTTAGTTCAGTTTTAGATTTATAGAAAAATAAGGCAGAAGGTACAGAGGCTCCCAAATACCTCTTTTTGCTCACCACACAACTCAGTTTCCCCCATTACTAACATCTTGCATTATTATAGTATATTTGTAACAATTGATGAATGAATATTGATACATGTTATTAACTAAAGTTAATTGTTTACATTAGGTTTCACTCTTTGTGTTGTATATTCTATAGGTTTTGACAAATGTGAAATATCATATGTCCGCCATCTCCATATCACAGATGCCTTAAAATCTCTTGTGCTCCACCAGTTCATTCCTCTCTCCCACCCTCTGTGTTCTGCACACCCACCAGATTTTGCCCTCTCCCTAATCTTGCCTTTTCCTAGAATGCATAGTTGGATGCATACCATAGATAGATTTCTCTGATTGGCTTCTTTCACTTACCAATATGTATTTAAGGCTCCATCATGTCTTTCTGTGGCTTGAAAGCTTATTTCTTTCTTTTTTTTCAGATTAATAGCATATTTCTTTTTATCACTGAGTAATATTCCATTATATGGATATACCACAGTTTATCTATTCACTCATTGAGGGACTTTTTTTTTTGAGACACAGTATTACTCTGTGCCTTGGTTAGAGTGCCATGGCATCATCATAGCTCACAGCTTATAGCAGCCTCAAACTCTTGGGCTTAAGCAGTCTTCTTACCTCAGCCTCCCAAATAGCTGGGACTGTAGGTGCCCACCACAATGCCAGCTAGTTTTTCTATTTTTAATAGAAAATGGTCTTGAACTCCTGAGCTCAAGTAATCCATCCACCTTAGCTTCCCTCAGTGCTGCAGTTACAGGCATGAGCCACTGCACCTGGCCTAAAGGACATCTTGATTGCTTCTAATTTGGGCAAATATGAATAAAAATGCCAAAAAATGTATGCACAGTTTTTGTGTGTGTGTATACATAAGATTTCAACTCATTCAGGTAAGTATATGTTTTTATATTACTTGTTATTTATGTGTATACTATTTTCTCTTCTCTCAATATATTAACTGTTTAAATACTTTTTTTCTCCCTGAAAAGTCTGTTTTTATACAGGTTGCTTTTTGCTCATTTGTTTTGGTCTCTATTTTCTATGTCTGAGATGTGTCTTAGTTGTCTGGTAATCCTGGTTATTTGCCCTTATTTAAGAGCAGTGCCCCATAAAGCTAGTAAGAAGCTCTGATCCCATGCTGTCTTGCCACCTGTGGGTCATTTCACTGAGAAATGCCCACTATCAGTACATTAAGTCTTTCCTTTTGGACTGGTTAGATTCTGCAGAGAAAAATCTAACCTCCCTCCTTGATAGTACAGAACTGGTTACCATCTGTCTGGGAGGTGAGTGGAGAAGAGGTCTGGAGATATGTGGACTAGGCTTTTAGTATATTTATATAATCATCTAATCTCTCTCTTTGCAGAATATTACCCCTACCTTCAGCTATGCCTGTCCAATTTTCTATAGAATGGAAGAGGTATAGTTAACTGCTTACATTTGGGAAAAGGATCGGGGATTTAACTATTTTTAAAAGAGAATTTCAGTTAATCCTTCTGCTTTTAAGCTCACCTTTATCCCCATACCTGGAATCTAACTGGTGCTGCCTTTGGGCAATGGGGTGTGGTTTATTGTGTAAGGCTGATTGTTCCTAAGCTTCCCACATTGCTGAGTTGGGACCCAACATACTCATTTCTCCAAGGCAATTTTTGCTTATCTACCTGCTCTTGACTTTATAAATTTTTTTGCTGCTTCAGTTGCTTTTGTCCTGATTTCATGTTAAAAACCCTTTTAGTTGGGTTTTGCTAGGAAGACAGAGTATGTGCTTTTGTGCAATCTGGCATATTTATGTGTACAGTCTTCCATATTTATGTGGAATTATCGTATGTCCTTTTTTGTTTCTTTTTGAGACACAGTCTCAAGCTGTCACCCTCGGTAGAGTGCAATGGCATCATAGCTCACAGCAACCTCCAACTCTTGGGCTTAAGCGATTCTCTTGCTATAGCCTCCCGAGCAGCTGGGACTACAGGCACCTGTCACAAGGCCTAACTATTTTTTGGTTGCAGTTGTCTTTGTTGTTTAGTAGGCCTGGGCTGGGCTTGAACTTAACCAGCTTTGGTGTATGTGACTAGTGCCCTACTCACTGCACTACGGACACAGAGCCCATATGTACTTTTTTTTTTTTAAAGGAAAGTAAAATAAATTTTCTCTATAGGTAATAAAAGCTAATTGGCTAAAAACTTCAGAAAAACATTTTTCAAAATTCTAATTAATATTTTCTATAAATTGATCACTGCATAAAATTTTGGTGCATGTTCATTCCAACTTTTCTGTGTGAATGCATAATAAACGTGATTTATTTTCATTATTTTGAGGGTGTCAAAAATATAATTAGGCTTATACTGTGATAGAAAGAAGAGAGGGATTATCTGCAAACAGGCATGAGGGATATTTTGGAGGTGATGTAGATGTCCTAAAACGGCATTGTGTTGATAGTTGCATAACTCTGTAGATTTACATAACTATTTAAATAATACCCACAGTGGATATGTTTTATGGTATAGAAATTACAACTCAATAAAGTTGTTTTAAAATTTACCACTAAACTGCAAAAAATTATACCCCTATCATTATATCACATCCTATATATCATAAATCTTTGTCCACTTAAAAATTTATTATGAACACTTTTCATGTAAACAAACTTGGACCTATAAAGTACAAATGATAAATGTTTAATTAACACATTTTATTTCCCCCAATTCTTTTTCTCTCACCTCATAAAATATATAAAATCCCACTGGCATAACACCTTTTTTTGCTTTTATCTTTTCATTCTTGTTCATATGCTGACATATTGGTGCATAGTTATAATTATTATATTATATAATTTAGCACTGTGATTATAAAATAGCACCCTAACCATTTTTCCATATGCTACATAATTATTGTTGACAGATAATACTCCATATGGTACATGTATCATCTATTAATTACCTATATTTCTGTGTTTGAGGATTTAAGCTGTTTCATAATAGCTGTTGTTAAAAATGATATAGTATATAACTTTATGTGTTTAGCTCTTTATTTTAGGGGGGGATTATTTACTTAAATTCCTTAAATTCCTAGAAAGTTTCTACTGCTTTTCTTTTTCTTTTTTTTTTTTTGAGACAAAGTCTCACTTTCTAGCCCCGGGTAGAGTGCCATGGAGTCACAGCTCACAGCAACCTCAGTCTCTTTGGCTCAGGCAATTCTCCTGCCTCAGCCTCCCCTAAGTAGCTGGGACTATAGGCACCCGCTACAACACCCAGCTATTTTTAGAGACAGGGTCTCACTCTTGCTCAGGCTGGTCTCTCTTCTTGAGCTCAAGCGATCCACCTGCCTCGGCCTGCCAGAGTGCTGGGATTACAGGTGTGAGCCACTGCTCTTGGCCTTCTACTGCTCTTAAACTCAAACATTGATAACTTCAGAGCAAAACAAACTGGCTTTTATATAATTCCTTTTTTTTTTTGCCATGACCACTACAATCCAACATATATAATTCCTTTTTAATGTACTTTCGAAAATTCCAAGTATGGGAAACCTATCTATCATTTGTTGCCATTACATTTTAAGTTACACTGCATTGGGGCTTCTGATATTTTGCTGAACATACTTTTTATTAGATACACTGATTTGAAGAAGTGAAGAAAGGCAGGAATTCTGTGAAAAACCCTAGATACTATTTTTTCTTGCCGAAAAGCAGCAGCACCTTCACAGTGTTTCTACTCACTTTAAATTCCAAAACAGAGGGATACAGAACATTTGGACCTCAGACTTTTAATGCCTATTCATTCTAAATAATCATGTTAATAATTATTTACTATATTATAATTATGTTAATAATAATCAATAATCATGTATATTTCATCATTGATTTATAACTGTACTTTAATGAGTACATGCTGAGCTTTCTTTCTTTTTATCTTTTATTCCTTTTTTCTTTTTCTCTTTCTTTTTTTGAGACAATCTTGCTCTGTTGCCTAGGCCAGAGTGTGGTGGTACAGTGGTGTCATCATAGCTCACTGTAACCTCAAACTCCTGGCTCAAGCGATCCTTCTGTCTAAGCTTCCCAAGTAATTGAGACTATAGGCTTGTGCAACCGTGCCCACCTAATTTTTCTGTTTTTGGTAAAGATGGGGTTTTGCTCTTGCTCTGGCTTTTTAAAATTTTTTTCTTAGACTTTTTTTGACTTACTCCATTGCTCTGGGTAAAGTGCCCTGGTGTCCTAGCTCACAGCAACCTCAAACTCTTGGGCTCAAGCGGTCCTCCTGCCTCAGCCTCCCCAGTAACTGGGACTACAGGCACTCATCATAATGCCTAGCTATTTTTAGGGTCTCACTCTTGCTCAGGCTGGTCTTGAACTCCTGGTTTAAGTGATCCTCCCACCTCAGCCTTCCAAAGTGCTAGGATTACAGGTGTGAGCCACTGTGCCTGGCCAATAAGTTTTCTTTTAAACCAAAAATTTAATTTAATAAAATTCAATTAGCATTAATGGATTATTACTTGGCCAAGTGGAGAAGTGACTGGGCATTCTGGAGAAGGCTTCAGGAGTCCTCAACATCTAGCAAATAAACCTCGCCCATTGCATGAGCTGGTACTCAGGTCACTGGAGTCAGGAGGTTTTGTTCTTCAGAAATGTCCAGCCACTCATAGTTTGTATTAACCATCTTTAGGATATGAACACCAGCTTCAATGCACAAGTTAGATGTTAAGGGCTCAGAAAGCCCAGGATCAAACTGGTTCCTAAGGAACAATGTATGCTTTTCTATGACTTTATCTACACTTTCCTTGGTGCTATAACCAGGGGATGACAACTGGAGCCTTTTCACGAACATTTTAAAAGTTGTGTAGATTTTAAAGCTACCTCCCCCATTGGCAAATACTCTCCTTCTCTCCCCTCTTCAGTAACCAGGCAGTCAGGAAACCCAATGTCAGGGGCAGGAAGTGCCCCTTTGTGTGTGTGGTGCCTGTCAGTCTTTCACATGTCCTACTCCATCCCCCAGTTGATTCAAGGACCTATTTTATTTTTCCTCAGAAAGCTCTATTGAGATATGATTTGCATACCATAGAATTCATTCATTTAAAATATGTAATCTAGTGGGTTTTTGTATAGTCACAGAGTTGTACAACTATTGCCACAATCAATTTTGGAATGTTTTCATCACCAAAAAAAGAAACTCATATTCATTAGCAGTGGCTTCCATTTTTTCCCAAATCCCCCAGTGCCTGGCAATTCCTAATCCTTCTCTCTATATAGATTTGCCTATTCTAGATATTTCATACCTATGGAATCATGTAATATGTGGTCTCTTGTGACTGGTTTATTTCACCGAGCATAAATAATGTCTTCAAGTTCCTTCCATGTAGTAACATGTGTTAGTACTTCATTTCTTTTTATTGCTTAATACAATTCCATTGTATTAATATACCACATTATATCTTTTCCTTCTTCAGTTGACAGATATTTGGGCTCTTTCTACTTTTCTTGGCTATTACAAATAGCGCTTGATGCTGCTGTGAACATCAAGTGCAAGTTTTTGTGTGAAGGTATGTTTTCATTTCTCTTGGGTGTAAGAGTAAATTTGCTGGGTCATACGTGTTTTCCATACTTTGACATTCAGCAACGCAAGAGGGTTGTGCTTTCCCCACATCCCCACAGCACTTGCTAATGTCTGTCTGCTTTCTTTTAGCTGTCCTAGTGGGTTTGAAATAATAGTATCTCATTATGGTTTTAATTTGCATTTCCTTAAGGGCCAGTAATGAATGTTAACCACCTTTTCATGTGCTTATTGGCCATTTGTATGTCTTTTTTTTTTTTTGAGAAAATTTTTCTTCCACATCTTTTGCCCAGTTTTTGATTGTGTTATTTGCCTTTTTATTGTTGAATTGTGAGAATTCTTTACATATTCTGGATACAAGGTCTCTATCTGATACATGATTTACAGTGTTTTCTTCCATTCTTTGGATTGTTCATTTTCTTGATGGTGTCTTTTGAAACAAAAGCTTTTAATTTTGATAATATCCAGTTTCTCTCTCTCTCTCTCTTTTTTTCTCATGTGTGTTTTTGGGGTCTTGTCTAAGAAATCATTGCTTACTCCAAGGTCATGGAGATTTACACCTATGTTTTCTTATAAGAATTCTGTAGAATTCTTACATTTAGGTTTATGATTTATTTTGAGTTAATTTTTATGTAGAGTGTAAGGTAGGGGTCTAATTTCATTTTTTTACATTTAGATATCCAGTTGTTTTAATGCCATTTGTCCAAAAAAAAAAAAAAAAACTGTCTTTTTCCAATTGAATTATCTTGGGTTTCCTATCAAAAATCAATTGGCTATAAGGTAAGGTTTTTTTCCTTGATTCTCAGTTGCATTCATTCTTTTGATCTGTATGTCTATTTTTGTGCCAGTTTCAATTTCTGTAGCTTTGGATTAAGTTTTTAAATTAGAAATGTGAGTCTTTCAACTTTGTTCTTTTTAAAGATTTTTTTGGCTATTTTTGGTCTCTTATATTTCTAAATGAATTTTAGAATGAGCATACCAATTTCTCCTAAAAAGCCAGCTGGGATTTTAATGGAGGTTTTACTAATTTTTAGATCTCAAGGGCCTGTTTTGTGTGGTTGCCTTGGGTGCCAAAATGGCACCAAACTTACAACTCTGCCTTTCTTATTCTTCTCTCAGAAGAGAGTTATCACTGGCCTTAGTTCTGAAAGAGAAGGAAGAAACCTGTTCATCTAAATGTTAGTGATTAAGTGTGTTTTTGTCTGTCTCAGTTTCCTCATGTGTAAAATGGGGTTAATATGTCATAAGGGTATACTGTGAAGGTTAAATTAGAGATGTGAAGTGTGCAGTAAGCACTTAATAAATGTTATCCATAATCTCTGTATCTCCCCAGGAATCTTTGTATCTAGATTGATTCTCCAGGTTCTTCATGTACTGGCCTTATCTCTCACTGTTCTCCTAGATATGACCTGTATTCCAGGAAAACCTACATTTCTCTCGTTCTTAAAAGGCTATGTTCTTTCAACTTCAGTGACAAATGTTTGATATATTAAAACATAGAAAAATTAAAACAAAGTTTAAAGCAAAAACAAAACATAGAAAAAATATTTGTTTGTCGCAAAAAGGATATTTAAGAAAGCCTTGATTGAAAAAGTATACTTTGGCTCAGCGCTCATAGCTTAGTGAGTAGGGCACTGGCCACATAAACGGAAGCTGGCAGGTTTGAGCCTGGCCTGGGCCTGCTAAACAACAATGACAACTGCAACAAAAAATAGCTGGATGTTGTGGCAGGCACCTGTAGTCTCAGCTACTTGGGAGGCTGAGGCAAAAGAATCACTTAACCGGCTCGGCGCCTATGGCTCAACCGGCTAAGGCGCCAGCCACGTACACCTAAGGTGGCGGG
>NW_003852407.1:29689946-29712604 GCF_000181295.1 Otolemur garnettii | reverse complement strand
TGATACCACAGCACTCTGCTGAGGGTGACATAGTGAGACTCTGTCTCAAAAAAAAAAAAAAAACAGTATAATTTTTAAGTTCCAATGTTGGATGTAGCAACAGTTGTTTGAAAATATATGTATATCTTTAAATCCTTAAGAAATTCTGTTTTCTTGTCCAGTCTCTCAGCTGGGATGCTTATGGCTTAAAGCCAATTAGAAGCTAACAGCTAAAGGATAACCCAAGGAGGGGAGGACCTGCCAAGATGACATGTTAGATGGAGGGGATTATGTGTGTAGATTTATTTTATTGTGACCTGAATGGCTGCATGCTCTCCAGAGTGTAAGGAGAGTCTCCTTCTTTTAATACTCCAGTAAATCTGTGCCCTACCTCAGGCACCCCTTGCCCCCAAGCATCTGAGAATTCCTAGTTGGTACGTAGCAGCAGAAATATTCCTGGCTTGTCACCTCTCACTTTGTTCTGGCTTGTTACCTCTCGCTCTTGGACATAGCTCTGAGCTTCTGCACCTCTGACCAATGTAAAGATGTTGATGTTAATAACTTATGACTGCATAACCTTATTAATATTATAAGTATAAAATGGAAATTTCTTTGCATGTATTGTCCTTTTCTTAATTTCACAAATGATATAATAGTTTTTACTACTGTAGCCACAGATTTTGAGGAGGATGTTTATGGGTGATAAACTAATGAGTTTGTGTTTGTGTGACCTCATGCCCATTTCTTTATTCTCTGTGTAATATTGTTAGCTGTTAATGTCTTATCTGTTCTCTTGGCTTCCCTCAAGTGCACTCTATCTTATGCAGCCCTCCCCCTCCAGTTAGATGTGAGATTATCTTCTTAGAACTTCTAAATAAATAGAGGTTTATAAATCTCTCGCAGTACCTACTTTGTGTAATAGTTATTTGTATTTTTGCATCTTTTTTCCACTAGCTACTGGGGTAGCTTCAGGTATTATGTATTGTTAATGGTAATCTACTCTCACCTCCTAGTATGATTTTTTTCCACATATATTTAAATATATTCATTAAATTAAACTTCTTGCTCAAGATGGAAGGAAATTGGCCAGTGGCCATTCTCATGCTCTTGACTAGGGTAAACTTGTCAAGAACCTCCTATATAAGCTTACTGTACCTGGCTCTCTAAGAGGAGCACTGGAGTTTATAATTCATGTAGAAGGCACTGTTAACATCCTCTTACAAATACAGAGATGATGTTGATGAGTCTACACTACAGTAAAAATTATGGAACCCCTTATAATGTTGTCCTTGGGGTTCATGCTGTAGGAGTACTTAACTAAATATATTTGTCTGAAGTTAATTTCTGACTAAAGCAGCTCATTACAATTGTGAATAAAAACTCAGAGAATGGGGTGGCGCCTGTGGCTCAGTGGGTAGGGCTCCAGCCCCATATGCCGAGGGTGGCAGGTTCGAACCTGGAGCTGGCCAAACTGCAACAAAAAAAAAGCTGGATGTTGTGGTGGGTGCCTGTAGTCCCAGCTACTCAGGAGGCTGAAGCAAGAAAATTGCCTAAGCCCAGGACCTAGAAGTTGCTGTGAGCTGTGACACTACCGCACTCTACTGAGGACAATAAAGTAAGACTCTGACTTTAAAAAAAAAAAAAAAAGTCAGAGAATGCTTGGAAGGGGCTCAAAATGGACTAACTTTATATCAAATTCCATGCCATCTGTGGACATGTATGTAACACATACATGCTTCTCAAATGGTCTGTGATGAAGACCAGTTCATTTTCTTTTCAATTTGGAGTAGAACAGAGGGACTGTACTTAACAAAATCTAATATTTTGACCTGGTTATTTGTACCCTCACATTAACTTGAAATAAATTTACTTAAGAAAAAACAGCTTGGAATAGAAGAATAATTTTGTAAAATATAATAAACATAAAAACTAGAAAAATGAAAGTTAAAAAGACAAACAAAATATAATTCCTAATTTTTCAATGGACATAAAGTTACCCTGTCATATTTCTGTTTTGTACTTGTCTGATCAGGAACCATCTCTGGTCAAAGGATCACACTTTGAATAGCACTGGTTTAAAGGATGAACTTTCCTGATAAATGCACCTAGGGGCTTGGATTACCTGTGCATGGGGTTGATCAGGAGATCTTTTTGACCGTGATGAACACTCAGGAGAAACAGGAAAAGATACTTGTTTTTTTCAAGAGGTCAGGCTGAAAATTTATCTATTCTTCATTCTGTAGAGCAAAACAATTCAAACTGGGAGGAGGAGGGTGTGATATAATGGAAGTGGAAATAATCTGCATGTTTAAGATTGATTGCAGGGAGAAAAATAAAACACAATGAGACTTTCAAAAAATAAGTCATGATGCCACATCACTCTACCCAGGGCTCTGGCCCCTTATGCCAAGGGTGAGTCTGTCTCAATAAATAAATAAATAAATAAAAATAACTCATGACAGTTAAGCAAAAGACAAGCAATAAATACCTAGTCCAGTCTAAGGCTGTGGAATTAGAAGGGGAGTGGCAGCAGAGATATTTACTAAGCCTCTCTTATGTGCTAAGTTCAATACTCATCCCTTTACACACACTTCCTCATTTAATCTTCATAACAACCCCATGTGGTAGCATTATTAGTCTCACTTTTCAGGTGAGGAAATAGGCTCTCTTGAGTAACTTGCCCCAAAGGTCACATGACTTTCAGATGCTTGAACTGTGTAACCCCAAACTCATGCTTGTTAGGTTGTAAAATGAGCATCTAAATAAAGTGATTTTGGCAAATCTTGCTCAGCATTTGGTCCATGGACTGAGCATCCTATCCTTTAATACCAAATACCCCAACTGCTTTTTGTTTTAACTTTTTAGAGATTTGGCCATAAACAGAAGAGGCAGAATGACTTAGCAGGAGACAGTTAATTCTGCGGGTGTAGTCATGTCAGGATCAACATCAGCATAGTGAGGAGGATTGAACCTAGGGTGGATGTTCACACTGGGCCTAGGATGTTAGCTTAAGGTGGATGTTTGATTTGTAAGTGGCATTCTACAATCTACTTCAAATCATGTAGTTTCTCTGAAATGCATGATTAGATTTTGAAAAAATCGTATGTCCCCATTATGTATGATAAAGTATTTCATCTAGTCTGCTTTAAGTCCTGTTGGTGCCATGCTTTTCAAAATGAGCTGGCCCTCTAATATATTAATTATATTAATTTTTTTGGTGTGCTTTTTTTGGTTGGTTTGTTTTGAATGTAGTCACACATGCTTTTTATTTTCCCACACCAAGACTTACACCAAGAACTTGTACTCATTGTTCTAAAGAACTGCACCCTCCACCACACCGTTGGCACTCTGTAAATAATAAATAATAACTCCTTGGAGAGGAGAGGTCTTTTGCTAAAATGAAATACAATATTCATTGCCATTTGAGATATGTATTATCTAATAAATGGCCCAAACATTTGTAGTTGTCTCTTATCACACGTTCATGTTTAGCTCTGTCATATGTTGTTCATGGAAATTATCTATTTTTTTACATGTTACTTAAAATGAATTTTTTTTTTTTTTTTTGCAGTTTTTGGCCAGGGCCGGGTTTGAACCCACCACCTGCAGTATATGGGGCCGGCGCCCTACTCCCTTCAGCCATAGGCACCGCCCTTAAAATGAATTTTAATTTAAAACATAGACCCAACATTTTTATTACCTTCAAAAAGGGACTCACTCCCACATTAACAAGAGAAATACTGTCTTTGAATATATTTTATACCAAGCATCTTTTCATTTGAGTTGAGTTGTTGCTCTAGTGAGATGGAGGAAGTATCTTTAATAGGTGTTTGTCTGTCTGTGTGTTTTTTGGTTTTTTTTTTAATTTGTTTGTTTTAAGAGATACAGTCTCTGGGCTGGCCTAAATGATGTCATTGTAGCTCATTGTAACCTCAATCTGCTGGGCTCAAGAGATCCTCCTGCCTTAGCCTCCCAAGTAGCTGGACTACTTGCATGCACCACTATGCCTAGCTAATTTTTTGGGGTTTTTTTATAGAGACAAGGCTCACTATGTTGCCCAGGCTGGTCTTGAACTCCTGACCTCAAGTAGTCCTTCCACCTCAGCCTCCCAAAGTACTGATATTACAGGCATGAGCCACTGCATCTCATCTGTAGTAGGTTTTGGCAGCCTTAGAATAACAGGAAAAGAAATCAACATCAACTTAGACCTATCTGCTTGAAATAATTTAAAAATAATATTTAAATTTAATAGAAGTCAGTTTAATATTATTGCTTCCCCTCACCCTTTTTTATTTTGGTCGTAGTGGGATGCATAAAACATTTAGGGCTGTGTTAACTGAAAATAGTTCAAAAAGCCTTTTTTCCCAAATGCGTAAGAAGTCTACCCACAGAAAAAAGAGCTGTTTGTGATCTTTCTTCCACTTGGGGGAAATGCGTGTGTTCTATCTGTGCAGGGAGATGTACTGATCTCTAATCTGTGGTGTGAGCACATTTTTGCCCTGGCAGGGGTATGGCCAGTTTGCCGCTTTTGGATCAAGGATCATTCTTCTGAGCTGACCAGTCAGCATCAAGTACAAATGAATGGTGGTGAGCTTAGCTTTGAAAAATGCAAAGAGGGTTATTTTTTCCTTTCAACTAAATAGAAATGAAAAGACTGCATTTCCTGTTAGTTGGATATTATTATTATTATTGTTATTGTTATTTTTTTTTTGTTCTGGCCAAGGCTGGGCTTAAACCTGCCACCTCTGGCATATGGGGCCCGCGCCCTACTTCTTTGAGCCACAGGCACCGCCTGGATATTATTATTTTTATAGTATGTCTCTGAGCATATATCAAGGAGATTTTTGAAAGCTAACATAAAAATATCCATTTTAGGGTGGTGCCCGTAGCTTAGTGGGTAGGGTGCTGGCCACATACACTGAGGCTGGTGAGTTCAAACCCAGTCCAGACCAGTTAAAATCAACAATGACAACTGCAACAACAAAAAAATAGCTGGGTGTCGTGTCAGGTGCCTGTAGTCTCAGCTACTTGGGAAGCTGAGGCAAGAGAATCGCTTAAGCCCAAGAGTTTGAGGTTGGTGTGAGTTGTGATGCCATAGCAGTCTACCAAGGGTGACATAGTGAGATTCTGTCTTAAAAAAAAAATCCATTTTATGTAAAGTGTCATCATAGCTCACAGCAACCTCAAATTCTTGGGCTCAGGAGATTCTCTTCCCTCAGCATCCCCAGTAACTGGGACTACAGGCATGTGCCAGCACACCTGTCTAGTTTTTGTTTTTAGTAAAGACAGTCTGCTCTTGCTGAGACTGGTCTTGACCTCCTGAGCTCAAGCAATCCACCTGCCCCAGCCTCCCAGAGGATTACATGCATATGAGCCACCATGCCCAGCCCAGGTTTAATTTTTAATAGATTCTGAGGATATGTGGGAAGTTACAATATTTATGAAAAACAAGGAATTGAACTTATAAGGCCAACATGCTTTCTTTCCCTTTCTTGAAAACCCTCCTAATGGGTGAGGACAAGAAGTTGAAGATTGAGGCTCATACTCTTCAGTTAGAGACTGGGTTACCTGACTATACATTCAAGACTCTGATTTGATGAAAGGAAACCAAGAGCCATCTTTCTTTACACCTGCTTCCCAGAACTATAATGGTAAAGTCCCACTAGACAGGATCTTCAGCAAAATATGCTTTTTAGTCTTGTCCTTGGTATATGTACCTATTTGAATGGAACGTAGATGATCATTTTACTGATAATGGGCATAAATAATGATTTTGTTTCAGTTGATTTCAGTTTACTTTGCATTCATAGCATAGAAAGGAGGATAATCCATGTTTATTTGGATAATAAAAGTATAGTTGCTGTGACAACCTGGATTGTTTTCTACTTTATCAAGGAAGCTTAAATCAGAATTACATATTTGTCCATGGGTGATATTTGATGGTGATATGCAATTACCATAGCAACAGCCTACATTTTTTTGTTGCCACTAATTGCCTTCAGAATTAAGAGGACATGAATGTTTTCCTGTGGACAGGGCATAGTGTCTGTATAAAATGCAAAAAGGGCTCCATCAGGGCTACTTTATTGAGAACCAACAGCTCACTGACTACAATGGCTGAAATAGTAGACAGGACTGCTGGAGTTTACCAGTAACTCGCTGCACCGTCTGTGTGATTGCTGACAAGAGCTATGATGCTACCTGGCTTCTGGAAGATGGAAAAGGTAAAGTGGCCTCCTCTGGCCTTGAAGTGTTTTTGTGGAAAACATAACAGCATGAACACATGGCTTCCTATCCTATTTCTTTATTCACCTGCCAAATGCATCATTTTAATTACCTTCCAGATGTAGCCAAAACAAGAGAGTGGAGGGCTTCAATGAATGCTAATAGTAGTACCATATTCCTTTCAATGATAATATAAGTTTTTGAGCTTTTATCTTTCAGGCAGGCTTTCTATATTTTGTATGAAATGGATGAGTTGTCTTTTGATATTTAACTCACTATTTTATTTTGATGTCGTAATGTGCTGATATAAATAAATGTTGTTACTTAAAAAATACAGCTTATATAAATGCTTATCTAATCCTTAACAAGGCAGATGGCTCCATGTCACTTTTCTAAATCATGGTTTGGATATTTTCCCCCAGGAACAATTAAAAAAATTCATTTATGATAGATCTTCTCAAGTTTAAGGTGAACTTTACTGCCGATTCAAGGCATGTAGCACATAGCAGACCTGTACCAGCTGACATTATTAACTGTCATTTACATAATGAGTCTTTTCCTTTTGAAAGTACTTTATAATGAACAACATTTGTCCTGTAGGATTTTTGTTCAGATGAGCAATTTATTCTCTAAACATAGTTCTATATTCATTTCACTGATGTCATCAACTAAAAATAATCTCTAGGTCAATATTCTATCATACTCTTCAGCTATTTGGTCACACGTCATAATCTGGCCCTGTTCCATCTCCTTTCCCATTGCCCCTAGGCTGTACCCTAGCAACACCAAGAGCTTGCCCCATTGTTCCTGAAATCCAGGGATTCTCACATCTCTGTGACTTTGTACATACCGTTCCCACTGCTCACCTACAGTTTTCTCTTTGCCCTTGCTCTGCCCACACGTGTTTGCCTGATGAAAGTGTGGCTCAGTTCTGCTCCACTGATACCTCTTTGGTGAAGTCTTCCCTGACTCACTGTCAACCTGCTGTGTTAAAGACATCTAGAGACATCTGGGGCATTTCCATGTTGGGCATACATGTCTGTTTCACAGTACAGAGTAAGTGCTGTTTCTCTTTTTATGTTCTCAATATCTAGTACAGTACTTGGTACTCAATATATGATAGTTGAATGAAGAGAGAGACAGTCCATGTCACCTTTATTCTTTTTTTATTCCTTTATCCCTCTAAAGGAGGGAGGGAGGAACCCATATTGTGTGAAAATACCGTGGACATGATGGCTCTGTATCAGTGCCAACCTTAGACAAAATTGTGAAGTAGGTGGTTCCCAAGGTTTCTCTTATAGGATTGACTCATTAGGGACTAAAACCTTCAAGAAAGAGAAATGATTGTGGGATTTCTCTAGTCCCTGAAACCAACACCACACTCCATGTGTGCGGATATCTTTATATAGTGACACCATAATACTGAAAGATTTGTTAATAATAAAACTCACTTTGTAAAGTAAGACTTGCTGGTTTATGCAGTTTACATAATGTTTAATGTGAACTATAGAGGGTACAGGATGGGTTTGGATGTTATTTTCAGGTTCTCCCTCTCTGAGAAGCTGGTAATAGCCATTATTGAGTAGCTGGTAAACATTCTCTGTCTCTAAAAGGATTGTACTCTCTGTTTGCATCCCAGATTGTTGGCTTGCAAAGCTTTCTGTGTGGGGATGCCTGCCCCTTGCCTTAATTACAAATCATAGGAAGGTAGAAAACTCATTGTATTTTACTGATTAACTTTCTCAGAGTACAGTCTTAAATACCATTTCTACCCACTGGGTTTCTATAGAAGGTTTGCCTTCCCATCTAAATACTTTCCCTAGTGCTAATTATTCACATTATCACTCAGTGATGCTGCTGTTTTGTACCTCTTTCTTTTCTGTGGTTTCTTGGCCTTTTTCTCTGTGAGTTGAACATGCCTTGTACATTGTAAGAGGGGCGCTTTAAGGCCCCCCCTTTTTGGGAGACAGAGTCTTACCGTCATCCTGGATAGCGTGCCATGGAGTTATCATAGCTCACAGCAACCTCAAATTCTTAGGCTTGAGCAATCCTCTTGCCTTAACCTCCTGAGTATCTGGGACTACAGGAATGTGCCACTACATCTGGCCAGTTTTTTTCTGTTTTAGTAGAGATAGGGTCTTGCTCTTGCTGAGGCTAGTCTCAAACTCATGAGCTCAGGCAATCCGCCCACTTGGCCTTTCAAAGTGTTAGGATTACAGGCATGAACAGTTGCACTGGGTTGCTTTAAGCCTTTTCTGGGGCATGTTCCACTTCCTATTTGTAGTTGCAGTTGGAAGTAGATCCCCTATTGCATAGAACAGTGATTCTCAACCTGTGGGTCGCGACCCATATGAACTGTATTAAAGGGCCATGGCATTAGGAATGTTGAGAACCACTGGCATAGAACCTTAGTATGTCCCACAGGCACCATTAGACCTGCTTCGATACCAGCAGTCCCCAGGCACCTTCTTTAACTCTTCTATACCCAACACTATCTTGGGATATGCATTTTTGGCAAGATGACAACAAGTGGACTAGAGAAACTGTATTTGTTTTGGCTTAAATTATAGAATAACATTTGAAGAGCTAAATGATTTGCTAGCGCTTTTTGGTGAAATTTCAAAAGACAACTGATGGACTTGAGAGAAGATAGAAGCAGCAGAATGAGGAAGAAACAAATTGGGGATGAATATGAATTAAGACAAGGAATTTGTCAAAAAAGCTGGTCAGATGCTACTGGCATCAAGAAGTAACTGTCCAGAGTAGTTTAATGAGCAGCTTTAAGAGGTGGTTCTTCCTTGATGTGCTGCCTGACACTTTCTAAGGAGGGTCAAGCTGGCTCAGATGCTTGTTCAAAAAACTGTACTCTAAGACTAAGGCAGAAACCTAGTTCTTTTCAAAATTGAAATATAATTCATACCCCATAAAATTCACACTTTCAAAGTGTGTGGCTCGGTTTTTAGTATATTTACGAAGTTGTACAACCATCACTTCTAGCTCCAGAACATTTTCATCACACCTAAAAGAAACCCCATACATCAAGTCACTCTTCAATCCTGCCTCCCCTGGCCTGTGGCAACTTCTCAAATTTGCCAATTCTGGACATTTTATATAAAACAGAATTATATGGTACATTGCCTTTTGTGTCTGGCTTCTTTCACTAAGTGTAATATTTTGAAGATTCATCCACTTTAGGAGCAGGTATCAGTAGTACTTCATTTCTTTTAAAGGCTGAATTGAGAAATATAGTTCTTGATCAAAAATCAGATGAACCGAAAGCATTCTATTACTTTCTGCTATGGGAAATTTAATGAGGTGACATGAATGCTGTATAGGATAGGTTTTGACATTTAGTCACAGGGAAAGACCTCAGGAATGCCACTGTAGATATAATTAGCTTATTGACTTAATGAAGCAAAGGAGAGAGCGCGCACAGCAGGGGAACTCTGAAGCATCTCAGCAACACAGAGATATTTTTGTAGGGTTTGGATTTATGCTGATTCTAAAGAGGGACAGGGAAGGAAAGGGTAGATGTGGATTTGGTGGCATCAGGAAGCAGGGCAGTTAGCAACTGGATATCTTAACAGTCTTTGTTCAGGATGGGAGAGGAACAAAGGGGCTAGGGAAGTCATTGGCAAGAAAGCAGAAATCACAAAAGGAGTGATTTTGCAAGTCTAGTATGGTCTTGGGAGTAATGTTCTCTGTTGGCTGTGGCACTGGTCTTGTCTATGTCTGTAAGAGATTTGGCAGAAGGGATGTTCACGCTCTGATGAGGTTACACTGTGAGATTTACACTCTGCATAGTAGTTCTAAGATTAAGGAGCAAGTGGACTTAGAAAGACTAGGCAAGTAAAACACAACCAAACTGGTAAATAGACTGACTGTTTAGCTATTGAAATGGTATCCCTTACCATAAAATCTCTTTAATGGTTTCCTGGAAGATTATGAATTGTGAATTATTAGAAGGTAAAGAGTAGGACTTCAGCTGGCATAGTGGCTCATAGCTGTAATCCTAACACTCTGAGAGGCCGAACTAGGAATATTCATTGAGCTCCGAAATTCCAGACTAGCCTGAGCAAAAGCAAGAACAATATTTTTAGTATTTTCTCTACTAAAATAGAAAAATCAGCCAGCCATGCACTGGTAGTCCCAGCTACTCAAGAGGCTGATTGCTTGAGCCTAGGAGTTTGAGATTGCTATGAGCTATGATGACATTACTACACTCTAGCCTGGGTGACAAAGCAAGACTCCATCTCAAAAAAAAAAAGGGAGGAAAGAAAAAAAGGAGTAGGACTTCTTAAACAACTTAAAAAGTTAAGTGTTCATATGATTAAGCACCCTTGATTCATCACCTGCTATGTGGTGACCTTCATGCTGAGTATTTTGTATATGTTGCAAACATTTTCTCTTGTGGATTTAAACATTTAATGAATAATTAATCACTTTTCATTCAGCCAAAAGACTGTGTATAATTACACCTGTTTGTCAGTATAGTCATTCACTTACAAGCTTATTCTAGTTAGAGTTAGGTTTTAGGAATGAATAAGACGTGGCTCCTACCCAACAGAGTATAATAGTGCTCTTCAGTAGTACTGTCTATGATGATAGAATGTTGTATTCTGCACGGTCCAACAGGATAGTCCATGTGGCTTTTGAGCACATGAAAGGTGGCTCAAGTAACTGAGAAACTGAATTTTAATTTTTATTTATTTTTAATTTAAATATTGATAATGGCATGTGAAACTAGCGGCTATCAGACAGCACAGCTCTAGAAACTCACAAATGATAGAAAGAAACATAGGTACTCACAATTCAGGGTGTGATGGATACTCTAATACAGGTACCTATAAAGTACATAAGAAGCTCAACAGGCTGGGCGTGGTGGCTTATGCCTATAATCTTAGCACTCCGGGAAGCTGAGGTGGGTGGATCACCTGAGCTAAGGAGTGCTAAACCAGCTTCAGCAAGAATGAGACTCCATCTCTAAAACTAGCTGGGTGTTGTGGGGGACCCTGTAGTTCAGGCTACTCAGGAGGCTGAGGCAACTGGATCACTTGAGCCCAAGAGTTTAAGGTTACTGTGAGCTATTACACTGCGGCACTCTACTGAGGGTGACAAAGTGAGACTCTGTCTCAAAAAAAAAAAAAAAAAGAAGAAGAAGCTCAAGAGTCAGCCTCTGGTGGTGAAAGTGACAGGGAAAACCCCCAGAGGATATGAGACAGCATGGAAATGAGAGCTAAAAACAAATTAATAATAATAATAGAAAAGGTGGAGAGGGTTCATTCTAGGCAAAAGGCATAGTGTATAAAACCATTAAGGCATTAAAAACATGTATGCTGGCTTAATGTGGTGGCTCACACCTGTAATCCCGGCACTTTGGAAGGCAGGAGGATAACTTGAGGCCAGGAGTTTGAGACCAACCTAAGCAACATAGTGAGATGCCCTTTCTCTAGGAAAAATATGGGCATGGTGGTATATCCCTGTAATCCAGCTACTTAAAGAGACTAAGGCAGAAGGATCACTTCTACATAGGAGTTCAAGGCTGTAGTGAGCTGTGATTATGCCATTGTACTCCAGCCTGGGTAGAACAAGACCCTGTCTCTAAAAAACAACAACAAAAAATTTTTTTAAAGCTATGTAAGTCCAGGAAAAGACATGTGGCTTGGTAGGGTCAAAGTATAGGTTATTTTTATTTATTTTTATTTATTTATTTATTTTTTTGAGACAGAGTTTTACTGTGTTGCCCTCATTAGAGTGCTGTGGCGTCACAGCTCATAGCACCCTCAAACTCTTGGGTTTAAGGGTTTCTCTTGCCTCAGCCTTCCTAGTAGCAGGGACTACAAGCACCTGCCACAATGCCTGGCTATTTTTTGTTGCAGTTGTCATTGTTTAGCTGGCCTGGGCCAGGTTTGAACCCACCAGCCTCAGTGTGTGTGACTGGCGCTGTAACCACTGTGCTATGGGCACCAAGCCAAAGTATAGGTTATTGTATTATAACCACTGGACAAAACAGCTTTTATGGTAAAGACTTATTCAAACAGTTTAAAAACAAATTTAACACAGCATTTATTCTAGAATATAAATTGTTAAAGGAAATACCATATTTATCATTTAAAATAGATGCATAATTGTCCTTATTATCCTCATTTTGCAGAAGGAAAACTGAGCCCTAAAAAGTTAAAGAAATTTTCCCAAAGTCATACAATAAGTAGAGTCAGGATTTGAATCCAGCTCTTTTGGCTGTAGAGATCAATCTCTTCATCAGAATATGTTCTGATTTAAATTTCTGTCAGTTTGGGGCTTGGCACCTATAGCTCAGCGGCTAGGGTGCCAGCCACATACACTAAAGCTGTTTGAATCCAGCCCGGGCCTGCCAAACAACAATGACAACTACAACCAAAAAATAGCCAGGTGTTGTGGCAGGCACCTGTAATCCGTGGTTTCAGCTACTTGGGAGGCTGAGGCAAGAGAATAGCTTAAGCCCAAGAGTTTGAGGTTGCTCTGAGCTATGACACCATGGCACCTACCAAGGGTGACAGCTTGATACTCTATCTCAAAAAAAAATTTTTTTTTCTCTCAGTTTGGAATTGGAATGAATTTCCATTATTGGCATGTTTTCCTCATTTTTTTCTGACCACTAGAAGTCTTCTATTAGTTTTTAGTCTCTAATTCCATATTGAAAATGTTTTCTGGCTAAGAGATGGGTATTATAAGATAGTCTGTTTAACAAGGCATTTCATGAACTCAGGTTTTGAAAATAGCTCTATTAACGATGTTCCTTCTTTTTCTGTATATTTATGGCACTAGGAGCCTTTTATATCCTCAAATGGAGTAGTTAGGGAATTAGTTAAATTGGATGACCCAGTCCATTCATTTTCAAATTTGAATGGGCTCCTGTGGCCATCATGCCCAGAGAATTCTTGCTTCTCCATGGTGGGGAATAGCTTGTTATTTGAGCCTCACCACATCTTAACCTAAAGGTCATGACTCTGGGCTCCAACTTCTTTTTTCCTTTCTACCATTTCCTGAGAGCAAATCTTAGCGGCTGGATAGAGGATTTGCTTTTCTTAACTAGGAGGAACTGGTTCTCTGCACCTGTCTGACAGGCACGGTCAAGTCCTAAAGATATTCCTCAGTGGCTGGGAAAGTACTTGTGCTCTGTGAGGACTTTTTTGTTTTGTTTTTTCTTTTTTGAAAGCAAAAGACTTTAATTGTTATTTGCTGATTTCTCCTTAAAGTCCATCTCAAAGTCATATGAGGTACATACAACATTTGTTCTTGCCAGGCCTTGAGAGTATAGAGAAGTGTAATAAACCACACCTGCTTCAAGGAACACACTCCACTGCCAAAGCAAAACAGAGATTAAAGAACGGTACAGGCAGTCCTGGAGGTCTTACAAGGAGGGCAAGACTTAGCTGAGTAGAGAAAAGGCAGTCTGAGGATGGAACACATGTACGGGCAACAGCATGGGCTAAAGGAAACAAGTAGTATGGTTTGGCTGAAGTAGAAAATTCAACTTTGGCTACATGTTAGAATCACCTTTGAAAACAACTCCTTTAATGATTCTGCTTTAGTTGATCCCAGGTGTAGCCTGGGCATCAGGATTTCAGAGTTTTATAGGTGATTTTAACATGCAGCTGAGGTTGGGGACCATTTTAGAGTCTCTTTACATGGAGTGTGATCCTCAGACCAGCAGAGCCAGCCTCACCTGGAAGCTTATTGAAAATGCAGAACCTATGGGGTGGCACCTGTGGCTCAAGAGTAGGGTGCTGGCCCCATATGCCGGAGGTGGTGGGTTCAAAACCAGCCCTGGCCAAAAATGCAAAAAACAAACAAACAAACAAAAAATGCAGAACCTTAAGCCCAGATCTAGGGAAGCAGAATCTGCATTTTACACAAGGTATAGGTAACCCCTATGCACATTAAAGTTTGAGAAGTACTGCTGTAGAGAAAAGATGAGAAGTATGATGGAAGAGAGCCTGATTACCTAACCAGATTTTCCCAGCCTTGTTCTAGGTTGGGAATGAGTTACAGGAGTGCAGTGACAATGCTTTTTTCCTCAAGCCATTAGGGATACTTGTGCTTTTTGTCGGCAAGAAGTTTCCTGGTTATCTCTTTATGTGCCACAAATACTGCATTTTCTTTGGGTGCCTCGAGTGAAAAAAGAAGGGGAGCATCGGCTACAGCATTGAACCTGTCAGTGGTGGAGATCCCCTGAAGATTTTTCATTAAAGGATGTTACGTGTACTGTGTTGTGATGTAGAAAGATTTTCCTAACAGACATACAGAATGAGCTGGGTGTGGGCTGTTCTGGGGCCTGGGAGTGAGGTTAGGGGAAGAGTTGTAATGATTCACACACGAGGTGGGCAAAACCAAGGCTAAGGAGTGTGGTGATACTTAATAACCCAGAAAGCACTGAAATAAATACCCCTTCCCAAATCTTAAGGGCAAAACTTGGAAGGAATTGCAACAGGGTCTTTTAGACCTTTTTGGAGACACTCTAACTTTTTGTTTTGTTTTTGTTTACTCTGTGTGGCATTCTCTCTGATGGTGCAGGAGAATTCTGGTGATTAATCTGCTCAGCATAAATAAGGTCATAAACTTTCAGCCTTCACTCATGATCCTCTAGTTCTTGGTGGGTGGGATCATCCAACTTGAGGGTTATTGATGATTTCAAAGGAGAAAGGAAAACAATGATGGTCTCATCATTGGTGACTGGGCAATGAGGAGGAGTTTCAGGAAACACGGAGGTTAAAAGTCCAAGTATGAAAGGCTCTCTCTGGTGGACAACTACAGATAACTAATCCTGGTAGGGACAGCACTCATGGGGAACCCATATGTTTCAGGATAAAAAAGGTTGAAATTATTGGTATGCTAGATTGATTTATTCTTCAAGGCCATGCTAAAATTGTACCTCTTCCATGAATTCTTTCCTAGTTTATTCCAGTTTATGATGTTCCCCCACTTTCTCTCTCTTTTATTCTCTTTTTCTCTCTCTCACTTCCTAAAATACTCTTTGACAATTTGACAGGTATTTTTTTTAGTTCTAATATTTGAAAAGGACTCTGGAATCTACTTATTTTCTAAGAACTCACTTAGGGTTTAGTTTTCTTATTTATGATTGTATTCTATCTCCCAAAATAGATGGTAAGTATCTTGAGGACATGGACCATAGCTTATTTCTTCTTTGCCTCCTCAGGGCTTTGCCTGAGGTGGATGTGTACAAATGGTGATGACTTTCTAAGATGAGTCCTTCCCTTGGGGGTTTGTGACTGTATAAAATAGATGTTTTCAGTGGTCCACATAATTGAACATAATCTATTACAAATAATTTGACATTTACTTTTTTGTTTTTCAAGTTTTTTGCCATTTCTAATGAAAAGAATGGAGGGGATGGTGAAGGAAGGCTAAAGAATCTTCAAAAATACAGTAAAAAATACAGTGCGCACTGTAGTTTAGAAGTCAAAACAATACTATTAGAATAAATATTGAGATCTTTTTGTGCTTTCAACAACTCATTTCAAAACAAGTTTTTAAAAATTATAAAAGTATAGAATCTTAGTAAATATCCCTTTTTCCTAATCTTTTTATATGGTAGCCATTTTTCTTGGTTGCTTTTCTCATCTTGCCATTTGGGTTTCTTTCCCACTCCCCCCATTTGGAAGTGATACCATTTGTTGTAGGAAGGTAACTCCCGGCCATGTTTGTAGTCAAGAGTGTTATAGTCATCTGGCTGTGGCCCATAAAGTACATTTAAATTGTCACATTGTATTTTTATGCATAATGTGTTGAACGTAAGTGCTTTAACAGTTTTACTTAGTTTCAAAACATGATGGGCCTTTTGGAATTAGGACACGTAGAGATATATGTGCCAAAATTCATATATATTTTGAAATTTGGGACACTAAAAGTTGTCAGTGCCACCTAAATTTAGAAGGGAAAATTATTTTAAGTGTAGTCTGCTATAATACTAGACATTATGGTAAAAGAAATGTATATCACATATGGAATACCAGTTAGAGAGCTTGGAATACCAGAAAGAGGAAACTACTTTACCAAGATTAAATCAACACTTAAAAAAAAAAAAAGCCTAACCTGGGGAAAGGAAAGCCTTTAATAAGGAATTCTTTAATGAATCAATCAGTAGTTTATGTACTTAAAATTTTTTATGGTATCATAATGAACATTTATAACTGAACAAAAATAAGCCATTTCCTAACATTAGCCTCTCTGCCTACGGAGGTCATAAAAATTGCTAATGCAGATGAGGATGCCTTCTGTTGTGTGATGCTAATAGGAAATGGATCATTGCAGTTTATGGGGTCCTTGGCCATTTTGGTTCATGATAAATGGCTGACTTAAAGTGACATTCCTTCACGTATTTCCCACTATTCATCACCTGAAAGAATAGAACCCGAACATGAAGTTGATTTTGAAGTTGTCAAGAGTTTCACTGTGGTGTAAATCCATCATAAGCCAATGTTTTAATTGATTTAGGAAGAAATCATATAAGTGAAAACACTCATAAATGTTTTATGCTCTTATTTTCTTTTGTTCAAAAGCCAATTTTGTGACTCTCTTATCCTGTTCTAACTTCTGCTGTCTTTTCCCTTTCCCATCCCCCTTTCCAAACATTCCCTTTTGAAAACTCCTTAGATTTTATCTTTGCAGATGCTTTGATGTAATTAAGTTGTTTTGCTCTATAAAATCAGCCCAAAATGGAACATATTTTCAACTTATGTGTTTATCTATATGGTAGGTGTTAAACAAAGCCAGTCTAGAAAACTTCTTCCACTGCTGTGTTCTTGCTATTATCCTATTTTCCCCTTTCTCATCATCTTTTCTTGAAATACTCCCTCCTTACCACCCTTCAACAGGACACAGGCCATCTCTGAGTGGGGTAGAGGGAATTATTTCAATAACATCACATTATCTAGGCTCTTGCTCTTAGAAAATTATTCCTCAGCTTAGTTTCAGAGAGTCCTTGCTGGCACTTAAGACTTATCCAAGATTTAGTCATGCCCAATGTATGCCTAAAGGAAGTTCAGGTCTTTCCTGTGTTGTCTTGGTATTTGGAATGTTTATCTCTGAGCCAGAGCCTGTGTTTAATTCAGTAGTGTGATGCTTTCTATGTTACTGGCGTTTGTATTCTATATCTGGCAGGATGCTATTCAGAAAAAATGTAAATGTTCTTGCAGATTGTCTTAGAATCATTTAGTGTAGTTGAGATAATTTGCCATTTATTTCCTTGCTTCGTAAAGGGATTTAGAGCCCCCTTATCTACATGCATTGTTGTAGTGAGGGTGACAGCAGGTTATTTTGGTTGCTTTGTGGAGCAGGAGGAAGCCATCCTTGGCTTTTCTTGAGGTACTGGTATCTTGAAAAGGAAACTTAGGCAAACTCTCCCTGCCAGAGGCTGTCTTTTGAACAGAATATTTTAGTTCCTAGCAGATTGCCCTGAGAGGTTTTTACAGAGCTCAGTTACCCCTTTTAGCAAATGGTATCCATGTATACCTTGCTCAAAAAGAAATTTAGGCCAATAAATTGAAAGTGTTTGAGATACCTGATTTTTTTTTTTTTAATTCTCTGGAATCCCAGACACTGGAGAAATTTTGGGAGAAAGCCTAGAAGTGGTGGAACTAAAATATTAATTAGGTTTCTTTTGGTCATCCCCCTCCCGCCCCCTTTTAAAACCCTGGAAGTTGCTCACAGGACATAATTTTATTACATGGTTTTATTTAGACAAATCCTATCAGTCTTTTTTAGCAGGTTGTGATAATCTGATTGGTAGAACAAACCATTTTTATTTTTCATATTTGTTGAATGAGAATCACTAAGCTTGAATACTTATTCAGCTCAGCTCAAACCTTCAAAATGGCCAATTCTAATATGCTAGATTAATCTGTTCAGACTGTTGAAACATATCTGTAATTTAGGTTTTGGTCGGCATTTGCATTCTGTGCCCATTGGTGGCATCAAAGGTGGGTCTGGGAGGAGGGAACTTAAAGGAAGAAAAAAAGAAGTAAAGGAAAGAGAAAAGACTACAGAAAGGCTGAGAGCATAGAGACCCTGGTTAGACCACATACTTTTGACAGTGTGCTTTTTAACTTTGGCATATTAAAGTGAACACTGGTGGCCTTTCACTTTCTTCCTTCCTTTTTCTGTTTCTTATTCTCTGCCTTCTCCCATTTATAGGTATAATATGTTGAAACTAAGGAAACCAGTTGAAACGTCTAAGGTACATAAATTTTGGGGGGAGAAAGGGTAGAAAATTGAAAGAAACATACCTCACCACTCAACGCCTTCAGAGTGAATAGTAAATAGAAGTATGCTTTTTTTGGAGGAGGTGAGGGTTCTGTTCAAAGGGTCTTAATTATTACTGTCATAAGAAAAAAATTACAAGAAATTTAGTTTTAGATTAAATTCGCTTTTATTTGTGATTCATGAATCAGGCAGCCTCCATTCTATAAAACAGAATGAGTGTTCCCACTGGGCAGCACAGAACAGTGGGTTTTGTAGGGTGAAAACAAGGAAACAGAACAATAGAAAAAATCTGATTAACATCAGGTCACTTCAAGTAACTTTTTTGTAAGGGTTAAAGCAGAGGAGACTTCCTTATGCTGAATCAAATGGACTGGAATCTCCTGTTTTCAGAAAAAAAATTGGTCTGTTTTTGAGTCTGTCTGCTTTCTTATGCTTCATTTTGATTTTGTGGCATTTAACATGAGTAACTCTTATTTTGATTTTGTCTGTTCCACTAAGGCCTTCACTGTTAATTTAGTCCAAACAATGGTGTCCCAGACCTTCAACTACATTGCCACACTTTTAGAATGCAAGATGTTCTTGAAATCTGGGACTTCACGTGGCCATCTTTAAAGTGAAACTGGAAGTGTTTCTCATCCATTCTCACTCCCTGGGTGCAGTCACTGTCATCTGTTAGATGTGCACGGAAACTGCCAAATAACCCCTCAAAATGAAACTAAAAGATGAGGGTTGGGAGTTCCGAAGTGGAAAATTATCATTCTTTTAGAGTTTTCTAAATTCTGAAACTTATTGGAAATAAATTTTTAGAAGAATTCAACTTAATATTAAGCATAAATATAACATTTTCCAGGGACTTTCTAATTGGTATTGAAATTTCTCACTAAAGAATTGGTTAGCTGTTAATGATTTTCTCTCTTCACTTACTGATTTCAAAGGTGTGATGTTAGTTTTACCCTGTAGGCTGTTGCTTTGCTTCTTTGCACTTCAAAAAGATCTAAGGTCCCTCACTGATTATGACTTTGCTGCTTCCTGCCCTATTGGCCTCACAAAAGGGGTTTTGTGGGTTTAGAACTTACTGTAAAGAAATCAGCCCAAGTAAAACTTCTTGGTATTTGCATGTGTATTAAACTCAACACATTTGCTTTTCATTTGAACCCGTTTAATTGTATAATTTATAAGGTAATACTGGGACTTGAGAGTTCCTCTTGTGAAAATTGAAATGCCTTTCACTTACTTCCCTTTCATGATGAATCATACAATAGAGTAAGACAGCCAGTCAACCAGAAGCTGAGACTGTGCTGGGGAACAAACAGGGCAGGAGATGTTTAAGTTTGTATAAAATTCTGTGCACTTACAAGCAAAAATTAAAAAGCATGAATGCATTATTAATTCCTTCTAGTCAGTTGTCCCTCATAGAATTTGCTTCTCTTTTGATGTAGCAGCACTGATAAACCTTGCCTGCAATTGTCATGCTTCTTCTTAGATATCATCTGGGAGTGACTATTGCGTTCAGGCTTGAACTAGCAGAGCAATGTATCTGGTTCTGAATCAGGAGAGTATTGCCTTGACTTGCTTTCAAATCTTCATTAGCTAAACCCATATTATATTTTTACTGTCTGTGGTCATTGTCTGCTACAAGTAATTGTTGTCAGTCATATGGTTTTTGTTGAGGAATACTTGAACTAAGTTAGCAGGACTATCAAGCAAACAAGTCAAGGATGATATTTCAGTTTTGTTTTTTACAATTACAACTTCACATTATACTGTGTTTTTTCAGCACTTGACCATATACTTGACTGAGTAAACTTAAAAGACTCAGTTTCCATCTCTCTTGAGCATGTTTCAAATAGTACTCTTTTGTTGTTGTTGCAGCTTTTTGGCCAGGGCTGGGTTTGAACCTGCCACCTCCAGCATATGGGGCCGGTGCCCTACTACTTTGAACCACAGGTGCCGCCCCTCAAATAGTATTTTTTATTTGGGTTATTAGGAAACAAATATATCTGCAAAACTCCAGATTCATACATACAATTGCCTACTCTATATCTCTACTTAGATATTATTAATAGGTATCTCAGATACAATATGTATGAAATGTTACCCTGATTCCTCTGTATAACCATTCTACCTACCTCAAATCTATTTTTATCCATTTCTTCCCTCTTTCAGTTACTAATAATGGCTAGCGGTTCAGGTCAGAAACCTAGGAGTTATTTTTTATTTTTTCTTTCCCTACATATTTATCTCTAATTCAATGTGCCAGCAAGCCTATCTCCACAATATGTTCCCAGTCTATCTGCCTCTTCCCATGTCTATTTTCCCATTGAAGTTCTAGCCACCATCTCCTCTTAACTTGAATGACTGCAGTAGCCTTCTCTCCCCAGAATCTCTTCTCCATAAGAGCCAGAATAATCCTTTTGAAGCAGAGGGGTCAGATCCTCTTTGGCTCAAAACCCTACAGCAACTTCCCATCACTCTTGGAACAGAATTCAAATTCCTCCCCCTGCAAGGCCCTGCATGGTCTGGTGTCTTATCTCCTATCATTTTCCTTTCACTTACTGGCCTTCTTACTATTCCTCAAGCATACCCAGCTCAATCCCACCTCAAGGCTTTTATCTTAGCTGATCTTTGTTCTGGAATGCTCTTTCCCCAGATCTTCACATGGCTGATGTCTTCCTGTTGTTCAAGTCTGATCTAAAATGCCAGCTCTTCAGAGAGGCTTTCCCTGAACATGTCATCTAAATTATATCCTTCCCTCTAACCTTCATCCCATTATGTTACTTTATTTCTAATAAAGATCACTATCCAAAGTTCTTATTTATTTAGCTTACCTATTTATGGCAACTTTACCCCCCTCCCAAATATATGTTCCATGATTGTGGGGTCTTTGTCTTGTTCACAGAGGTATCTCCAGTGTTTGTAACACTGTTTGGTATGTACAAGGGTGCTTAATAAATGTTTGCAGTCTAATTAGTAAATAAGAATATTTAGGGCCAGGCATAATGGTTCACGCTTGTAATTCTAGCACTCTGGGAGGCTGAGTTGGGAGGATTGTTTGAGGTCAGCAATTTGAGACCAGCCTGAGCAAGAGTGAGTCCTAGACTTTACTAAAAATAGAAAAAGATTAACCAGGTGTGGTGGTGCCTTTCTGTAGTCCTAGCTACTCAGGAGGCCAAGGCAAGAGGATCACAGGAGACCAAGCAGTAGGATCATTTGAGCCCAGGAGTTTAAGGTTGCAGTGAGCTATGGTGATGTTACTGCACTCTAGCCAGGGTGACAGAATAAAACTCTCTCTAAAACAAACAAAGAAACAAACGAACCCACAAAAATTTAGGCCCATGGGGAATATGAACTACCGAATCAGTAAAAGTGAGCATAGATTATATTTTGGTGAGAATATTCCTGTCAAATTTTCATGATACTTAAGTAGTCTATAGGCAAATGAATAAATTCTCTTTGGTTATTCTATTCATTTGTGACAGGGAAAAAGAAGACTGGTAATCATAGTCAGTTGGTTTTCTCTCTTGTAATATCTGTGCATGTAAACTGGTCATCATTTATCTGTTCAGATATCTTTTATTTGCAACTTGATGTGAGTGTTAGATGCTTGAACAACAGTACAAAGTGTGCTCCTTGCAGATAAGAGTCTGAAATTGTGGTAAGTACTCATTATGATGAGAACAGCTTGCACGGAACAGTCAGTAGCCACACATATGTCTCTCTCAAGAAAGAAAACATCAAATTTCAGACCAAATGTGGTAAACAACAGTTCATTTAATAGTAAAGTTTCTGAGTATATAATGGTTTTCCAAGAATTTTTGGATATGTAGATAATCAAAACTTACTACTTATTTTGTGATTATAAATATTTGCAACCAAGTATGATAAATTTGCTATGTGCCTTTGGTTAAGGCAGAAGAGAAAAGAAAATAGAAAAGATCTTTTTATTTTCCTTGCTGTGGTTTCTTAATAAATGTTGGTAGGCTAGGGTTTACAGGCTTATCAAGATTAAAAGACAATAACAATATTTTGTTTTTTCTCTTTTATTTCTGAGACCACTCCAGAATTCTTAGGCTCTTCTTCCCAGTATTCCATTGTTTTATTTTTTTTGTCATTTAATTAATAGTATTTTCCCTTCTGCTTTCTTTTTTTTTTTTTTTTTTGAGACAGAGCCTCAAGCTGTCCCCCTGGGT
>NW_003852407.1:29668683-29689754 GCF_000181295.1 Otolemur garnettii | reverse complement strand
TGAGCTATAGGCGCCGAGCCTTCCCTTCTGCTTTCTTAAGAAAAGTAGTAGCCTTTGAATTTAAGAATTTTTCTCAGTGGCAGTCTTCATAAATTTCCCAGCCTTAGCTATTTGGGAGGAATGTTTCTCTTAGGAGTTTTAGGCACCTTTCCTTCCCCCTATTCCATTGGGAAATCTCAAAATCAGAATTTTGTGCTACTTTCTCACACTAAAAGTTTTAGTTTATATGTAGCAATTGCCATTAATCCTTTGATCGGTTCCCCAGTGGGAACTAGCCAGGAGTCTGGGGTTGGTAGATTTATGGCTCACTGATTCAGGTCTGGAAGAATTAAAGCTCACAATTTCTCTGTTCATTGAATGTAACTTCCTAAATTGGGATCTTATTTTGGTCCTAGATGAAATCCTCTTTTGAAATTAAAGGAGCATTCCTAACCCTCAGATTTTGACCATCAATATGGAATAAGAGTTTAAAAATGACTCTTTCTCATTGGACTACATCTAGATTGATAATGAATTAGCATCTTGAAGATTTCTAACATCACCGTTTCAGGAATGGCAATCACCTCTTGTTAAAGATACCTTTCTTTTGCCCCTTCTGACTGCCTCTCTGCCCTCATTAGCCCTGGTTCTCCCTACCAGGGAGCCTGGCTGTGAGGACTACAGCAGCCTGCTGTGTGGGAGACCCAGGGGAGGGCAGAGTGCTGTCAGGCTAATTACTCTCCTGCTCCCTCCTGGTGGGGTTGCCTTGGGCTGCCTGTGCCCCTCGACCTAAGGTCATGGTTCTTTGCTATAAGACTTTCTCCTTTTGGGTTCCTGCAATCAATCCATCTTATCATCTCTTTTTCCCTAGGAGTGGTAACAGTTCTACTGTTGCTGATGCCAAATTATAGCAGTATTCCTTGTAGTACCCATACACTGTGTCTACATCTTTGCATATATTCCCTTTCAAATACATTTCCAGAAATTATCCTACTTTGAATGTACCACTGCCATCTGTTTCCTGTTGGGACCCTGTCTGATATGAAGGACTGTTATGTTTATTAGATTTTAGATACTGTCAACTGTTTTTGACTTAACTACCTATGCTATAGATAATACCTTGATAGAGTCTATGGAGTGGGCACAAAATAAAAGAGAGTCACTCACTGTCTTCTCTGGGATCTATCATGTGAGATAGGCAGCTTCTCCTTTACCTTATTCGTTGAGCAACAGCTGTAAACCAGACATGCAGTATGGATCTCAGGCAAATACAAAGCTTAGCACTATTCGATCTCTGCCAATTGTTACCTATATGTTTACAGATCATTCTAGGTCTTCAGATAATTATAATTCATAAGCCTAGACCAGGCAGAGATTAAGTCTCTCCAACCCAGCCTCACTTATTTTCCAGGATTAATCAATGGCTAAGAGTATCAGCACCACTATCATTGTCATCCTCATCTTTGGCCCATATGAAGCTGATTGGGAGCCCATGGAAGGCATGAGCTTTGCCTTAATTCATTTTTAGAGAATTAGCACCACACAGGGCCTTACTTGAGCCTACAGGTGTCTTTCATTCTGATTTACTTTGTTTTGTTGGGCCGCACCATCAGTTTCAAAACTTCTGTCAGTGCTTTTTGTGGCTCTGGACTGAGGAGAGAGGTGTCAGACTGATTTCTGTCCTTCTGTCCTGACACTATGGACCTTTATTAGTCTTCAGTAGTCTCCTGCCTTGAAAGCTTGATAAGAAAGCAGAAAATCATCAGCCTGGCAGGTTGTGCCTGATGTCTGGTCTCAGCCTGTTTTATTCTTAGTTTCCAACTCTTAGCTCTATACAGTGACCTCAGCAATTCTCAAGCGTGACCATTTCCTAAGCTCTCAACAGGATCTCTTTTGTGCCGTCGTCTCTTTGGATGGGAATGTTGCAGAGTGTCAAGGAAACCCTTCTGGGCAGATGGACAATTTCAGTTAACACAAGTCTTCTCTTTTCTTTATGTTAGCATTGGGTGAAACATATTCAGTGGGGATATTTCAGAAGAAGGGGCTTGTGGTGAAATAGATCTGGGCAATTGTCTTTAAAAAGTTTCTTCACCATGGGATATCTCTTAGGGCTGTTGGCCATATTTAGGAAAACTTGCTTTGTACACTGGAGTTGTATCCCCTGGGACCTCAGGCTATGGTGACTTTTCCCTACACTGCTATCAACGGCTGCCACCCAGAAGAGCTGGTAGAGTTAGAAGATATAGAAGTTGGCAGGTTAAGAAAGATCTGACACTCCCTGGTCTGTGCTAGGGGAGCAGCATGTGTGAGTGGCTCAGTCCAGTGGGTCAGACCTCATGGGCATCTTTAGCATCACTGTGAGAGGATCTTAGGGAAGCCTCGCACTTTGTGTTCTTGACGTAGACATCCTCCATCTACACTACAGCCCAAACTCACCCTTACAGGTGCAGGGGTGGAGTGGGGCAGTGCACCTCACCATGGCCCCGTCTGAGTGATCTAAAATCTGCAGCACCTTACTGAATGACTAGGACCTGTTATGAGAGCAAAAGTTGTAATAAATCTTTTACCCTCTGGCCTCTTTTCCTTACTCTGTCTTTTGTAACCAGCTCTAAGTCTATCTTTCCTTCAATCTTTCATGACTCATCTTGCCCCTTCTCTGAGAGTAAGCAAAACACAATCTAAATCAGGGTCTGGCAGCATCTGGGGATGACTCTGGTTGTCCCACTGGGGGAGTACTACTGGAGTCTAGCTGGTGGACAACAGAGATTCCACTAAACATTGTACGAATGCACCAGACAACCCCCTTCCCCTTGCTGCAGAGACCTCTCCAACCCAGAATGTTGGTAGTTTTGAGGTTGAGAAACCCTGGTGTAAACCTTCCTCTGTCTATTAGAGCTTTCTGTGATGATGGAAGTGTTCTTCACAGTAGCAACTAGTGGTGATGGGGCACTTAAAATGTAACTAGTGCAACTGAGGAACTGAATTTTTTAACTTAATTTTTATTTACACAGCCACACTATGGCTAGAGGCTACCATACTAGATAGTGCAAATCTAGACCCTGGGTCCTATCCAGATACACAGGTTTGTAAATAATGAGCAGAAAACGTTGGTACCTGAGAGGATTGGTGAGAGAATTAGAGGAAGATGCAAAGGGAGTGTGTGGTTAAGAACCTGAGAAAGAGGAGGCAGGGTGGTCTCCCATGGAGAAGGGAGGAAGTTTTGTTTCTATAAACAACAGCCATGTTATTACATTCGATTCTGTGAGTTAGACATTCAAACTATGCAGAGCAGTAGTTTGATGAATGTTTCTCTGCCTTACAGTGTCTGGGGCCTCAGGTTGGGGGCTAGAACAATCTAGAAATCCCTCTTAGGGATGACATGAAAGTTGGGTACAGATGCAGCTGGCAGCCTGGCTTAGGCTTCCCCACAGCATGAAGACTTAAGGATATTTGGATTTTTTTACCTGGTAGGATAAGGCTTTAAGAGTAAGGTACCTAGGAATAAGGTGGAAGCCACGTGGCCTTTTATGGCTTAGCCTCTGAACTCACATACCATCACTTCTGCTATATTCTCTTGGGTTAAGTTATCACCATCCTGCTGGTAATCAATGGAAGAGTATGCAGGCCTTACCCATCATCAGAATAAAAAGCAAAGGGACTGCAGCCATATTTTAAAACCACTACACATTTACCTGAACTTTTTTTAAGTTTATTTTTTAATTGACAAATTAAAATGGTATATATTGTGTATATTTTATATACATTTATCATGTTCAATGTGTTGTTTTGAAATATATATACATTGTAAAATGGATAAATCAAGCTAATTAACAAATGCCTTATCTCCCATATTTTTTATTATTATTATTATTATTACTTTTTGAGACAGAGTCTTACTTCATTGCCCTCAGTAGAAAGCTGTGGTGTCATAGCTCACAGCAACCTCACTCTTGGGCTCAAGCAGTTCTCTTGCCTCAGCTTCCCAAATAGCTGGCACTACAGGCACCTGCCACAGTGCCCAGCTATTTTTTAGAGACGGGGGTCTCACTCTGGCTCAGGCTGGTCTTGAACTTGTGAGCTCAGGCAATCCACCCGCCTCAGTCTCCCAAAGTGCGAGGATTACAGGAGTGACCCACCATGCCTGGCCTCCATACTTATCATTCTTGTGGTGAAAACACTTAAAATCTATTCTCTCAGCAATTTTCAAGAAAACAACACAAACTGCAGTCACCATGTTGTACAGTAGATCTGTTGAACTTGTTCCTCTTGTTTTAACTATAATTTTGTATCCTTTGCCCAACTTCTCTCCAGTCTCTCTCTCTCTACTTTTATGTGTTCAACTTTTTATACTCCATGGTATTTAGAAGACAGAAGGTTCAGAGGGGCCCTGTCATTGGGAACTTTCTCTGAGGCAGACCTCAAAAGCCGCCTGAGACCTTATGTTGAAAGATGAAACTGTATATAATCATACATATCATTTAACAATGGGGATATGTTCTGAAAAATGCCTTGCCAGGTGATTTAGTTGCTGCGTGAGCATCTTAGAGTACACTCACACAAACCTAGATGGTATAGTCTACAGCGCACCTAGGCTACGTGGTACGGCCTATTCCTCCTAGGCTACAAACCTGTACAGTGTGACTATATGAGTACTGTAGGCAAGTATAACACAATGGCAAGTATTTCTGTATCTACACACATCTAATCATAGAAAAGATACAGTGAAAATACACTTTTATCTCTTATAGAACCACGTTCATATATGCAATCTGTGTTGACCAGAATGATGTTATGCAGCACATGGCTGTATTTTATTTCTGAATGAACAGAGAGTATGATAAACTGTTCAGGAGAAAGAAAAAAACTGAAGTTCATGAATTAAAAGCAATGGATATGGAGGGAAGAGAGGATGGTGGATGATGTAAAGTAATGACGAAGGTGGATAAAGAAATGTGGAAGGAGAAAAAGGTATCTTCTGATGGGAGAGGGGCTAGAGGAAGAGTGTGGCCCACACAGGTGGAGGGCTCACTTCATGAAGGAAAGTTAGTAACCAGCTCTTCTCCCCCTTCTTCTTTCTACTTAGTGTCACTGGACTTTTCTCTTTTTCTATATCCAAGTCTGTCATACTGTCTGTGATCTGACATAATATATTCAAATTGGGATGATTTGGGGAGAATTTTATAAAGCAGCCAATTGTAAAGATGTGGGTAGGATGTGGAGCAGCACATGGGATAGTGCAGGCCCTGTCCTTGCAAAGCAGAGGGCTCTGCAGACAGAGCTACCTGGCAGAGGAGGATTCAGGTAGCTATAGCAGATCTGGCTTGTAGGAAGATACTCTGAATTCATTCTCTCCCTTGCCTGCAATCTTTCTCCCTGTAGGGTTCCCATAGGCCCATCCCAACCAGAAGCAAGACCACAGATACCCTCAGTGGACGCAAGGCACACAGGCCAACCTCTGGGCATAGAGCAGAGTCTACTCAACACATCTTGACTACCCTTTTTGCCTTCACCCTTCTTACTCTCTCAGTAGCCCTACATGTAACTTTTTTCCACCCACTGTTATTCAGCCTTCTCTTGTTAACCCTATTCTGTTCTTTCAAAGGTTAAAATAGGCTCAGCACCCATAGCTCAGTGGTTAGGGCACCGGCCACCTATACCAAGGCAGGCAGGTTCAAACCCAACCCAGGCCTGCTAAACAATAATGAAAACTGCAACAAAAAAAATAGCTGGACGTTGTGGTGGGCACCTGCAGTCCCAGCTACTTGGAAGCTGAGGCAAGAGAATCATTTAAGCCTAAGAGTTAGAGGTTGCTGTGAGCTATGATGCCACAGCACTCTACCAAGGGTGACATAATGAGACTGTCTCAAAAATAAATAAATAAATAAAAAGTTGAATATAACTTCAGCAAGTCCATGTGTGGTACTGCTGTTATAACTCTTTGGGA
Organism: Otolemur garnettii; assembly: GCF_000181295.1. NCBI lineage: Eukaryota > Metazoa > Chordata > Mammalia > Primates > Galagidae > Otolemur > Otolemur garnettii. The sequence continues at coordinate 29,683,831 of NW_003852407.1, read as the reverse complement.
TGATTTTTCAGCATCTATGATCTGCCTCTCTTACAACAGAGACTCAGCTTCTTTAACTCTTTAGTTTTCTTTAAAAACAATGCTTAAGCTGTGTTCCGGCTCTCTCCTGGACCAAAACCTGCTCCCTTTGCCTGGCTTGAGATCAGTTTTCTGTGCTGAAAGTAGCCTTTCATTTGTACCCAGGGGCAGAATGAATGACTCTACAACCTTCTTTAAAAAGATTTCCCAAGTATGTTGTACTTACTTGCCAGAAGGTGGCATTAGAAGTCATAGGGGCACTAAAAGGTGTTGGTTTTCAAAATCACTGAGAACTTGAACCTTCTTGACATCCCTTGGCGAGGTGATTTATTTATTTATTTTAGATAGAGTCTGACTCCATGCCCTGGGTAGAATGCTGTGGTGTCACAGCTTATAGCAACCTCAAACTCCTGGGCTCAGGAAACCCTCTTGCCTCAGCCTCCAGAGTAGCTGGGACTATGGGTACCTGCCACAATGCCTGGCTAGTTTTTTCTATTTTTAGTGGAGAGGAGGTCTCTCTCTTGGTCAGGCTGGTCTTGTACTCCTGAGCTCAGGAGATCCACCCACCTCAGCCTCCCCAAAGTACTAGATTTACAAGCGTTAGCCATCATGGCCTGGCTGAAAAGGTGATTTAATTCAGCAGGGCTAGAGTAAGACGGGCTAAACTTGGTTGGAAAGGGACAGGTGAGATGAAAGGGATGTTTCAGAGGTGGAACATGCACGTACAAGCATCTTGTTAGAAACAGGAGCAGTGGGAAAGGAATTAAAAGCTAAAATCACTGCAATAGTCCAACTCCAAGTAATTGAGAAAACTATGGTATCAGTAACTGAGGAAAAGACAGCAGAGTGAGCAGCATACTTGCTTGGGAAGTTGAGGAATTACGTCTAGGGCATGTTGAACTTGAAGTAGTGATGAAGGTGGTCTGTAGAAATATGGTAGAAGAATTTAAAGATGTGCGCCTGGAGCTTAAGGAGGTTGCTGAGGCTAGAAAAACAAAGAAGTGTTTGAGGATGTGTAAATGGGTGAGATCCCAAAAGGAGAACGGATTAGAGGCTTCTCAAATTTAAGATCGTCATAAGAGTCACCCCTTGATATTAAGAAGTTTAATACCCTTTCAAAGAGTTGTGACTCAGTAGTTTTGGGGTGATGCAATTGTTCTAGGAATATTAATTTTTAATAAGCACCTCCCAAGTACTTTGAGAAGCACTATATTTTAACAGGGAGAAATCGTAGAGACTAAATTAAGGAGGAGGACCAGTGCTTTATCGGGTTATAAGGAAAGAGAAGAGAATTAGATGCATAGAGGAGGTTTCTGAGTTGTGTTGTGTGAGCCAAGCCATGGAGAGACAGAGTTTGGGTGTGAAGAGGGGGTAGAGTGATAGATGGAGTATCAAGAATGTAGAAATTAACAGGGTTAAATGCAGCAGAGCAGAAGTTTGAAAATTTTTTGTTCTTAGGATCTCTTTGCTTTCTTCATTATAAAGGATTCCAAGGAACTTAATTTTCTGATTAAGCGAATTATATCTAGTGGTGTGCTACTAAACAAAACAAGGGTCCTGATTTATGGTATTTTCTGATTTCCTTGCTGTAAACTCCCACCTACCCATCTCAAGCTATGAACATCGTTCTTGCAGATTGAGGTAAGCCAGCTCCAACATATCAATGAGCATTTATTGATATTTACCATAATAATATTTATAATTAAGACTTTAAAATATTTATTTCACTTTAAAATAAAAATAATCATTCATTACATGTCAACATTAACACATTTTTATGAAAAACAACTATTTTCTAAAATGAATAAATTTAATGACAAGGGTAGCACTTTTATATTTTCTGCAAGTCCCTTTAATATCTGCTTAATAGAAAAATAACTGGCTTCTCATAACCACTTTGTAGTTCAAATATTTGTTCAGTATGTTACAATATCATGTCATATAGCCTCTGGAAAAATATAGTTATGAGAGAATAAGTGAAAAAGATGAATTTCATATTAGCATTGATATGAAAACAGTTTTGACTTTGTGGACACCTGAAAGGATCTCAGATATTCCCATGGGTCCTTATACCACATTTTGAGAAAAGTGGGCTACTAAGTTTTATCAGTTGGTCTCATATGCTATTAGAGTTTGAGTAGTCATTACCAATACTATACCAATATGCTAAACACATTATTTTAAAAAATACACAAAATAAAAAGATGTTAAGGTTGAAATTAAAAACATGAATAAGAGTTTAAGGTTTTTTTCTTCCTGCATCCCAAATATTGTCTTGTATAGTTCCCACCTCCTTAGAGATCCATCATTGTGAAGAATGAAGCCTTTGAACATAAGGTCTTGGGTTTGGTGAATAGAGGGCCTATATTGTCAAACTTTGAGAAAACAGTATCTGTAAAGTGGTAGATATGGAGGAAATGTGTACGAGGAGTGGAGGGGGTGATGGATGAGAAGAAGTCAAGACAAACTGCCCTTATACCTGGTGAGGGTCAGAAGGACAATAATTGATTTTCTTGGCCAGGCAAGGACTAGGTAGAAGGTACATTTGAAACAAGACGCTTTGAAAGAAGCCAATTATCAATGCAAGTATTCATTATCCTTAACTTCTCTCACAAGAGCAAAGTAAGCAAAATGGTAAAATCCTTGGTAGATACTTTGGAGATATTCTGAGAATGATGTTTTTATAATAGAGTCAGGAAATATAGTTAGTAGTTGCTTGGAGGTTTGTTTATTCTAAGTAGGTCAGAACAAGTCATCCTAATGGTTTTAAATTGGCGTCACCAAGGAGGACTGACTTCTCCTTTTGCAAATGGGTACTTCTCTTCACAAATGAACACATTTCCACAAATAAGGCCATTGAAGCTAATCCTCTGAAAAATGATAGGTTATGCCCAAAGTACCACCCACCCACCTGCCTGATCAATATGGCTTTCCCTGCTGTAGACACATGTGCTGTTCAATGCGAGAACTTTATTCTGAAGATATTATGCTCTGCTAGATACCACCTAATCTCCAGAATGGGCTCGGTACAGTCTGTTAAGATGCCAAGCATGTGGAGCTGTATGCACTTTGCTGGCCACTCTAGGTGGCAGAGAGGATTTCAATAGTCAGAAGAAAATACTTCTGGTAAGCTGGGGGCAGTGGCTCATGCCTATAATCCTTGCACTCTGGGAGGTGAAGGCAGGTGGACTGCTTGAGCTCAAGTGTTTGAGACCATTCTGAGCAAGAGAAAGACCCCATCTCTAAAAAAAATAGCCAGGCACTGTGGCAGGTGCATGTAGTCTCAGCTACTTGGGAGGGTGAAGCAAGAGGATCGCTTAAGCCCAAGAGGTTGAAGTTGCTGTGAGTTATGATGTCACAGCACTCTACCTAGGGCAACAAAGTGAGACTCTGTCTCCAAAAAAAGAAAATACCTCTGGTAGTATAATTTTAATGACTATCGAAGAAAAACAGGAGCCAGGAAGGTAGTTACCAAATAAAACCACGGAGGCAACTGTCTCCTCCACCAACTCTGAAAAGTCCATTTCAAGGGATTTAATATGTATAAAGATAATAAGAAAAATTATTTTATTCAGTTCTTTTTTTTTATTCAGTTTTTAGTAAATAGCAATAACTGTTATGTGCTAAATCGTGTTACCTCATTTAATCCCTGAGACAACCCAGCAAGTTAAAGTTATGGTTATTGCCAATATTTTGCAGAAAATGAGGTTCTGAGAGGTAAGGAAATTTACACAGTGTTGCCCAGCTAATGAGAGGCAATGGAAAAGTCTAGTCTACAGACCAGAGGGTCTTTCATCCCTGTGCTATAAGATAGCCATAGCAGCAATGATTCAACAACAGAGCATTCAAGACGTTTGGTTTGGGTTTGTAGTTTTCTAATGTAATTTTATTACAGACTAGTCATGTCAACAAAAAGTGAGAAAGTACCTGTTTGTTTGGTTTTTTTAGAGACAGAGTCTCACTTTATAGCCCTCAGTATAATGCCTCACAGCAACCTCCAACTCCTCGGGCATAGGCGATTTTCTTGCCTCAGCCTCCTGAGTAGCTGATTACAGGCACCTGCCAAAACACCCAGCTATTTTTTTGTTGTTGCAGTTTGGCTGGGGCCGGGTTCAAACCCGCCACCTTCGGTATATGGGGCCAGCCACTAAGCCACAGGCGCTGCCCCAAGCACCTGGGTTTTAAATACTTTTTTCTTCTGTTTATCTTTCCACTAAAACTAAAAACAAAAACAAAACCCTTTCCTCCAACTTGGATCCAAATCACATTTCTTAGAATCCTCTGAAATACTTGCCCCGGATTTCTCCAAAGCCAAAGGACTCTGTTATTTCCCCATCTTTATGAAGAGTAAAAAAAAGTAGTGATTAATTATTTCTCTTTACTCACTATGTTTGTAAGAGCTTTTATTCCCTCTTAAACATGAATTTTAATTTTTTAAGTAAACAAAATAACCACTTATCAGTCTCTAAAGTGGGCAATTCTTTTCTCCGACGGGCTGCAGCAGAAACATTAAGGGAATTTCTGCAGAAGGGATTACTTGCTTCATAGGAATTGTTTGTCTCACCTGTGTGCCTTCTCTTCCTAAGTCTGTTATCAGTGATTTTTCATCAGGGAAGCCTAATTATTATGGTTCAAACTCCAACTTGCTACAGTAAAGATATTTCTACTCCTTGCCACAGTTTCTTTATAATATTTGCTCTTTACACAACCCATTCTTAGAATCTCAGAGGTGATGGGAGATAGTCTAGAAAGATTAGAATGATCCCATTGGCTTTGTGAAAGCTTGGAAACAGGCACTTGGAAAACTAATAAAACTCCTCAAGACCAAAAACAATTAATTATTCTGCCATAAGCTCTTAGCACCTGTAACACGGTCTGCTTGGCACATAGTAGGCACTTGATAAATGTTTGTTAAACTTTTAAGCTGATGGCAGCCTAAGATGTCAATAGGAACACCAAAACAAGGCCAAGGTATCTGATTTGTGAAATGGGGAAGAAGATTTATGACTTACAGATTTATGACTCAGTATTTTGTAATTTTCTGATTCATGGTTTGAATTTTGTGGATAATTTTAGATCAGGGTTAGCAAACTTTTTCTCTGAAGGGCCAGACAGTAAATAACGTAGGCTTTGTAAGCCAGCTCTATGTGTTCTCTGCTGCAGTTACTCAGCTCTGCCTTTGTGCTGTGAAAGCAGCTCTAGACAATGTATGAGCATGGCTGTGTTCCAGAAAAATTTTATTTATGAAAATAGGCTGCAGGCTGGATTTGGTGTGAGGTCCATTGGTTTACCCATTCTTGATTTTAAGGGTTGAAATTTAATGGACTTCATATCAAATGATACTTTGTGAGTCAATTTCCCATCTTAAAACAAAATGATCATATAAACAAATCTTTAAATAGGTGTGGCTTTTGCAACCATTAATGTAGGTCAATGGATTTGGTATGTAAGTGGAAAGTAGAGAGGCAGAGATTGCATTCTGTGAGATCTCCTGTTAATCTGCTAGTTTAAGATGTTGGCTGTTAAGAGGTATAAAAGTATAAAACCTTTTGGCCCAGTAATTTCTTTCTCAGAGAACATCATAAGAAGTAATCAGTAATGAAAGCAAATATTATGTACAGATGTTCAACATATATCATTTAAAATAAAAATTTATAAACCATTGAAATGTTCAACATTAGAGGAATGATTAGGTCTGTTATGATATGTCCACATGTATCTGGTTACCAGTCTACATTTTTGAGGCCTGGGGCAAAAGGACATAGGGAGGCCCACATAATATATATCTAAATATTTTAAAGATATAAATCAAGCTAACAGACTGCTAAAGTATGTTTCATTCTTCTACTTTGACACATGCACCTTTTTAATGACCTGGAAGGCCAGCTTTAAATTTAGAATTCCCAGTCTCTTTGGAATTCCATGTTGGAATGTGGTAGTTTGGGGAGAAGCAGCCAGGCTCCTATTCTTCCTGGTTCTGTTGCAGCCCGTAGCAAAAAGAGCCTTATACAACCCTCACATCCGAAATCCATCAATACCCTCTGACCCCTGGCCCCTCAACCTTGTGCAGTGTGCCCTCAGGGGATAGGCCTGGGTAGAAGGGCTAAGTAGGGCCTTTTGGTCATGGTATTTCAGGATTCCACATACCATGAGAATGAGAAGGATGAGAATCATCTAGAAGGCTGGCTCAAACTCAGCCTGGACACAACCTCCTTTCTCCATGGACCCCTCAATTCATGGGAGGTATAGGATCAGAGAAAGGGCCAAAGAAAGGTTGCTGTAAAACACAGCATCCAAGACCAGGGAGCATTTGCCTAGTTTAAGGCAATACTATTATGCCCATTACAATGGATAGCAAAAGGTTTTAATAACAAGAGGAAGATTTTCAAATGATTTTAGGTGAAAGAGGCTTAGGAGTAATATGCACACTGATATCAATTATGTGAAAGAAAATTGCACACAATAAAACCTGAAAGGAAAGCAGAACGCAAAAGAAACATGCCAAAGTGTTCCGTGCAGTTGCCTCTGAGCGCTGAGATTAGAGTGATTTTTTTTTTTAAGATACTATAACTTTTTTGCTCAGTGCCTGTGGCTCAAGTGGCTAAGGCGCCAGCCACCTACACCTGAGCTGGCGGGTTTGAATCCAGCCTGGGGCTGCCAAACAACAACAAAAAATATCCAAGTGTTGTGGCTGCACCTGTAGTCCCAGCTACTTGGGAGGCAGAGGCAGGAGAATCACTTGAACCCAGGAGTTGGATGTTGCTGTGATTTGTGATGCCACAGCACTCTACCCAGGGTGACAGCTTGAGGCTCTGTCTTTAAAAATAAAAAAAAGATACTGTAACTTTTTTTCTGTTCTGTTCACCATATTTCCTATAATGATCATGTTTTGCATTGATAATCAGAAGAAAAATAATTTAAACATGTAGAACACTTTCTAACATTTTGGCCACGAGCGTTAATAAATGCAGCACTAGTGTAATTGCTTTTCTTTATCTTTTTTTTCTTTTTTTAGAGACAAAGTCTCACTTTTTACCCTGGGTAGAGTGCCGTGGTGTCTTAGCTCAGAGCAACCTCCAACTCTTGGGCTTAAGTGATCCTCTTAGCTCACAGCAACCTCCAACTCTTGGGCTTAAGCCATCCTCTTGCCTCTCAATCTCCCAAGTAGCTAGGGCTACAGGTGCCCGCCAAAATGCCTAGTTTTTGTTTGTTTGTTTGTTTTGTTTTAGAGACTGGGTCTTGGTCTTGCTCAGGCTGTTCTTGAACTCCTCAGCTCAAGCAATCACCCGCATCAGAAAAAAAAAGATACTGTAACTTTTTTTCTGTTCACCATATTTCCTATAATGAGCATGTCTTGCATTGATAATCAGAAACATGTTTTGCATTGATAATCAGAATCTTGCTCAGGCTGGTCTTGAACTCCTCAGCTCAAGCAATCACCCGCATCAGGTGCTAGGATTACAGACATGATTAATTCTCCCAGAGTGCTAGGATTACAGACATGAGCCCCTGTGCCTAGCCTTTATCATTGTTTTAAGGAGATTTTTACTCTTCTTTTTGATCTTTAAAATAGCATTTATTGCTTTTTATTGTAAAAGTCTTATAATGAAGAATGTTTTAAGAGAAAGCAGTGTGGGACGAAGGGAAGAGAGGGCATATCTTGGTTTGGAGTTCATTCTTACTGTTTACTATTTATGTGAAGTTGTGGAACTCTTCCAACTTCTCTAGACCTCAAATTCCTTTTTTTTTTCTTTTGAGGCAGGGTCTCACTCTATCACCCTGTGAGTGCAATGGCTTCAGCCTAGCTGATAGTGATCCTCCTGCCTCAGCCTCCAAGTAGTTGGGACTATAGATGTGCACCAACATGCCTGGCTTGCTTTTTGTAGAGACGGGGGTTCTCCCTCTTGCTCAGGCTAGTCTCGAACTCCTGGCCTCAAGTGATCCTTCCACTTTGGACTCCCAGATGCTAGGATTACAGGTGTGAGCCACCCCACTTGGCTGCCAAATTCCTTTTTTGGTGTCAGTGAGGTATCTCCAGTAGATCGTTCTGATCCTCACTGTGGTCTCAGTAGGAGGGAGATGAAGACAACAGTGCCTGAAAAACCAATGTAGCCCTCTGGCCTACCTTTCCTACCTAACCATGCACCAACGCAGCCCTCAGTGTCTGGGGCAGTTGGTGCATGGTTAGGTAGGTAAGGTAGGCCAGAATCTGCTTCTGTCCTCCTGGGCCTGATGCCACAGCCTCCCCAGTTCCCTGATGTATGTCCCAGGTATGTTGTGAGCGGTCATGTACTGCAAAAGCTCGAGGAACTGAGCAGCGCCTGTGCACACACACACCCTCACTGAGTCCCCTTGGGAAGTGTAGATATGCAGAATGGGTCTCTGAAAGGATATTCAGAAATAGACTAAAATAAAATTCTTTTTTTGGAAAAAGGAGATGATAATAGCTACATCATAAGATGTTTACGGGAGTCATTATAATAGCACATAAAGGAACTTGGGCCATCAGTATTGCTCTCCTATCTCCATTCTATGACTTATATAAGCTAGGAGTAAGAATAGAGATGTTCCCTGCCTATCAGGATTTCTGTAAGTTAATGGGAAAAATAACACATAAAACATATAGGAATCAACTGGAGAGAAAACAAAACACAAATGTAGAGAGTATAACTAAGACAGGGCGATTCATGGTTGTGGGGACCACTGGAAACTTGCTTTTTTTTCTGGGTCTGGTGAGAGTTTCACCCAAGTAGGTGAAGTTTATGCATGTATGTTAAGATAATTCAAATCAGAAGATTTAAACTCAGAACTCCGGTCTCCCAGAGACTATGACTAGAGTTCCCTTGGATTTATTTGTTAACTGGATAGAAGGACACAAACAATAATCTCTTCAAAATTAACTTAGAGGCTAGGTGAAGGATATAACTATTAATTTTACTGTAGAATGAGTTCCTATAGTCTGCTTATTGCAGTAAACAAGTGGAACACGTTTGTGACAAGCAAAAAGCAAATCAGCCATGTTCATACTGGTGTTAAATTTAAGATATCAGCAAACTAGGGCATGAGCAATTTCTCTTTGTTCCCGTCGTTGTTTAAGTGGTTGAAGAGTCTGGCTCAAATAATAAAAAACCAGAAAAGGTGTGATATTATGTTAGAATACTCTTAAGATTACAACTGAAATTTGTCTGCCAGATCTTTTTGTCCCTGCCAAATGGCCATGAGTCATTTTGAAGGTGGCTGAAGGGACAAAGCTAGGATTAATGGGCAGAACTTCAGGCACAGAGATTATTATTACTGTCCTAGCACATGCTTTTGTGTTCTTAGGACTTTCTGAGAATGAGTCCCAAGTTACTTGGCAGTAAAAAGCATCTCCTTACTACTGGAATGTTACAAAAGACAGTAGGTAATATTTCCAGAAGTTGTTTTAAGTTGTTAAGAAGTACCTATGTATAGTAAATACAAAGTTACACTGCCACTAATGTTACCATCATTTGTTACTATGAACTTAAAGAAAATCAACCTTGTTATCACTGTTTCTTAACAACTAGATATAAGTTTATTGAAATAGGCTTCTTCTTTTCTAATATATTTTTAAAAATTCCCAGTCCAAGCCAGGTGCAGTGGTGCATGGCTGTAGTCCCAGCTACTTAAAAGACTGAGGCAGGAGGATTACTTTAGCCAAGTTGATTGAGACCAGCTGGGGCAACATGGCAAGACCCTGTCTCAAAAAAATATTTCCTGTCCAAAGTTATATAATGAATACTTTTTCTTCCATTCTTGAGATACTTTGCTAAGAAGAATATTTTCCAGCTCCATCCACGTAAACATGAAGGAGGTAAAGTCTCCATCTCTCTTTAAGGCTGCATAGTATTCCATGGTGTACATATACCACAATTTATTAATCCATTTGTGTGTACTCAGCCCTACTATGAAACTAATATATAGCTTTCATAGGAAATCTGTAACCCAATTTTAGCCCAAGAATGGGGAAAGGGGAGAAGGAGAGGAGGGGAAGGGGGAGGATGGGTGGAGGGAGAGTGTTTGGTGGGACCACACCTATGGTTTATCTTATATGGGTACATGTAAATCTTTCTAAATGTAGAATATAAATGTCTTAACACAATAACTAAGAGGATGCCATGAAGGCTATGTTAACCAGTTTGATGAAAGTATTTCAAATTGTATATAAAACCAGCACACTGTACCCCATGACTGCATTAATGTACACAGCTATGATTTAATAAAAAAAATTTAAAAAAACCAAAGTTACATAATGTTTTAAAAAATTCAAAATCATTGTATAATAATTGCATAATTATAAACAAATACTAGTTTATCAAATGTTTTTCATGTGACCAAGAGATATGACCTCCTGCTCGTGTTCCTCCTGGTTATAAAGTAAAGCCATTGAGCTAACCTGCAGCCAGTTTGGGTTCTGCCACTTACATCTGGGTAACTTTGGTTAAGTCCCCAACCCTGCTAATCTGTTTCCTAAGACAGAAAATGGGAATAAGTCTGGGCGCAGTGGCTCCCTGTAATCCTATAATCCTAGCATTTTGGAAGGCTGAGGAGGGAGATTGCTTGAGCTCACAAGTTTGAGAACAACCTGAGCCAGAGTGAGACCCCCCCATCTCTAAAAAATAGCGGGGTGTTGTGGCAGGTGCCTATACTCCCAGTTACTTGGGAAGCTGAAGCAAGAGAATCGCTTGAGCCCAGGAGTGAGGTTGCTATGAGCATTGACACCACAGCACTCTACTGAGGGCAATGAAGTAAGACTCTATCTGAAAAAAAAAGAAAAAAGAAAAGAAAATGGGGACAAATCATATCCCTCAGGATTGGTGTAAGGGTTAAATGAGATAACACTGTGAAAATAGCCATTTCAGAATATAGTATGCAGTAAATATTCAACAAATGTCTAGAGAATCTAAATCTTGTTTGATCAGGCTACAGCAGAAAAAGGAGTTAAGCATAAAAACAGCAAGAAGCAGTGGACTAATCCTTAAATCATGGCCGACTGGACATCTTATTGTTGCTTTTGTTTCCCCCCCAGATAGGTATAGACAGTGTACTGACCTTACTGGTTCTACTTTATCCTTTCTAAGTTCTTGTAATTATATGCCTCTCAAAAATTACTCTAGATCAGTGGTTCTCAACCTTCCTAATGCTGCGGCCCTTTAATACAGTTCCTGTGGGTCGTGACCCACAGGTTAAGAACCACTGCTCTAGATTCTTCTAGAGAACTAGTGTGACCAGGCCCACATCAGTGGGTTAAAATCCAGTGACAATCGGGTTCTACCAGAAGGTTGACAAACCTTACAATATCTAAATTTTGAAAACTCAAAATAATGTAGATCCAATGAGCATAAAATTCAGATACTTTTTTCATGCATAGCCTATTTTCTACCTTCATGAAGAGGAAGTAAATCACAAGTAAAGATGATTCCAAAGCAATTTGTGGGATGTGGTCAGATTCAGATTATAAGTACAGCTCTTTTAACTTTGTAGAAGTAATCAGCAGTCTCTCTTCTCTCTTTCAATATGAAATGTGTTCACCAGATGCCTGACGGCTAAATGATCATGCCTGTTAGGCTAAAATCTAATACCCCCACCATTTCTCCCTCTAGGAGTTACTAAACATGCCAGTTGTTACTGTAAATGCATACTTTAATTAGACATTAAATAAGCAATGAAATTTATTGTTTCTGTGCCATAGCTCTTTAATATAGTTCCTGTGGATCATGACCCACAGATTGAGAACTGCTGGCTTAAGCCCAAGAGTTTGAGGTTACTGTGAGCTTTAATACAGTTCCTGTGGGCCACAGCTCTCTACCAAGGGCACCATAGTGAGGCTCTGTCTCAAATAAATAAATAATAAAAGAAGTACAAATTAAAACTTCAGAGAGCTACTGGTTTTGTTCAATTAAATAATCAAAGTTCTAAGCTGGTGCATTGGTGTGCATTCATGGTCCCAACTACTAGGGAGGCTGAAGCAGGAGTGTCACTTGAGGCCAGGAGTCAGAGGCTGTAGTAGGCTTTGACCATACATGCTGTGAATGGCCACTGCATTCCAGCCTGGGCAACATAGTGAAATCCATCTCTAGAAGAAAAAAAAAAACATCAAAGTTTTAAAAGTTATAATAACATTCCATGGGTGAAGGTATTGTGAAGTAAGTGCTCTTATACATTGTTGGTGGGAGCATAAATTAATATAATTTCTAAGAGAGCAATTAGAGAGAGTTAATCATTGAAGCATTCTTGGCAATAGCAAAAGATTGGATACTCAATAGTGAATAAGAGAATTGGTTAAACTGCTTAAATCAATCATGGAATACTAAACAGCCAAGGAAAGGATGTGGACACTATATTCTAATATATAAATATCTCCTAGATTTATTATGAAGTGAAAAATAAAAAACAGAAGTGTTTGTAGTATGGCACCATTTGTGTCAATGCATATTATAATACATACATACCTATACACACACACATGTATTTATATTATAATTCTATTCTATCTCCCCTCAGACAAATAAACAAAAAACTGGTTGTAGTGGTTGTCCCTAAGGAGAGATATTGAGTGGGGAGAAAAGTAATTTTATGGTATTTATGTGTGTGTATGTTTGTGCATATATACTCATGGATAGTGTAAAGTGTATACTGCCTACTAAAATATTAATTTTTAAATGTTTTTATGAGAAATATATATATATAGCCCACATTATTGAGGAATAAAAAGTTCCTCATTTTTCCAGAGAGTCATGAATATATAGAATTCCTAAGTTATAAAGGATCTTTAGAACTTACTCTCTCTTTTTTTTTTTTTGAGTTAGAATCTTATTTTGTCACACTTGGTAGAGTGCTCTGATGTCAGAGCTCACAGCAACCTCAAACTCTTGGGCTCAAGCAATTCTCTTGCCTCAGCCTCCCAATTAGCTAGGACTACAGGCGGCCACCACAATACCCGGATTTTTTAAGAGATAGGGTCTTGCTCAGGCTGGTCTCAAACCTGTGAGCTCAGGCAATCCACAGGTCTTGGCCTCCTAGAGTGCTAGTATTACAGGCATGAGCCACCACACCTGACCTGAACTTACTCTCTTAAATACTCAGATTTTTCTGAGTATTCTTCTTTTCCTTTCTTTTTTTTTTTTTTAAGACAGTGTCTCCCTCTGTTGGTGAGGCTAGAGTGCTATGGCCTCAGCCTAGCTCATAGCAACCTTAAATTTCTGGGTTCAAGTGATCCTCCTGCCTCAGCTTCCCGAATAGCTGGGTCTGTAGGACCCACCACAACACCTGGCTAATTATTTTCTATTTTTAGTAGAGATAGGATCTCACTCTTACTCAGACTAGTCTCAAACTCCTGAGTTCAAGGGATCCTCCCACGTTGGCCTCCCAGAGAATATTCAAATTTTTAAAAGTACAGTTTTATAGAAGTATTTTAAAACATTGTTATGGGTTATCAATTGCTTAATTAATATACCTTTATCTTGATTATTTAGGTTATAGTCATTAGCTTACTTTTGGGCTAGGCTATAAACTAGAACCATGTACCGCTAAACTGAATGGCTCCAGATTATTATATATTTTAAGTTATTTCTCCTTTTAAAAATTATTTTTGATCTTTATTCTCGGTGTCAAACTGGGAGTCTTGAAGATATATTCATTGTCCTTGGTCCTAGCATACAAGCTCTCCTTTTGAGCTACCAAATGATAGGAATCATATAAGCAAATTTCTTCAAACTGTTTTAAAATGAGAATGAATAAACAAGTTTGGGATGGTGTCTGATGGCTCCCCTTGAATGCAGTGCAAATACCTTTAGGATACGATCTTTGTGCTGCCTGTTATGTCTCTTTATATACTTATCTGCCTACTTGTAGACATTATTGCCAGTAGTTAAGAATTCTGGCTCATTAGTTCCTAGAGAGAAAAGTTATTACAATATTTGAATTGTTAGAAAATTTGAGCATGTACTTATGCTTCTTAGCTTATAATCTTTAATGAAATGATTTTATGCTTAGTATACAGATGTCAAATTCATGTTTACTGAACCTAACTGAAGGAGCATGTTATTATCCTTTCTTTCTGAATGTAGCTATGACCCTAATTCTGTGGTGTCATTTGGCTCTTGGTGAAAAGATAAATCTTGATTAATTATGAAAGGCAATATTCGTATGATAGATAACAGGTAGCTGGAAATTCTAGGTGGCTGGCAATTTTTGTTTCTTTCTAAATCAACCAGAAAATAGTTTTTGTTTTAATCCTTATTATTAAAAATGTTTCTAAAGGGAATTATTCCACTTTTCTGCTCTAGAAAGAGACCATAAGGGCCTAAGTTAATGGCTGCTTGTGAGGACTCTTAACTGGGTTCCAGAGTCACAGTCTTCAATAGCAGTTACAGAATGGTGTAGTGTAAATTCTGGTAACTTAATACACACGACTAACTTCATTGTGCTCAGGACACTCACTGCAGTCTCAGAAAGGTTGTAAATAAAATAAGAGCTTGCTTTATTAAATTTATCCTTATTTTTGCCAAGTTTAGACATAGTTGTTTAGTTTTTGAGCTTCTTTATGGCACCCAAGTTTCTTTAGTAGAGAAATCCTACCTTTTATCTATTTCTGCCCAGTTAGGCTAGAGAAGTTGCCAGAGAGCAATAGTGTTCTTGTGGGAGTAAGCTTTGTAGTCTGAAGCCTTTGTAAATATTAGTTATAATAAGTTTATATAGATTAGCAGTATTACCTATTGTTCTCATCCACCTTTGGTGGACAAATAACCAAAAATCTGCTAGATTCCTTCTTGGATCTCTCTCTTGTCCTCATATTCAACAGAAATTGAATGGAATGAACTCGTGGCCAGACTGCTTACTACAGTATGGCAAAGAACATTTATCATACTGGCTTGTTGTGAAGGAACAGATATATAATTTTTATCCTTGATGTTGGCTAGAAATTATAATAAATTGAAGATGCTCATTGATAAGTAAAACTACTTAATAAACGTCCCCAAACAGGGAATTTGGTTGTATAAATGATGGTACATTCCTATTTGTAGAATTCAAAGATTGTGTCATTGTTTTTTAGAAAATATCATAAATTGGCTTGGCGCCTGTGGCTCAAGTGGCTAAGGCGCCAGCC
>NW_003852407.1:29666887-29668407 GCF_000181295.1 Otolemur garnettii | reverse complement strand
TCAAAAAAAAAAAAAAAGAAAATATCATAAATTGAGAAATGAAAAGAGAGCAATATACAATGTTATACTTTTTCATGAGAGTAATCATGAACATATACACAAAAACTAAATTAAGATGCTAAGAAAATATAGGAAAAAATGTTAAAAGGAGTTGATTTTGTCAGGATTACGTTTGACAATATGAGTAAAGAGCTAGAAATCGTGACTTAAATAAGATAGAATTTATTTCTCTCTCTCTCTCTCTCTCTCTCTCTCTTTTAGGAAGTCCTGAGGGAGGTAATCTAGGACTGAGATGATGATTCATGCAGTTAGAGACCCAGGCCTTTTCCATCTTTTGCTCCCTTAGATTCCCACAGATTCCTATGGACCAAGCATCTTGTCTCTAATCCTCCCCTACTCTCAGTAGTAATTTGATATTCTCTTTATAAAAGTAAATGTGGTGAATAATCATGTAGTTTAGTAAATAACCCAAGTTGCTTTTCATTAAAATGTCATATTAATTTTGTTTATATTTGTGACACTTGTTTATTGTTAAAAACAAATCATCTTTTAGCTTGACATACCAGATAAGTACATGTAAAACAGTAACATGAGAATGAGGCTGCTCCTACTTTTTAAAAAGTTCCCTTTGACCTGGACCTTTATTTATTAAACCCATCGTTAAAGAAGTTCTTCCCATTTAGAAACTTCCTGAGTAGTGAAATAGAGGTATTAACCAGCTTGTTGGTCCCTGTTCTTCTTTCTCTAAACTTGCTCTCATTTCCCATTTGGCACTTGTGGCCTTTTGGTAGATGTCTGCTTTTTTTTTTTTTCTTTCTCCATCTGGCTGTCTCAATCTTAAAGACTGATCTAAGCCACAACATTCATTGAGCCATTCAGTTTATGAAATAAACCATGACATTTTGAATTTCTGGGGCAATTGTTAAAAATTAGAATCAATTGGGGGTGTTGTAGGATTCCTTTGGAAAGGAAGCAAAAGTAAAAGAATAGCTTATTAAAAACATACTGGAAAATGTTATTTTCCTAAGGTTTCAATGTATTCTTAGATTCCCTCCTGCAGAGTCCAGGTGTTAGTAGCACAGAGTAAACAGGAGGCTCTCAGGTGCATGATGATATGAATTTGCACAGACACACAGGGCAATGGTTCCCTTACTACCTACCCTGTCCAAACTGATGGCATAACATTTACTAAAACCAGAAACTTCACAGTTATCCCAGACATACCTGCCTCATATCCCATGTTTGGGGAGCCACTAAACGCCATCAATTCAGCATCCCATGTAAGTCTCAAATGAATGACATCTCCACTGTCCTTGCTAAGTCTCACTGTCTCTTGTCTGGACCATTGTAGTCATCTCCTTAGACAAGCTCTCTCCTTTTGACTGTTCCTCTTCCTGTTCCCACTCCAGAGTATCTTGCATTTGGTCCCATGAATTAGCTTTTTGGAAAAAATAAATGCAATCATGTGGCTCTATTGTCTTTTGCCTACAATCTTCTTTTTACTTTTTTTTTTTTTTTTT
>NW_003852407.1:29642944-29665685 GCF_000181295.1 Otolemur garnettii | reverse complement strand
AGCACCCTTAAACTCTTGGGCTCAAGCGATTCTCTTATCTCAGCCTCCCAAGTAGCTAGGACTACAGGCACCCACCACAAGGCCCAGCTACTTTTTAGAGACGGGGTCTTGCTCTTGCTCAGGCTAGTCTCAAACCTGTGAGCTCAGACAATCCACCCGCCTTGGCCTCCCAGAGTGCTAGGATTACAGGCATGAGCCACCGCACCCAGCTCAACAACTTCGTTCTTTTCTCTCAGTTGCTCAAAAGAGTTCATTTGGTTCAGTCTGTTGGGCCTGCTCCTTTCTCAGCTGTAAGCATGTACACATATGGGTGTCAATACAAACTCCCAGAAATAGAACTGGATGTACCCATTTAGAGGATTATGTGAATGAGGGGGAAAGGGAGCAACAGAGGATGAATAATAATCAGTTGTTATGTACTGAATGTTTGCCAAATGCCAGGATTTGTATTTAATCCTTACAACTACCCTATGAAGTCTATGTACTATTAATATTACCCTACTTTACAGATGCGTTAACTGTAAGGGCAAGGAAAGGAAAGGAAAGACTGAATCACATGGGGCCCTTGGGAAGTAGGGATCCAGTCAATGTGTGTCTTAATCCAAAGTCAGTGCTATAAGCACAATTAGTCTCAAAGTAATTGTAATGGACCACATTAGAGCTGGCCCTTGTCTTACAAAGATATCTCAGAAGGGCAAAAGAATGAGAGGTTTTGCCCTGAGTTTTTATGAGCAGTGGTGAGTTTTTCTCATGAAGGACTTAACTCCAAGGATTATTGTAGACAAAAAGATATTCCTTTTGAATTTGAACTTAATCTCAAGGACTTCCAGAGTATCCAGGAAGATTTGCCTGTCCTTTTCCTGGGTCATATGCATCTGGCCTTGAGCAGCACTCATAGTCTGTTTGCTCAAGTTCTATTATAACGAGTGTTCATTGATACCTGACTTGACAAGATGCTGTGTGATATGTAATAGGCAAACAACAATGATAAGGACTGACTCTTTCCTCCCCCTCAATAAAAAAGCCAACTCTCCTAATCTCATAGATTTCTGGTCCTCTGCTGGTGAGGGACACTTCAGAGTCCCCTTTTGGCCATGTGTGTGCATTTCCCATCTGGTCCCTGTCGTGTTACTTCTGCTACCAGCTAACTCACTCTCTCTTTATTTCTAGCTTTTCAAATTGCTTAATATTTTTCTTTATACACAAGAATTTTCTTAGTTCTTTATCCTGGATGTAGCTCTTTTTCCCTAAGTTTTCAAAGGGATCATCCATCCTGAATTTAACTTTGCAATTAAAGAAAAACGGTAACTTTGGGTGCGGAACGCAACTAACAGAGGGACGCTACGAAACAAATGCAAATGCAAATACTGTAACCTAGTTGTTTGTACCCTCACATTAACCTGAAGTTAAAAAAACAAAATAAAATAAATAGAAACCATAACCAGCCTGCGGGTTGTAGAATACATGACCCTGGCTGTGAGCCAGCCATCAATTGCTCCCTGTATCTGGAAGGGGAGCAATTGCCTGAAAAGGCAGGCCGGCTGGAGAAGCCCTACAGTGGCTCAGGCAGTAGCAGTCTGTTCTAACCATACCAAGGGGAGCATCAATGAGCGAGGGCCCTGGCCTGGGAGGGCTGGCCTCACTATTTGGGCACTGGAAGGATAAACAAATATTTTCGCAGGGTGCGTCTAGAACTGAGTAGTCAAGGTCATTGTGGTGCAAACAGAATTCATAGTGTCAGTGTGTCCTGGTGTCTGGGCTCAAGTGCCTTTCTTGGCAGCATCTGTAAGAACACAGAACATGCTGTAACCTCTGCTGTTGATACTGGGTGTGCTCTCACGCCATCTCTAGATCTGTTTCCATTTCACGTAGATTGCTTTGAAAGTGGAGCCAGGCCTGCATTTTCCATGGACTGGACCTTTGCCCAGTGTGCTTCGCTCCTCCACTTGAAACTGACCTATATTGCTCTGATTCATTAGTCCCACCACAGGAAGTAGCAGGTACTCAAAAGGAGTCTGGAATGGCCTTCAATTTTCTTTCACGGGGGGGGGGGGGGGGATACCTAAATCTTTCTTTGAAAAAGATTTATTATGATGAGTCTGGAAATTCTTTTTTAATTTTTTCTTTCTTTCTTTTTTTATTTTTAATTTTTTAGACAGGCTCATACTCTGTAACCCAGGCTGGAGTACAATGGCACAACCATTCTCACTATGGCCTCAAACTCCTGGGCTTAAGCAATCCTCCTGCCTCAGCCTCCCATGTAGCTATAGGGTGTGTGCCTATAGCTATAGGGACTATAGGTGTGTGCCAACCATGTCCAGTGAATTTTTCTTTTTGTGTGTGTGTGTGTGTGTGGAAACAAGGTCTCCCTATGTTGTCCAGGCTGGTCTTAAACTCTGGGCCTTAAGTTATCCTCCTCTCTCTGCCTCTCTCCAAAGTGCTGGGATTATAGGTGTGAGATGTTGCACTCATCCTGAAATTTTTTTTTTGTTTTTTGCAGTTTTTGGCTGGGGCCGGGTTTGAGCTTGCCACCTCTGGTATATGGGGCTGGCATCCTACTCCTTTGAGCCACAGGCACCACCCCACCCTGAAATTTTTTTAAAGGAGCGTCAGTTGTATTTTCTTCTTTGATGCACCTGATTCTTTTTTGGTTGGTAATATATACAGTCTCTCCCCACCTACCCAGGCAGTCGCAGTGTAGGTAAGAAGTACTGAGCAATCATTAAGATAAAAAAGGAAAATCACAATATTATACAATATTAGACTTTTCTAATTTTTTGTTTTGTTTTGTTTAGCAGGTCCTGGCCAGGTTTGAACCCACCATTCCTGGTGCACAGGGCCAGGGCTCTAACCATTGAGCTACGGGCGCCCAGTCACTTTTCTAATTTTTTAACGGGAATGTCCATCTAAATACAGTGTAGTTAGTATATAACACTTTCTAATATGCATATATTGTTCCATAGATTTGAGAATTTTCTTTTTTGTACATAGATATCAGGCTAATTTATCTGCAGAGTTTTTATCTAACTTCAAAATAAGTGCCTTGTCATTAGCAAACTTCAGTTACTAGTTTTAGTCAAGTCTGAATTGCACAATGGTTGAATTGGTGACCATTATATTTGTTTAACTGCTGTAAAGTAAGTTTGCAACAATAGATGCTTGCACTTAAATAGGCCTGTGGAGTGTTAGGGCCCTATCAATCATTCAGAAACTTCCCTCCTGCTGTCTCCTCTGATGGACAATTCTGCTGATGTGGATATTCAAAAAGAAGGGATCAGGAAGAACAGATGATGGATAAAGACAATCTTCTGTCTTGAGAGGAAATCGGAGAAATCCTTTTAAGGAATTTCTTTGTCATGGTGTCAGAAGATTAATTATGCTCGTGTGAGAACAGCTTTCTCATTGGATGAAAAGAGACATTATCCTTCTGACTTGTGACAGAAGATTTTCAAAGAAAGAGAGTTAAAGATTTCAGCTGCTCTGAAATCTTCTTATTCTGTTGTCTTCTAAGAATCCTCCAAGACCCCTGGATTACATCTACAACATTGTGATGTTCGAGGAGTAATTAATCAGGAATTTTTATTTCAAGCAGCTGTTCTTCCTGTTCCTCATGCAGCTCTTCAGAAGCCTTAATACCTGAGTTTGTGCCTCTACTTTTAACAAAGTAATAGTAGTATAGATGACAACTTATTACAAGCTGGGAATGGTTCCTCGTTGCAGTAATATGGCAGAAGAGAGGCCGCAGTACAACAAAAATTTGTGCAACATATCAGTAAACACAATTTTTAAACAAGGCCTATATATCTCTATAACCAGAAAAGCTATCCTTAAAAAATTCAACTTTTAATTGTATGATTTAATCTAGTTGTAAATAGTGGTAATATTTAAGATATTAGCATTCCTTGTTGAAACCACTCTGAGCAACAAATCTGTATTCAGAAAAACCTTTGAAAGAGACTGAATATATTTTATGAACATAAGGATGGTAGAGTAGTTTCAATAGGTTTATTTTACAGACAACTGTAATCTCAAAGTTTTTTAAAAACATCATTTCAGTGAAAATCTTCTGAAATACATTAGTTAATACTCTGCCTTTTAAATAATACCCATGAACAGACTCGAGGTCATAAATACAAAGGTCTGCTATTGTGTCGTGCTGAAAAACAGTGATGTCCTCAGGGACTGCTGAGGTATTTAGTGTAGGGTTATTTGCCTCTGCACGAACTGGCCTGAGCAGCCGTATTTCTGTTTTACTGTCACTTTTTATAGAAATGGAGACTCTTCCCTTCAGGTAGGTTATCACTTCTTCCTGGAATCTGTATGTCATGTTGCTGGTAAACTACTGCTATTTTGCTTTGTACCTGAGGACGAGCCTATGCCTACATTACAAATGAATTCTATTTCTTTTGTATTCCAGTATAAAAAATCATTTTTCTCTTATTTCCAGGTTTTTAACTGGTAGGTAGTTGGGGTTTCCCAGAAATCAGATGTCTAGAAATCGGCATTACTGTGCATGGATGCACGCTTTTACAAATAGGCACACATAACTGGGTTCATTTGTTAATTATTTACATCATGTGCAGTGTATTATTTTAGTGACTGAGAGACTACGATCACCAGGCACACTTTTACATCGAAGCCTAAAGAATAGATTTCCAGACCTGGGCTTGTTGGTGACTCACACCTTTAATCCCAGCAAGTTAGGAGATCTGAAGTAGGAGGATCACCTGAGCCCAGGAGTTACAGGCTGCAGTGAGTTATGATCATGCAACTGAGCTCCAGCCTGGATGACAGAGCATGATCCCATCTCTTACAAAATAATAGATTTCCAGGGACTGTATCACTTTAGACACTTCTTCCCTGCCTTTCCTGGGGCCCCAGCACTGCTATTGTGAAATGGCAGCTACACCTTTGTTTTAAATAAAGATTAACTGTTAGATTCCACAGAGAAAAACTGTTAAAATGGGAAGTTAATATTATGTGATATTAGTAAGTTTTATGGTAACTGCAGTAATTATAGAGTTAGATTTAGATTTCATGTGCGTCAGTCAGTCTTGTTTTAATTCACATTTGATAATGATACTTGGACAAATGGATTTAAGTTTGAAATTTAGAATTCTTGAGTTTTGAGCAGGATCTAAACTTTAATATATTACCAGTTCCATGCCTAGTTTTTGGTGTTTTGTTGTGTTGTGTTTGTTTTGTTTTGTTTTTTGAGAGACAGTCTCACTCTATTACCCAGGCTAGAATGCTATGGTGTCAGCCTAGCTAACGGCAACCTCAAACACTCAAGGATCCTCCTGCCTCAGTCTCTTGACTAGCTGAGACTACAGGAGCCCACCACCATGCCTGGCTAATTTTTCTATTTTCATTAGAGATGGGACTCACTTTGCTCAGACTGGTCTCTATCTCCTGAACTCCAGTGATCCTCCCACCTTTTCCTTTCACCATGCTAGGATTACAGGCATGCCTGGTCTCCATTTCCAGTTTGAGTTTTTATTTTTTATTTTTATTTTTTGAGACAGAGCCTAAAGCTATCCCCCTGGGTAGAGTGTCATGGCATCACAGCTCACAGCAACCTCCAATGCCTGGGCTAAAGTGAGTCTCCTGCCTCAGCCTCCCAAGTAGCTGGGACCACAACACCTGGCTATTTTTTGGTTGCAGCCATCATTGTTGTTTTGGCGTGCCCTGGGCTGGATTTGAACCTGCCACCTTAGATGTATGTGGCTGGCACCTAGCCACTTGGGCCACAGACACTGAGCCCAGTATGAGTTTTTAAAGATGATAAACTGAAGTGATGAATTTCGGGCAGCGCTGGTGCTCAGTGGTTAGGCCACCAGCCACATGCACCGGGGCTGGTGGGTTTGAACCCGGCCTGGGCTTGCTAAACAATGGTGACAACAATAACAAAAAAACAGCCAGGCATGTGGCAGGCACTTGTAGTCCCAGCAACGGGGAGGCTGAGGCAAGAGAATCACTTAACCCCAAAAGTTTGAGGTTGCTACAAGTTGTGAAACCATACTAAGGGTGTCACAGTGAGACTCCGTCTCAAAAAAAATGAAAAAGAAAAGAAACAATTCCAGGAAAATAAAAGTCCAGAATGGCAAATGTAATCCCTTTTCTTCTTCCATTAAAAAGAGGGACCTAATGGGCGGTGCCTGTGGCTCAAAGGAGTAGGGCGCTGGCCCCATATGCTGGAGATGGTGGGTTCAAACCCAGCCCTAGCCAAAAACTGCAAAAAGAAAAAAAAAAAAAAAAAGAGGGACCCGATGATTCTGTTGCATTTTGTCTTGCTGGATGAAAAATCTTCCCATGATGCTCCTCTTGTGCTCTCTTTTAGCAAAATGAGTTAACTTTTGAGAGAGCTTTAATTAAAACTGGAGGTAAGTTATATCAATGACATAGAACATTTGCAGGAAACACAGTTTGCTAATTAGTAAAACATGCAGCCGGTTATAGAAAATATTTTTCTCTTTGTTTTTCTGACCTGGCCTTTAAAGGAGAACAATCAATTTATCACCTGCCCACTGCATGAATTCAATGGAAGAGAATTTGGGGTTTTTTCCCTCGTCACCCCTTGCTGAGTTGTTCTGGCAGTACATAAAAGTGAGTCATTTGTACCTAAATACTTTACTGATGCTCCATTAATCTCAGTGACATATTTGGTCTTTCCCTGTAATAAGCAGGACAAGGGGTGATTATGGGGAAAGAAGAAGAGGTAAGCATGTTTTAAATGGATGTATAAGAGTATATAGTAGGGGAAAATCATTCAGTATATTGTAGCCTGTCCTTTTTGATAGTATACATGGTCAAGACACCATGATTGTTTTGTGGCATGTTTTATGTTATTTATCAGTAGCCTTATCATATCTTCAGCATTCAGAGGAATGCTTCAGCAATTTTTGAAAAAGATCATGTGTGTCTTCGGATGTAAGAAGGTCTTCCTTCTAAAAACAAGTCATTTGTCAGACAAAAATAACTTGAAAAGATAGATGAATCAAGGACAAAGACGTTTTTCTTTGGTTGCTTTGTTACAAATGTAAAAGCTCTATCACTCTGCTTCTTATACACGATGATTAAATGGGAAAATAACAAGACCTGAGAGTCTCTCAGCTGTTGGTTGTTTAAGCGAAACTTACGAAAACCTTGATTATAGCCTCTGTAATGTGTTTCGCAGTTCTTAAAAGAATTCCCTTATTATCCTCCATCCTTTCAGTGAGAGAATGCCAGACAAGCAAGGCTGCATTGACCTTCTCTCTTGGTCTCCTCTGTTACCGGCAGGTTTCAAAGGTTAAACTAGCTTCAGATGAAATGTAATCGGTGCCTTTCCAGGTCCCTCTGGAAACTTTAACGGCCAGCTTTGTTCGTTTGGAAAGAAAGAAAGAAAAGAAAAGTCATTCCCTGAGTAGCTTGAAATGGGAAGCATCTGCTGTCTCCTTCCTTCTTACTTAAATAAACAAATGAAATTGAAAAATAAACTTTACTTCTTCACATCTGGTGAAAAGCTTCCTCTTCTGCTGAAGGTTCACGTGCTCTTTTGCTGTGCCTGGCTGTGTGAATCAGGTGTCTCCCTTCCCCCGGTCTGGTGACTTGTGTAGCTGCTATAAAGAAAGACTCTGACTGCTTTACCTGTAGTCTATCGGCATCATTATACAGAAGAAACAAGCAAATTAAATCCCTCAGCATTGGGAACAAAATCAGATGACACTCAACTCAGCCTCTCACAAGGGAGAGTGACAGGACCTTGTGACAATACTGCAGGGAGAAAATTTGAATAAGCAAGCAACTTCTGGGTCCCACTTACAGGGAGTCAGAATGTACCTGTGTGTACACTCTCCTTAATGTGACTAATATTTATATAGTGATTTATCTCCTTCCATGGCATACATTGACTTTAGCAACCCAGAGCAGCAGCACCATAATTTCTGAGGCTCACGGGCATTTACTTACCAGCAGAATACTGCTAGTAGTCAAAACGTGTCTTCGCAGGCTCTAGATAGATCTTTCTACCCTCACCTTCACGCTTTATGTTCCTGGACCACTTTGTCAGAACTCCCTTCCCTGCTGGCATTCCTTCTCTGGTGAAATACTTTTGTAATTGATATTCAATAACGTTAGCTTTTCCATGAAATGGGGCTGTCAAATATTTGCAGCCTCCTTTACCTTAGATTCCACAGAGTTACTGCCTCTCATTATACAGTTGAACATTTCACAATGTTCTTTAGGGACACAGAGCCTTTATGGAATGCAGAAGCAAATGATCCCCCTAAAAGCTTGGTTAAAAGGCATTGTAGGGGGAAATTGGAATACAGAACTTAGCGGAATCTTTCTGTCTTTGGATCCTAAGCATAATGTTTTATACCAATGATTTTATGAGGACACTATTTCTCACAAAGCTGTTGGGTTTCTTTTGCAGTTTATTTTTAGTATTTTGATTTTTTTCAGTTTTAGAATTAAAAGCTTAGTTGATAATAATGTTTAATTGTTTTTAATACTCTTGTTCCCTGCTAGGGCTAGCCTGAGAGGAAAAGGTAAATAAAGGTCAAATACCATAGGTGGATGGCAGACATGATGTTCATCCTGGGACCCAGTAGCTGTTGTCATGGCAAAATGGGCTTTCATAACTCTGGTGCTCTCAGTCACCTCCTTTGAGGAATTCTGAGTACTCCATGAACTGAACCGCAGAATGGCAAGGGGCTTAGTAGGCAGCGTCACTGATTTGTTTCCATTTTCCAAAGGGGGAGATAGAAGCAGAAAGTAGTCAGACCAGTCCTAAGTCAGTCGGTGAGAGGTTTTCCTCTTTTTCTCTCCTTTCTATTTAATGTGTTTGGCTAATCCTTACAAATAAGCATCCCATTTAATAATCATACACAATTTTGATCTCTTCTCTGTTTTACTTTTTTTTTTTTTTAAGACAGAGTCTCACTATGTCACCCTTGGTAGAGTGCTGTGAAGTCATAGCTCACAGCAACCTCAAACTCTTGGGCTTAAGCAATTCTCTTCCCTCAGCCTCCCAAGTAGCTGTCTCTTCTCTTTTTTAATTCAAAGAAGTGTTTTTCAAACTCTCATGTAATAGAATAATCTGAAGTTAGGGCTGCCTATTTGCTAAATGTTCTTTCTGGGGTAGTCAAAATGCAGATTCCTGGACCCACTGACTCATAAATGTCTCACTGAGGGGATCAGGAATCTACAGGGAAAAAGTGTCCCTCAGGTGATTTTGATGCAATCTTTCAACTAGACTCAGTGAGAAACACTGCTCTAAATGACAATTTAAAGGGTGTCTCATTGGCCATGCTGGCCTCATAGGAAAAATCAACAATAATTCTTACCAGATTTTATTTAATTAATTTATTTTTTATTTATTTTTATTTTTTGAGACAGAGTCTCACTGTGTTGCCCTTGGTAGACTAGTGTCATGGTGGCATGGCTCATAGCAACCTCAAACTCTTGGGCTTAAGCAATTCTCTTGCCTCAGCCTCCAAAGTAGCTGGGACTATAGGCACCCATCACAACCCGCAGCTGTTTTTGTTGTTGTTGTTGTTGTTATTGTTGTTTTGCAGGCCCTGGCTGGGTTCAAACCCACTAGTTCCCATGCATGTGGCTGGCACCCAATGTGAATTATGGACGTCAAGCTCAGATTTTCTACTTTACTATATTCAGGTCAAATATAGACCATGCTATAGCAGTTGCTGAAACAAATGGTAACATCCATCCTACTGTTTCTTACCATGGCTATTAATCTGTGATTCATCACTTTCTACCACCACCACTGCCATCGGACCAGGTGAACAACTTTCAGAGTGCATCTCTACACCAGGTCTCAGGGCCGAACTTACCTCACCTCACTTGTCTGTTGATTATCTTATCCACGGCTGTGATCATTTGTTTCTCTGTACCATTTCTTCCTAGGATTCTTCCAGATTTCTTCACTTTTTACCCAAATATTAAAATAAATTGTCGCCTCACTTAAGCCATCAGCACATATACTTCAACTTCTTTAGGAGATTTCTTATATTTTGCTTCTCAACAAAGATTTTCTGAGGGCAGGTAACAGATTGAAAAGTTGTAAGAGAGAGATCATACTGATGGGTGAAAAAATGCCATTCTGGGTTAAGTTTTAGATTTATTTGATTGGAAAATTTGAAGTTTGAATAGGGCTAACAGTAAAGTCAAAATTTTTAATTGAATAGAATCATAAAGGTAGGTTAGGAATCCTATATTCTTTTAATCTGAATTCCCTGGGACACTAGGAATAACTTTTAAAAACTTTTTCTTCAATTCTAAATCAATTTTTTCTGTGAGTCTGACCTCAGAAATCTCTATTTAGGGATTTTCACAATTTGTGTAATTAAGCTATAGTCATCAGTTTTTCCTTGAGTTTTAGTTACCAAGCTTGATTACAGTTTGGACGATTTCACACGTTCTTTTTTGTGGCCAGAGAGAACACAGTGTGGCTTAGATTAAAGAGCACAAGATACAGAGTTTTAAGGATGTAAGTTTGCGTCTTAGCACTGCTCACTTTCTTTAACAAGTCACTCAATCTTTTAGATTCTGTTTTCTTTCTTTTGTTTTTTTAGAGACAGAGGCTTACTTTATCACCCTCAGTAGAGTGTCGTGGCTTCATAGCTCACAGCAACCTCTAACTCCTCGGCTTAGGCAATTCTCTTGCCTCCCAAGTAGCTGGGACTACAGGCGCCCACCACAACACCCAGCTATTTTTTGTTGCAGTTTGGCTGGGACCGGGTTCAAACTCACACCCTCAATGTATGAGGCCGTCGCCCTATCCACTGAGCCACAGGCGCCACCCACAGATTCTGTTTTCTTACGTAGTGAATGCACAGATAACTATCTCAGAATATTATTCATAAAGATTAATTGCAGCAACACATATCAAAGATCCCAGTGCAGTTCTAAGGTGTTATTTAGAAAATCTTCGTTAATTTTGACATGGTTACATCTAACAATGATTAGGAGACCATTCTCAACCTTAGATTAAGATAGCATCTTAGGTAGGTCTATTATTTTCAAAAGGTGTTTTTTTTTTTTTTTTTTGACCAACCTAAAATAATCACATTCATATAAAGAGCTAGAACCTAGGACATTGTAATTGTTTTCACTTTCATCCTCATACCTTTTACAATGGACAACTTATTGATGGACCCTAAGTGCAGCTTACCTCTGTAGCAGTTACCCTACTAAGTGGTATGGACTTATTTGTTTGTGTATCTGTTTCTTTGCCTCATTTGTTTGCTTCTAAGATCCCTCCCAGTTCAGGTCATGTCTCAGCCCCAACTCATAGGAGCTGATGATGTAGGAATATAATTATGGTCCTCATGACCACAACCTCTAACATAGCAACACAACAGAAAAAACATTGGTTCTATAGTCAGAGGACACGCATTTGAGTATGGGCTTGGCTCCTTATAAGATTATAAGGATTAACCAAGAAAATATGTGAGGTCTGTCCTGAAAGTATTCAGCCAGGTACTTTAAAAAATAGAAAATAATGGCTGGATATTTTTCTAGACATACCACATATGTGAAGGAACTCTATAAAGAATAAAAGTGTTGTTTTTCCTAGGGTTAGTGTTTTCTACAAGGAAGGGTATTGGCATTTATTGCATGCCTAGCATATGGTGGTGCTCCCTATCCATCGTCTTCTGTACTCTAACACTATGAAGCAGGAAGTATTATTTCCGTTTCAGATGACTAGTCTCAAGCCACACAATCAAAGACAAAGTAGTGAGTCATGATTCACCACATGGCCTGCCTTCATTGCTTTAGAAATAGCACAGATCAGGCCATTCTTGGTACTTCCTTGGCTACCAAGAAGAGAGGAAAGAAATAGATGAGAAAATGAAAGGAGTGGCTCAGTGTTGGGTCAGCAGGAACCATCTGAGAAAATACACTAGATCAGGGGTCCTCAAACTTTTTAAACAGGGGGCCAGTTCTCTGTCCCTCATATTGTTGGAGGGCTGGACAGTGGGCTCCAGGATGAGTTGGCTGCTAAGAAGGACAGGCAGTGGCAGCAAAAACACCCGGTGGTCCGGATAAATGTCCTAGGTGGGCTGCATGTGGCCCGTGGGCTGTAGTTTGAGGACACCTGCACTAGATGCTGGCTTATTTTTAAGATTGTTTATTTATTTATTTCAGATTAATACGAGGGTACAAACCTTTAGGTTATATAATTTACACACTAAAGGTTAAAGTCAGAATTGTAGCTGTGTCCTACCCCCAGGGACTATGCCCTATATCTGTGCATAGTACCCATTGGTGGGACGCACCTGAACCCCCTCCCTGCCTCTTAAATTCAATTGAGATTTTTCTCTTGTGTGGGTCTGTGATTGTTAATCTCCTAGTTTAAAATTGGTATTGAGTACATGTAATGCTTTACAGTCTTATGATACTTAGAAGAATGTTCTCCAAGTTCATTCAGATTGTTACAAAGACTGCAAAAAAAAGAAAAAAAAGACTAGACCAGTGTTTTTTCAACCTATTTTTATCTCACAGCACACTTGAACCTATAGTTATACTAATGCAGCACATTTATGTTAACCAAAAAAGAGAATGTATTTGCTGTGCCTTGAACCTCTTTCAAAAGTAATTTAATTAATGGCATTTATTTATTTATTTATTTATTTTAGAGACACAATCTTATTTTGTCACGCTGGGTAGAGTGCTATGAACAATCCTCTTCCCTCAACCTCCTGAGCAGCTGGGACTATAGGTGCCTACCACTACACCCAGCTAGATTTTTTTTTTCTATTTGTAGTACAGACAGGGTCTTGCTCTTGTTCAGGCTGGTCTCCAATTCCTGAGCTCAAGCAATTCTCCCACCTTGGCTTCCCAGAGAGCTAGGATTACAGGTGTGAGCCACTGCATCCAACCCTGAACTACTTTTCGTGGTGGGGGTGAAGACTCATTATGATAGTCGAACATAACTGGGGAGGTATGATGAGAAATTACAGGCAAAAGTTCTCATTATTATACCTCAATTTTGACTTTAGGCTTTAAGGACTATTTAAATTATCAGAACCATTTTTGCCTATGTTAAAGTGACCAGACATCCCGCTTTTGGTGGGACAGTCCCAATTTTTAACGATTTGTCCCGTGTCCTGCAGCGTTTTTAAAAAGTCCCAATTTTTGGAAAGAATGCACTACAAGCTAGGGAACAGTGGGAGAACAGGAAGGGAATATACGGTTTTTGGCTGCCATGTGGCTATTTCGCCAGGATATGAGTTTTATATTATTTTTGTTAATTTTATAATATTAAACTATAACAAATAATTGTTGAGAACTGATTATCGAGAACTGCTTATCAAAGTTTGCATTGTTTATTGGTTGTTAGAATTAGACCACCATTTGGACTTAATGAGCATTGGCAATGACGAAAACGTTTTGTAACTATCTCTCAGACGATACACATCATACTGTGTGCTAGTGCTAGTTAAACAAGTGATATCAACAAATCAGCTATTCAGATAATTTAGGTAAGTAATTTATTTATTTATTTCATGAATTTAGCAGACAGTACTTGTATTATTTATATTTTATAGTGGCAGCAAAAATCTAGCGCCAACCTTGAAAGTGACCCTTAATGACTTATGAGGTATCATTATTAAAAAAATATATTGATAAGGAAAAGGTTAAATCTTGGGCATCAGCAAAAATCACAATAGAGAACATATGGTTAGAAATATTTCATCATTTTGAAACAAACCATGTTCCATACAATAATGCACTAAAAATTGTGGGATACGCACTGTCCTTACCAGGAACTAATGCTGCAACTGAATGCGTTTTTTCTATGGTAAATAAAGTGTGGACGTCAGAAAAATCACAATTCAGTGTTGAGACTTTGAAAGCCATTTTATGTGTGAAATATAATTTAACAAATTCTTGTGAAAAAATTCATGAGCTTTTAAACAACTACAGCAATCTACTAAAAAAAAATTCATTCAAATGAGAAATATGCCAAAGAATAATTTTTAAATGTATTATATTTGTAAATTGTACTTATGTTGAAATTTTAAAAAATATATAACAATACTATTTTTGCATTCTATGAAAATTTTTGTTGTTCCATATAGACCAAATTTTTAATTAAGAACTTCCCCCCTCCCCCCCAATCAATGATGTCCCGCTTTACCAATGTTGAAATCTGGTCACCTTAACTTATGGGATCTCTAAATACATTTGTAAAATTTCAGACTGATTGATAGTCTGTACTTCTGGAAATGTGAGAAGGTGACCATTCGATCTAATATTGTATATTTTATAATCACTTATGATTGGGAGGTTTGGGTTTTTCAGATTTGTATTTAAAGTGGCACTCTTGGGTAGAATGGGTAAAATTGAAATAACGTATGGCTGCAATAGATTTTAAAGTCATTATAGACCTTCAGAATGTTGGGAAGAGTCAGGAAAAGCTGAGTCAAGAGGGTGGAAAAAAAAAAAAACTTGGGAAGATTAAAACAGAAAAAGGCCAGGGTTTCTGGTTCATGAATTTTGTTCATGAACATGTCATATTCAAGGTCCTTGTTGTCCTACGCCTCACTGCCTCAAATACAATTTAGATGGAATTTTTTTCTTTAATAATTACACTTAAACACCTGATGATCTAATGAAGACAATTTCTTAGTGTGTCAAAATGAGTTCTTTGTGTCTTATTTGAATCTTTTGTTGCTTTAAGCTAATCTGCTTTAGGGTTCTTAAATCCAGGCATTTTACAATGCAGACTCTAGCAATGGCATTCATTTGGAATGCTGCCTTTTGTTTACTGGCTTTACCAGACGCTTGCAGCTTCCTTTGGTCATCTGGTGTCTTCCCTAATGTGATTTGTACTCCTAGGCTCTGCAGGTAGCCATGAGCCTTTATAAGTGGGATTTACAATGGGACTCACCACCCTGGCTGCTAATGAAGGCAGCCACAGGGATTTTGTTTTGTTTTGTTTTTCCATCTGTCCCCCAAAAGAGTGGAGGAAAACTGCTCTGAGTTTTCTGATTCTCCTTATTTTCCATTTTTTAACTTTTACAATTGATTTATTAGCTGTGGTACAAAAAAATATATAAATTATTTGCTTAGGAGTCAGAATGTTTCATCTGCCAGCCCTTACACGCTGATCACTGGAATTGTTTGTTATTGAACCTGGAAAGAACAAAGTGAAGTCTCTGTTTAAACTCAACCAATTGGCATTTTACCTTCATGTGTTTTTGTCTTTCAGGAGATTTTTGACCAGTTTGCTTGTTTTAAAAAATAAAAGTGCGTACCTGGGAGCCTTGGATTCTGGCACCAGCCTTGCCAGTTAGTATAATCCTTCCCAAATCTTGAATAAGTCATAGAAACTCATTTGGTTTCTAATCTTAAAAAAGAGTATTTTGGCGTGGCGCCTATAGTTCAGCAGCTAGGGGGTCAGCCATATATACCAGAGCTGGCAGGTTCAAACCCAACCCAGGCCTGCCAAACAACAATGACAACTACAAATACAACCAAATAAATAAATAAATCTGGCATTGTGCCAGGTGACTATAATCCAGCTACTTGGGAGGCTGAGGCAAGAGAATCACTTAAGCCCAAGAATTGGAGGTTGCTGTGAGCTGTGACAGCACAGCACTCTACCTGGAACGGTAGAGTGAGACTGTGTCCCATTAAAAAAAAAAAAAAAGGAGTATTTTAACAATGTACATGAGAGAGCCAAGATAATGTTTTATATTCTTCCACCTTTCTTCTCTTTTTACTTCTCTTAGTTCATCAAAATGAACTAAGGTACCTTCATTGGATTTTGGAGTGAACTTAACCATTGAAAAACAAATTTGTATTTAATAAAATGTGTTACCTGACATTCAAAGAAATAATTAAATATAAAATATTAGTGCCTTCATTTTAGAAGTGATGCACTTTGGTGTTGTTGTTGTTGTTGTTGTTGTTGTTGTTTTTGAGACAGAGTCTCACTTTGAAGTACTGTGACATCATAGCTCACAGAAACCTTAAACTCTTGGGCTCAAGAGATCCTCTTGCCTGAGTCTCCTGAGTAGCTGGAACTAGAGGCACCCATTACAATACCCAGCTATTTTTAGAGACGGGGTCTCTTCTTGCTCAGACTGGTCTCCAACTCCTGAGCTCAGGCAATCCACTGGCCCCAGCCTCCCAGAGTACTAGGATTACAGGTGTGAGCCACCACACCCAGTCCTTAAAGTATGATATGCTTTAATCCCCAGTTTTGTGATGAGAGGGATTTGCCTGTTTCTGATAGGGAAACACAGAGCCCATGTCTTAATTGTGTTTCCTAAGTCAGTGGTTCTCAGGTGTGGTTAAAGATCTTCTATGAATCATGGAATTTTTAAATTATAGAATAAGAAGGGACATCAGCCATCATTGGGCTCAATCCCTCAAATTTTACTAATGAGAATTCAGGAGGCCCAAAAATGCTCAGTAGCTTGTTTGGGTCACAGAATATATAAAGCTGTCAATAGAGCCCAAACTCCAAAGACAAAATGGAAACATGTCAGAGAGGAGGTATCCTCACTACCTTTTAATGAAAAGCAGAGAGCAAGAGATTGTACAGAGGGACTGTCATTCCAAGTCTGAAATCACTGCTTGATGGTTAGTACATAGTATTCAACAGTTGGTTTCTCCATTGCAGTTTGCCAGATTAAAGTCAATCCAATCCCACAAATGTTAATGAGACGTTGCTTCTGCAAAGGTGATTAAGCCACAGTTTCTCTCTTCTGGGAAAGTACAGTCTTCCTGGAGATAAAATAAGTATATAAGTAGTGCAAGTGGCTGGGAATAAAAATGATAAATAACACAAATGGTGATTCTGAGGATTTCAAAGTCTAAAGGGAAGATGGACTTACTAAGTAAACCTTACAGGCCAGTTGTTTAGTAGCAGCTCAAAGGTAAATTCAGGGTGCTCTGAGAACTCACAGGCAAGGTCTTAAATCAAAATGGGAAACACTAATAAGAAAACAAAGTGTTGGCAAGTGCTCCTATTCTTGAGTTGGTGACCCTCATCCTTGCAGATTAGTATCACTATAAATTCATGTCTCTAATCCTAAATACTACTCAATTATATCTTTGACTGCCCTTGGCAGAGCTCCCCTCCTTTTTATCTAATCACATAATGTCAAATCTATTCCATTTTCCTGGATCTAGTCCCCAGCTGCCCCCTTCTCAGCAGGCAGCTCCTCTCACTTGCAGAAGCCCCTGAAGAGTCCCAGTAATTGCCTTGACTTTAGCTGACCCTAAGTACTAGTGATACTAAGGGCTTTATCTCCAACTCTGGCTTCCCTTTGAACTTCAGACTCATCTATCAAATTACTGCTGTGTATCTCCATTTGGGTGTTTCACAGCAAACTCAAAACCAGTATGTCTAAGAATGGAGTGTATCACCTTCCATCCGAAACCTCTCCTTCTCCCTTAGAGTGCCCTGAATCAGAAAAGGCACTATCATCCACCTCAATTTGTATTTTTAAAAAACTTCTCTGGCTGGACCATGCCATCTGCAAAAGTATATCCAGTTAGGAGGCTACAATAATCCAAGCCACTGTACTCCTTGTCGTAGTATTTAACACACTGTACATTACATCATATGTATCTCACTGTTGTATGAGAGATAGCATCATCAAGTGATTTAAAACATGGCTTTGAAGTTAGATGGACCTATGTTGATTCCTAGCACCACCATTTTTCAGATAGCTTTGTGACCTTGGACAAATTATTAAATTTTCCAAGACTGGGGAGTCTCAACAAGACTGAAAAGTGGAGACGAGTACTTATGTCATAGGGTGTCCTGGCAATTACATGAGATGTCACATATGAAGTATTCATCTCCAGTACTCTTAAGATCCATAGGTCAGAGATTATTTCTGACTTGTTCACCTTTGCAGGACCTGACATGAAGAAGACATTTAATAAATATTGGTTGGGTGAATAAATGAGGTACTAGTATGCTTTGATTACACTACTAACAGTGGGCACAGAGAAAAGCAATGTGAGGTAAAGACCTAGGCTTCTCCTGAATTACTTCCCTGTGTCATTCAGTCACTAATTCCTACTGATTTAGTTCCTAAATATTTCCCAAGCCTATCCCCTCCTCTGAAACCCTACATAGCACCATACAGGCTATCAGCATCTCTCTCACCAGAACTATAATAGAAGTTTCTAAACACTCCAGACTAGAAGAATCTACTCAAAGCTGAAATGGGAACATGTCCTTCCTTTGCTTAATACCTACTCCTAGCTCTTTTTATGTCTGGGATCCAGTCTCAGTTCCTCCAACCCAGGCTACATCCCTAGATTTCTACTTTCTCTCTCATATTTGGGAGTCTAGTAATGCCAGATTAGTTTCAGTCTCATCTTCCAGACATGCTGTGCTATTTCATGTCTTCATGCTTTTGAGATCTTCTTACTGTAATAACCTTCTCTCCTGTATCAATTATGTTTATATTTGTTTGCAAATGGTAGGAAACCCTAAACAGCAAGTTAGATTGGGTTTGAACCCACCACCTCTGGCATATGAGGCCAGTGCCCTACTCCTTTGAACCACAGGCGCCATTGAAGAATTTAGTTTTTAAATGGAAAAATAACATTTATTCATATAGGGTTTTTTCCCCTTCTTACTTGTTTTCCCCTCTATTCTACTCTTTTGCTTTCTTACAGCCTCTAGGAAATATGGCACTAGCTTATACAGATAATTTCATGAAACAGGTAAATTGAGTGTAACACTGCTGCTTAACATCTTAGAAATAGTTTATCTTTATGGAAAATAACAATAAACTTCATAAGGAAAGTCAAAATGGCAGACTAGGGGAAAAGGTTGCAATTCATATCATACCCAAAGGATAAAATTCCTTAGTATAGAAAGAATTCTTGTAAATCAAAACTAAAACCAACAACCAGAAAAAAATGGATAAAGATTGGACATTTAGAGAAGATGATTCAAAGGCTTTTAATCATTTGAAAAGAGGTTCAAGCTCATTTGTAAAAAAGAAATGCAGATTAAAACTATACTGAGATACTTTTTTCATCTGTCAGATGGAGAACAAACCAAAAGCAGATAATATTTTACAGTGATAAACATGTGAAGATACATAAATTTCTAATGGGAGTATAAATTGGTTTAGCACTTACCTAAGGCAATTGGCAACTTTTAACAAAATTAAAAATGCATATATCTTTTGACCAACAATTACTTCTAGAAGCTTTTCCAACAAGTACAAAATTGTTGGGTTGAGTATTACAATATCTTAGTAATAACAAAGCTTGGAAACTAAGTGTCCATTATTGAAGAACTACTTTAAAATAATTATGGCATATACCTATCAGGGAATTCTCTGAACCCACACTTAAAAAAAAGAATAAGGAAGTTTTTATGTACTTATATAGAAAGATCTCCAAAATATCTTTTAGCTTTAAAAAGTGTAAAAAAAAAAAGCAAAAAAAAAAGTGTATTTGTTTTATCTTTAGTTATATGTGTATTAAAACAAATATTAAGGGTGCAACAAGATGGAAGACCAGAAGGATTGTTCAACTGAGCTTTTCTAGAATGACTGGGGAAAAAGAGAGAACCTAGATATACCTAGTGCAAGGACCTTACTCAGAGTCATAGTTCAGGGAACATAGTGAGGAGTTGGTGAGCTGGATATGGTGTATGATCCACGGGGATGGAAATCTGATGAATTAGGCAAGTAATTGTGACCAGCTGGGATTGGATGGCCCCCCACAAAAGTCTGGGACAGAAGGAAGCCTTTCTGGAGTTTTCAGTTGTTGGAGGAAGCTGTGCGTTGGATGGAAAGCTTAGAAGAGTGGGCAGACTCAAACATTATAGAGCAGCCAGGTTTGAAAGCCAGTTGGAGTGGATTTGCATAGGTTTGGTGGCTTGTGAGGCAGCCATACTGTCTCAGAAATTAGGGGCTGCCATTGCAGGAACATCCTGATAAGGTCTTAGCAGGGGGCCTAAAGTACAGATGTCTTAATTTCTCCTGCCGGGATCAGAACTTCACTCTTGGCACAGGTTGAAGGACTCCTGCACCCCATGGGAACTGGAGTCAGGAGGCATTGTGACACCTGCCCTTGAAGGATTCTTGTGAGCTTTAAGATCCCAACCTGGCAGGATCTGAATGCTGAGGAAATAATCAGGTGATCACTGAAGGCACCTAAGTTTGGAATAAAATCATAGAGGTTACTGGCTATGTTCTCTGTCTCCTAAAAAAACCACAACTCCACCTGGTGTCCTGGTGACATATTGCAACATACTGTCATCAAGAGTAAGGACTTCTGTTTGAAACAAAGGAGGCTGTGTGAAGGGAAAAGGAGGACGTGGAGGTGAACAAGAAAAAAGAACACATGAGGAAGAACCAAGAGAAAAATTCAGGCAATGTGAAAAACCAAAACAGAGGAACTCCCCCAAGGGACCATGAGGCAGCTACTGCACAAGACTCCACCTATAAAGAATTAATGGACTTGACAGAACAAACACAAATAATAGGGATTCCTGAAGGGGAAGAAGATTGTTGCAAAGGAATGGAAGCCCTACTGGACCTATCTTAAATGAAAACTTCTCAAGTTTACTAAAGACCCTGACATACTCCTTTCAGATGGATATCAAACCCCAGGTTATCTCAACTGAAACAAAGCCTCTCTAAGACACATTGTAATGAACCTGTCCAAAGTCAAGATGAAAGAAAAAATTCTGCAAGCATCCAGGAATAAGCACCAACTGACCTACAGAGGCAGAGCCATTAGGATGACAGCTGAGTTTTCAACTCAAACTTTCCAAGCCAGAAGACCATGGTCATCCACCTTCAACATCCTTAAACAAAATGATTTTCAGCCCAGAATTCTGTCTCCTGCTAAACTAAGCTTCAAAATGGATGGAGAAATCAAATCTTTTGCAGATATACAAGCACGGAGGAAATTCACCACAATAAGACCAGCTCTAATAGCAGAGTTCAAGGACATGAAAAAGTTAGTTGAGGAGCTCCAAAATATAGTAGAATCCCTCAGTAATAGAGTTGACCAGGCAGAAGAGAGGATCTCAGAAGCTGAGGACAAAGCTTTTGAATGTTCTCAAACACTCAAAGAGGCAAATGGAGAGCAAAAACTGATCATTCCCTGAGAGAGTTGTGGGATCACTTCAAAAGATCAAGCATTCATCTTATGGGAATTCCCGAAGGAGAAGAGGATGGCCCTAAAGGTTCAGATGCTCCAAGATATTTTGGAGAATTTACCAAGCATTGCAAGAGATACAGAACTTCAGATAGCAGACAGTTTTAGAACCCCAGCAAGACTCAATCCAAATAAAGCATCTCCTAGACACATTGTTATTAACTTCACCAAAGTTAAGATGAAGGAGAAAGTTCTACAGGAAGCCAGACATAAGAAATGTGTCACCTACAAAGGGAGAAATATCAGAATGACTGCAGATCTCTCAGCTGAAATGTTTCAAGCCAGAAGAAGATGGTCATCAACTTTCAATCTCCTAAAACAAAACAACTTCCAGCCCAGGATCCTGTGTCCAGCTAAACTGAGTTTGATTTGTGATGGATAAATAAAATACTTCAGTGACATAGACATGTTGAAGAAATTTGCCATAACTAAACCAGCTCTCCAGGATATTCTCAGACCCATCCTCCACAATGACCAGCACAATGCTCTACCTCCAAAGTAAACTCACCCAGAAATTTTTGAACAAAACCCAACTTCCACAGTGGTGAAAGGATTAAAAATGTCCACTGAATATCCAAAAATCATGACACCCAAAACACATCCAGGCTTCTCAGTTCTCTTAATTAATATGAATGGTTTAAATTGTCCTCTAAAGAGGCACAGGCTGGCTCACTGGACACATAAACTCAGACTGGATATCTGCTGTATACAAGACTCTCACCTTACCTTAAAGGATAAAAATAGACTCAGAGTGAAGGGATGAACTTGTATAATACAGGCAAATGGAAACCAGAAAAAAGCAGGGGTTGCAATTTTAGTAGCAGATACAATTGGCTTTAAACCAACACAATAAAAAAAGATAAGGAAGGTCACTACATATTTGTCAAGGGAAACACCCAACATGAAAAGATTTTGATAATTAATATTTATGCACCTTATCAGAATGCTTCTCAATTCATTAAGCAGACCCCAATAGATATGGAAAACTTGATATCTTCCTGCACTATAATAGTTGGAGATTTTAACACTTCTCTGATAGTCTTAGATAGATCCTCCAAGAAGAAACTAAACAAAAAATATTAGACTTAAACCTGACCCTAGAAAAAATGGACTTTACAGACCTCTACAGAATATTTCACCCTAATAAAACTGAATATACATTCTTCTCATCAGCCCACGGGTCATCTGCCAAAATAGATTGCATCATAGGATACAAGTCTAAACTCAGCAAATTTAAAAGTGTAGAAATTATCCCTTGTATCATCTCGGACCACCATGGAATAAAAGTTGAACTCAACACCAACAGGAATCTTCATACTCAATGTAATGGAAACTAAATATCTTAAGCTGAATGATAGCTGGGTCAAAGACAAGATTAAGAAGGAAATCACCAAATTTTTGGAACAAATGATAACACAAATTACCAAATAATAAACAAATAATTTGGAACAAATGATAAAACAATTTTCCAAAACCTGTGAGAGACTGCAAAGGCAGTCCTAAGAGGGAAATTTATAGCATTGGAAGCCTTCATCAAGAAAACAGAAAGAGAGGAAGCCAACAACTTAATGGA
>NW_003852407.1:29641620-29642695 GCF_000181295.1 Otolemur garnettii | reverse complement strand
ATAAAGGAGAAATAACAACAGACACTTCAGAAATTCAAACAATCCTCAATGATTACTACAAAAATCTCTATTCCCAGAAATATGAAAATCTGAAGGAAATGGACTAATACTTAGAAGCATGCCACCATCCTAGACTCAACCAGAAAGAATTAAAAATCTTCAATAGACCTATATCAATCACGGAAATAGCATCAACAATATGAAATCTCCCCAAAAAAGAAAAGTCTAGGACCAGATGGCTTCACATCTGAATTCTATCAAACCTTTCAAGAGGGAACTAGTACCTACATTATACAACATTTTCCAAAGCATAAAAGAAGAGGGAGTACTTCCCAACACATTTTATGAGGCAAATATCACCCTGATCCCCAAACCAGGAAAGGATCCAACAAAGAAAGAAAATTATAGACCAATATTATTAATGAATATTGATGCAAAAATATTCAATAAGATCTTAGCAAACAGAATTCAACAACACGTCAAAAAAATTATACACCATTATTAAGTTGGTTTTATTCCAAGTTTACAGGGTTTGTTCAACATACGGAAATCTATAAATATAATACATCACATCAACAAAATAGAAAACAAAGACAATATGATTCTCTCAATTGATGCAAAAAAGCCTTTGATGATATTCAGCATCCTTTCTTGATCAGAAAACTTAAGAAAATAGGCATAGAAAGGACATTTCTTAATCTGATAGAGGCCATCTACAGCAAACCCACAGCCAGTATCATATTGAGTGGTGTAAAATTGAAAACATTTCCACTCAGAACAGGAATGAGGCAAGGATGCCCACTGTCTCTACTGCTATTCACCATAGTAATGGAAGTCTTAGCTATTGCAATCAGGCAAAAAAAGGCAATCAAGGGTATCCAAATAGGGTTAGAGAACATCAAACTCTCACTCTTCACTGATGATATGATCCTATACCTGGAAAATCCCAGGGACTCAACTTCAAAACTCTTAGAAGTGATCAAGGAATACAACAGCATCTCAGGATACAAAATCAATACTTGCAAGTCAGTAGCTTTTACATAAGCCAACAATAGTCAAGCTGAAAAAATAATCA
>NW_003852407.1:29637596-29639075 GCF_000181295.1 Otolemur garnettii | reverse complement strand
TAATCTTATACTTAGACAACCCCAAGGACTTAACCACAAGACTCCTGGAAATGATAAAAAAAAAAAAAATACAGCAATGTCTCAGGATATAAAATCAATGTGCACAAATCAGTAGTATATGCCAATATCTACAAATCTTTGTATATGCCAATAACAGCCAAGATGAGAAGCCACTCAAGGACACAATTTCCTTCACAGTAGCTTCAAAAAAAATTGAAATACCTAGGAATATACATAACAAAACAGGTGAAGGACCTCTACAAAGAAAATTACAAAACCCTAAGAAAAGAAATAGAAGATATTAACAAATGGAAGAGCATACCATGCTCATGGCTGAGAATAATCAACATAAATGTCTATCTTACCCAACGCAATCTACAGATTCAATGCAATCCCCGTCAAAATACCATCATCATACTTTTAAGATTTAGAAAAAATAATTCTTCGCTTTGTATGAAAAATGAAGAAACCCATATATGTAAGGCAATTGTTAGTAATAAATAAACAAAGCTGGGGGTATCACCTTATCAGACTTTTGGCTATACTACAAGGGCATATGATCAAAACAGCATGATATTGGCACAAAAATAGAGACTTTGACATTTGAAACCAAATAGAAAACTGTGAGATGAAACTAACATCTTACAGCCACCTGATCTTTAATAAAGCAAACAGGAAGATACACTAGGGAAAAGAATCACTATTCAATAAGTGGTGCTGGGAAAACTGGATAGCCACATATAAAAGACTGAAACTGGACCCACAACTTTCTCCACTCACTAAAATTGATTCAATATTTAAAAATATTTAAATCTAAGGCATGAAACAATAAAAATCCTTGAAGAAAGTGTGGGGAAAACACTTGAAGATATCAGCCAGCGGAAAGATTTTACGAAGAAGATTTCCATGGCAATTGCAACAACAACAAAAACAAATGGGACTTAATTAAACTGAAAGCTTCTGTACAGTCAAGGAAACAGCCACCAAAGCAAACAGACAACCTTCAGAATGGGAAAAGATATTTACATATTATGAATCAGACAATAGCTTGATAATTAGAATTATAGAGAACTCAAAGTAATCAACCAAGAAAGATCCCATATATCACTGGGCAAGAGACGTGGATAGACCCTTTTTTAAAGAAGACAGGCAAATGGCTAACACACACATGAAAAATGCTCATCATCCCTAATCATCAGAGAAATGCAAATCAAAC
This sequence comes from Otolemur garnettii, assembly GCF_000181295.1. Lineage (NCBI taxonomy): Eukaryota > Metazoa > Chordata > Mammalia > Primates > Galagidae > Otolemur > Otolemur garnettii. The sequence goes on along the minus strand of NW_003852407.1, from coordinate 29,637,859 downwards.
TACCCTAATATATCACCTAACCCCCACCTCACAAAATCTCAAAGCTGTAGATGCTGACGTGGATGTGGGGAGAAGGGAACACTTTTACACTGCTAGTGGGACTGCAAACTAATACAACCTTTTTGGAGGGAAGTATGGAGACCCCCCCCAAGGAATTCAAATTAGACCTTCCATTTGATCCTCATTCTGATTACTGGGCATCTACCCAGAAGGAGTTCAAATTAGACCTCCCATTTGATCCTCATTCTGATTACTGGGTATCT
>NW_003852407.1:29603101-29637358 GCF_000181295.1 Otolemur garnettii | reverse complement strand
TCTTCTTAGTAAAGCATCACAAGAATGGAGAAGCAAGAATCCAATGTACTCTGTTCAAATATGAAGGCAGTAGATGAGCTAATACAAAGGGGAGAGTAGCGGAATGTGCAAATCGGGACAGGAGAGGAGGAAGGGGTATGGGAGATCACAAAAAAATAAAAATATTTTTAAAAATTAAAAAAATAATGTACTGGCCAATAGCAAAAATAAATCAATAAAATAAATAAATATGAAGGTATATACCCAGATGATCGAAAATCATTTTACAACAAAGACATTTGCACCAGAATGTTATTGCAGCCCAATTCATAACAGCCAAGACATGGAAACAGCCCAAGTGCCCAACAACCCATGAATGGATTAACAGACTGGTATATGTACACCATGGAATACTATGCGACCATAAAAAGATGGAGACTTCACATCTTTTATGTTTACCTGGATGGAGCTGGAACATATTTTTCTTAGTAAAATATCTCAAGAATGGGGAAAAAAGTATCCAATGTACTCAATACTACTATGAAATCAACATATAATCACTTACACATTCATACAAATGGTAAAACAACTATAGTCCAGGAAGTAGAAGGGAAGAGAAGAGAGGAGAGGGGAGGAAGGAGGAGGGAGGGTATTTGGGGGGACCTCACCTAATATGCAATGATACATTTCAAAACTATTAACAAAGGAGTATAATTGTGATGGACATTACATTAATCAGTTCAATGTAAGCATTTCACATTGTATATCAAATCAGTACCCTGAACCCCACAAATGTATCAATGTACACAGTTATGATTTAATAAAAAGAAAAAATAAATTAAAAAAAACAAGTATGAAGTATATATTTTAAAAAATAATCCAAATACTTTCCTATGAAGGGCGACTATGGCACAAAAGTTTGGGGACATTTTTCTATTTCTAGATTTTTTTTTTTTTTGAGACAGAGTCTCACTATGTCATCCTTGGTAGAGTGCTATGGAATCACTGCTCACAGCAACCTCAAACTCTTGGGCTTAAGATATTCTCTTGCCTCAGCCTCCCAAGTAGCTGTGACTATAGGTGCCTACCACAATGCCCAGCTATTTATTGTTGTAGTTGTCATTGTTTGTTTAGCAGTCCTGGGCTGGGTTCGAACCCGCCAGCCCCGGTGTATGTGACTGGCACCCTAACCACTAAGCTATGGGCACCGAGCCATATTTCTAGATTTTTAATTGAGGAAATATACTTTCTATTCAAAAAGTTTAAATAATTTTTTTAAATACTTAAAATAGAAATATTCCAGTTTGAACACTGACAGAGGGACCATTTCCACATTGATTCAGTATAGGTAGATTTTACCTTCAAAATATTTTAATGATATCTTTGTTTCTTAAGTGCCTATATGCCCCAGAACCATGCTAGGTGCTATGGAGGTTATAAGGAGAAAGATAAATGTGAGCAAATTAAGAAAAGGATTAAAACTGGCTGAAAAATTGAGTAAGGGAGTAAGGTGGACAATTTGAACAAAGGCACAGAGATGGACATGGGATTGTTATTTGTGGGAAACAGCAATGAAATAAAATTGATAGGAACAGATACAGCATACTGGGGCAAAATGGCTGATAAGTTTGAATAGGCACAGAAAGAAATTAATTAATGAAGAAAAATTTTTTGAGACAGGGTCTCACTATGGTCGCCCTCAGTAGAGTGCTATGGCGTCATAGCTCATAGCAACCTCCAACTCTTGGGCTTAAGCAATTCTCTTTCCTCAGCTTCCCAAGTAGCTGGGACTATAGGGACCCTACACAACACCCAGCTATTTTTTTGTTGTTGTTGCCATTGTCATTGTTTAGCAGGCCAGTGCCAGGTTCGAACCTGCCTGCCTTGGTATATCTGGCCAGCGCCCTAACCATTGGGCTACGGGCACTGAGCCAATTAATGAAAATTTTCGAATACTAGGCTAGGTTGTGAAATTTGTGCTTTATTCTGGGGTTATGAGTTTTGGATTACTTATATGATCATGGAATATTTTTGCAAAGCTCTGTGTAAGCAAGCTTTTTAACAAATTTACTGGGCCAGGTGTAGTGACTCATGCCTGTAATCCTAGCACTCTGGGAGGCTAAGGAATTCATCTCAGCTCAGGAATTCAAGACAAGGCTAAGCAAAATCAAGACCCCCATTTCAACTAAAAATTAAAAAATTAGCCGAACTTTGTGGTGGACACCTGTAGTCCTAGCTACTCAAGAGGCTGAGGCAAGGGGATCTCTTGATCCCAGGAATTTGAGGTTGCTCTGAGCTATGATGCCACAGCACTCTACCCAGGACACTGTACCCAGTACCCTGTCTCAAAAAAAACCAACAACAAATTTACTGATTTATGATAATAAAAATTATATATGAAGGGGTATTAAATACAAATTATAGTATTAATCTATAGTCTTTACTATACCAACCATTGTAAATGGCACTTGTCATAAAATGTTGTAAACCTACTCATGAGAAAAAGTATTACTAATCAAATGAGAAAGTCATTGTTTTGCACTATCAAATGTTCAAAGTCAATAAAGAAGATAATAATGAAAGATACAGGGTTTAAGTTTACAGTGTGCTTAAATTTTTAAAGTAACTTTACTGTAGAATTAGAAAATAAAGATATGCATGAAGGAAAAGAATTATATCCTAGAATCACATAACCCACTGTAATGTGATTTATGTGTGGTATCATGGTATCATGCTATTTGGATTTATATCTTTATTTTTACCAGGTTACACATGCATTTTTTTCCTTATAGAAATGGGATATTGTTTTTTATAATGTATTTTCCATTTTATATATTATAAATATATTTCTATATAAAAATATGCTTCTTATTCTCACAGTATTCCACTATGTATGGATTTAGGAGTGTTAAATGAGATGGTGTATGTGAGGTACTGGTAAATATTTTTAAAATGGTAGCATTTTTTTACTTACTGTTACTATAATGTTCTTAACCATTTCTCTATTGGTAGAATATTAGGTTATCTCAGTAGAGCTATTAATGTTTTTACATTATTATATGCATAATAGCCATTAACTCTTTTCTTAGCAGGTTGTTTTGTTTCTTTGGGGATTTTTTTATTGTTGTTGTTGTTGTTGTTTTTAGGTTTTTAGGCAGTCTCAGTCTCCCTGATTAGAGCACCATGGCCATCATCATAGCTCACAGTAACCACAAACTCCTGGGCTCAAGCAATCCTTTTTCCTCAGTCTCCTGAGTACCTGGGACTACAGGTGCCTAGCATAATGCCTGGCTAGCTTTTCTATTTTTAGTGTGTGTGTAAGGTGGGGTGTCTCACTTTACTCAGGCTGGTCTTAAACTCCTGAGCTCAAGTAATCTACCTCCCTCAGCCTCCCAGAGTGCTAGGAGTATAGGTGTGAGCTACCACACTTGGTCTGGGTTTTGGTTTTTTTGAAACAGAGTCTCCTTCTGTTGCCCAGACTAGAGTACCCTGGCATCAGCCTGGCTCACAGCAATCTCAAACTCCTGGGTTCACATAATCTTCCTGATTTAGCTTCCCAAGTAGCTGGGACTACAGGCACCAACCACATCACCTGGCTAATTTTTTTTAATTTTTAGTAGAGACGGGGGTCTTACTCTTGTTCAGGCTGGTCTTGAACTCCTGAACTCAAGGAATCCACCTGGTTCAGCCTCCCAGAGTGCTAGGATTATAGATCTGAACCAAACTCATGTTAACTTACATGGTTTAGATTTTAACTCCTCATTAGATGTACAGTTTGAAAATATTTTCTTTCATTCTGTAGGCTGTCTCTTCATTCTTGTTTCCTTGGCTATTCACATGCATTTTAATTTGGTGTAATCCCATTTGTTTGTTTTTGCTTTTGTTGCCTGTGCCAAAAAATCATTGCCCAGGCTCAGTGCCCATGGTCAGTGGTTAGGGCGCTGGCCACATGTACCAGGGCTAGTGGGTTCAAACCCAGCCCAAGCCTAAACAACAACAACAACAAATAGCCAGGCACTGTGGTAGACGCCTGTAGTCCCAGCTACTTGGGAGGCTGAGGCAAGAGAATCATTTGCACCCAAGAGTTTGAGGTTGTTGTGAGCTGTGACAGCATGGTACTCTGCCAAGGGTAAGACTGTCTCCAAAAAAAAAAAAAAAAAATCATTGCCCAGACCAATGTTGTGGAACTTTTCCCTTATGTTTTCTTCCAGTAGTTTTATATTTTCTGGAATTACATTTAAGAGTTGAATCCATTTGAGTTGATTTTTATGTATGGTAAGAGGTCAGGGTCTAAGTTCATTCTTCTGCATATAAATATCCAGTTCTCTTAGCACCATTTATTGAAGAGGTTATCCTTTACCCACATGTGTTCTTGGCATCTTTGTTAAAAATCAATTGACTATGAAGGTATGGATTTATTTCTGGGCTCTCTAATGTTCTATTTATTTATTTTGTTTGTTTAGCAAACCCTGGCCAGGTTCCAACCCACCAGCCCTTGAGCATGTGGCCAGCACTGAGATATGGGCGCCCCCGCCATTGTTTTGTTGATCTATTTTTGTGCCAGTGTGTCTATTTTTATGCTAATACCATGCAGTTTTGATAACTATATCTTTGTAGTAGCTATTGAAATCAGGTACTGTGATGCCTTTAGCTTTGTTCTTTTTGCTCAAGAGTGCTTTGGCTATTTGGGTTTTTTTGTTTTGGGGTTGTTTTTTTTTTTGCAGTTTTTGGCCGGGGCTGGATTTGAACCCACCACCTCCAGCATATGGGGCCAGCACCCTACTCCTTTGAGCCACAAGTGCCGCCCTATTTGGAATCTTCTGTGGTTCCATACAAGTTTTAGAATTATTTTTCTATTTCTGTGAAAAAGTATCATCAGAAATTTTTTATTTTATTTTATTTAGTTATTTTTTTTTTTGCAGTTTTGGCTAGGGCTGGGCTTGAACCCACCACCCCTGGTATATGGGGCCAGTGCCCTACTCCTTGAGCCACAGGCACTCCCCATATCATCAGAATTTTAATAGAGATTACACTGAATATATAGACTGCTTTGGGAAGTATGGGCATTTTAACAATACTAATTTTTCCAATCCGTGAAAACAGGATTATCTTTCCATTTATTTGCACCTTCAACTTCTTTTATCAATGCGTTATAGTTTTCAGTGTATAGTTCTTTTATGTCCTTTATTAAATTTATTTCCAAGTATTTTATTTCATTTTGTAGCTATTGCAAATGGGATTTGTTTTGTTTCTTTTTCTAATAATTTGTTGTTAGTGTATAGAAAAGCTCATTTTGTATGTTGTGTTATATCAACTTCACTGAATTCATTTTAGTTCTAACAGTTTTTTGGAAGTGTCTTAGGTTTCTGTACAGATAAAATTATGTCATCTGCAGACATTTGCCACCAGAGTATTTTCATAGAAGTGAATTACTTTATTTCCCATTTTATGGATAAGGAAACTGAGGCCCAGAGATGATAGGCATCATGACTATAGTTACTGAGGGGCAGAGTTAGGAACTGTGCATCTTGAACATACAAATTTTATTGTGCTATATTAATAAGAATTCAAGTTGCATGCCCAGTAAAATATAGTTAGAGATACTACTCTGTTAAAAGTATTGCTTTCCTTGGTATCAGATTTCAGAGTAGTGTATACATTTTACAGCACATTTTCAGTTTTTAGCACTGTCATTTTGAAGTATAATGTCATGACTTGGGAAAGTGCCTCTCATCTACATTCAGTTCTCCTAAGACATATTCATACCAGACAGGAACTATTTCTTCTTTGAGGTCTATATGGCACCTAGTAATCTATTGCATTGAATAAATATTTAATGAAGATTGAATATTTCCTCTGTGGTGTATCAATTACTCTTGTTGATTCTCTGAGGGAAGCTTTTCTTTCTCGATGTCATGTAGTAGGTTAAGACATTTGTTTTCCTGAATGTTGTTATTAATGCCAGTTTGAATTTTTATGTCATCTCAAATATAAATCTATGACTTATTGATCTGATAGCATGCAATAAAGTCATTTACGAGGAGCATTGATTTATCTGGAATATGTGGTATTAAAAGTATTTGCAAATGAGGTGTATTTTTAATGGAAGAAATGTGATTTTAATTCATATATACCTTTAAAAACATGGATAATTTTTTCCCTTCAATTGAAAAATATTTATACTACTTGTATTTTTTTTTAATTGTTTGCCATCATTGGTAGAGTGCCATGGCATCACAGCTTACAGCAACCTCAAACTAAGCAATTCTCTTGCCTCAGCCTCCCTAATAGCTGGGACTACAGGCACTCAGCACAATGCCCAACTATTTTTTGTTTGTTTGTTTTGTTTAGCAGGCCTGGGGTATCGAACCCACCAGCCCCAGAGCATATGGCCAGCACCCTAGCCATTGAGCTATGGGCACCCAGCCATACTGCTTATATTTTTAAGAGTTATATTTTTAAACTTTGATGAATATTAGGTTTAAATGAAATACGTTCATCTTTGCCTATTGGAGTCTCCACATTTATGAAGTGAGTGAAACAGCTTGAACGTTTTCAACTTGTAAAATTGGATCACTATAATTCAATCATTTGGTACAAGTTGTTAATGATACATTCAGATGCAATTTATCAGAATCTATTAGAAAAAAACCTCTCATTTAAATAAAACAGGAAAAAAAGAACAGGCTAGAGAAGAGGATGTATAAACATTTTATTCTCTTTCTACTCTAGGAAGCAAGTAAACAAAATTACAAAATAGTTACGTCATGCCTAGTGACAAAATATCCTCTATTTCTACAATAACTTCACTGTGTTTCATTTTATGAGTTTTAGGACATATATTTCAATTTAAATAACTTGACATTGATGATTATTTTACTAGCGGGAAATTGTATGAGTGTGTGTGTGATGACAGTTATGGTACATGTTTGGTAGTAAACATAGACTAAATCATTTGAGTTATAGTGGTCTGATAACTGTTTTTAGGGCTTTTTGATCCAGAAGTCTGTGACCTCTGGAATCTCTACTTTTTCAGATCTGTTAAGATATTTTAACAATGTAAAGATTTAAATTTAGATGAATACTACACTCCAGGAAGTTAACTAATATTGTCCAAAACAAAGACTGTCAAGGTATAATTTGGGAAAAGTTTAAGAAGTTCTGATATTGCAATGTCTGAGAAGAGAGAGGCTACAGTTAAGGAACTTCCTTTTCTTCCCCAACTTGTTACAAAGAGAACCTGAAATTTAACCTCACATTTGAAATGGTCTCCTTATTCAGAAACATTCCATTTGGTGAAATCATTGCCAAGAAAATGTACCAAAATCTTGAGTTGCAGACTGTTCTTGCATCTGACTGGAAGGGCCATACTTGTGTGTGTTAGATATTGGAAATCCAAGGCTGCGCAGATGAAGGTGGGACGTGGGGGAGGGTTTGAGTCAGGGAAGGGAAGCTTCCTAGACATTATAGCTCTGTCCAGAGGCCAAATGGGAGATAAATCACCACTGGCCACCTCTCTTATTATTGAAATGGTTCAGCCCTGGGGTTTAACTGAAGGACTAACAGGGTTTTGAAGTGCAAATAGGATGGTAAAGGGTAAACCCTTTTAGGGTTTCATTTTGATGGATTTTTTTCCTGTGTGGATTTCTGGTAGTGACTGTGATCTGGAAGAGGCCCTTAAAAAAACAGTTTTGTTTTGTTTATGATCAATCAGGCAATAAGAACTTTCCACAGGGGTGTACTTTTCCTGCATGCATATTGATCCTATTGTGTTTAAAAGTAGGTCATTTAATTGGGTCTTTTTTTTAGCCTTCTGCAATGGAGCTGTCATTTCTAGGTCACTTCTCTCTCTTGGTATTAATGCCAAAGTTTGAGAGTGTTGAATATTTTGGTATTTTTGGATTAATAGGTTGTGGGGGATTACTTAAGGCCAGTGTGTGTAAAACTAAGTTTATGAACTCTTCCAGTTAAAGATCCACTCCACATTAGAATAAGTTTTTATATAATAAAAAGGATTTTATTTCATCTACTTTCTATTATGTTACGTAATTGTATATATTCGTTTTATTATTTTGCATGCATTGTTTTGTCAGCCTTAAAAACCCAAATTCTGAGATTGTAAAATATTGTACTATGTTATTTGTAAAGATATACTAAAATGTTTGAGGAAATAAGGGAGACATAAAAATGTTTATCAAGTTGAAACATTTTTTGACTCCTTGTCCCCAAATGATTCAAACACAGAAGATAAAATGAAATATCTTCTAAAATTTGTATTATTATGAAAAATGGGGATGAGAACAGTTGTTTGGGCCTTGAAAGAAAAATGGTTGTACCATAACTTAAAGGCTTTATGTGCAAAAGTTTTAAAGAAAAATTGAAATTTTTTTCTAAAGAAATGCCGTTATAAATGCTTACATTTCTTCTTGGAAGTATTGTTGATGGAATTTTTCTTAAGCATTTTGTCTCTTTAGATGCTTTAGATGTAAATATTAGTATCATTGGCCCTTTTAGAGACAAATAATGTATTGAGCATTTAGCTGCAACAGAGGTTTTCCTTTGGGTTGCTTGATATCTATTATAAACACAGTTGTTAAATCTCTGTAATGAACATTGATCACACAAGGTTCTTAATTGACCCCCAGGTTGATTTTTGCTTTTGTGTGCTTCAAGAATTCCCCTTCTTTGTATATATCTAAATATTAGAGATACATTTACTTCCTATTACTGTATGATGATTTAAATTACATGCTTTAAACAACAAAAATAACAAAATACCAAAACCCTAGATGGCATCAGTGGAGTCTCCTGCATCTATAGCTCCCTGCCATTAGTTTGTTGCTGGGAGATATTAATATGACCTTTCCTTTGTTAGAAAAAGAGATCTGCAGCCCTTCCCAGAATCCTCTGTTAACTGTCTTTTTAACCCAAGTTGGAGGTTGTCTGATGAATGAATGGTGAGCTTTTTTTTTTAATGAGCTATACATATTGTTGACATTGTCACACGTTGCTTTTTAATTTCTAATGTGTTTTTAATTTGCAAAGCATGCATGTGCCTTTCACAGCAGTAGAATGGAGTCAGCATTTCTGAGTTTGCCTTCTGCAAATAAGAAGGGTTAGGCTTGATCTAGTGTTCGATTTTCTGATACACACATGTGAATGAATTTCACTTTGAATATAGTTGAATAAAAAAAAGAAGATACTTGAGAAAGCACCCCCCACACACACCCAAAGAACTTCTCTTGCCTCTTAGTGAGTGAATTGCCCCAATATAAAAGCATGGGGAGGGGGGAAAGTGAGTTACAGGGTGAAAAGGCAATCCACAAATAATCACTCTTTTCTTCCTTTGATTGTGTCAGATTTTTTTGTGTGTGTGGCAATTGTTTTCTTTTTTGCTTAGAAGAGGTTTATGGTCCAATGTCTGTCAAGTCAGCCCCTGTCTTAAGGTTGCAGTTGTATTTCTCTCTGGAGTTCCTGGGGGTGATGTTATCTTTTGTTCACTCAGCAGTGTGGTCGTTCTTGAGAGCATCTGTCACTTTAGGCATTACAAGATGGATGAGTCTCCAGTGAACTGTTGGTTGAAGCAAATGGTGAAAATAAGAAAAGACAAGGGGTTTCAGGGTCTGCAGAAGGGACAGACAACAAGGAAACACTGTTAGAAATCAAGAGTAAGCGGAGCAATAGCGCAGGAGAGAGCAAGGATGGATCAGATGTCATTTTATAAACATCTTGGAAATCAGAATCTTTGGGAGGCTATTGTGATCTGAGGGAGACATCTGCACCATGGTAAACAATTCTGTGCTTTGGTTTGCAAAATATTTCTGGACTTTTTATTTAATCTGGGAAAATTGTTGGGAAATACTAATAACATGGAATATGTTATGTGAGGATTTTGTTGTTAGTAGCCTTTTAAAATGTTTTAAAGATTAAATTAAAAATCTGCCTTTTAAGTTTTTCTTTCTATTTTATTTTCACATTTTTCTCACCTTCCTCTGGTATTTTTTTCTTTTTTTATAAGCAACTGAGCAAACGTAGATATTAAAACATTTAGGAAGTTTTGGCCACAGTAATGAATATTCTTATTGTTTGCTGAATGATTCTGACTTTTTGATAGGGGAATCCTGAAAAGTCTATGATCTTGCTTAAGGGGAGCTGGGGACAGATTATAAGTTATTTTTCAGGAACCTCCAACTCCCAGTAAATGGGCTTTTGGATCAAAGAAAGAAATATAATTGTTAATGATCTGTCAGAACAAGTGGGAGATCTGTATTATATTTAGAAATTCATATTGTTGGTGAAGGTCAAAAATTAGTAAATCTTGGCTAATACAAAGTCCCTCCCATGAAAGACAAGGAACAGAAAGGAGGTAGAGGGGGATAGAATGTGATTGAAAAAAAAAATGATTTTGTCAAACTTTTTGGCATTTGCCTATGAAGAAGACCATAAGTTGAAAGGCAAAGAAATTAAGATGATTAGAAGCTTTAAGCTATACAAATGGTTGAGTATCTTCCTTCTCTATGGGTATAAATAATAGATGAAAGAGAAAGAGTGACAACAAAGGATCAGGTCGTTTAGGAGAATGTGTGCAGCCTGAATAGGGGTCTGTGGCCCAGGGCCAAAGGTCTTAGCTTTGAGTGTAATTAGAAGAAAATACAAAAATGTCATTACTAACAGGTGAAGTGTGCAGCACGTGGCCAAAAATTAGCAATTTTAGACTCCAAAGCTATTGGAACTGGATTACTGACCTTTTTTAAAAATCATTAAGGTCCTTGTGGAGTAATATAGTTTCATTGGCAGCAATGCAGTTTGACCTTGTTGACCATATAGGGTAATCTTGGGTTTGGATATAGGTAGCCAGGACCCTCCTGACTTAGAAAAAGATGTCTATTTGTTTGTGGGTAGATGAGAAATATGTGGGTTTGAAAGTCTGGGTCTTGCATTTTGTGTTACTCTTTTGCCTGATGACATTCTTGTGACAGTTAAGAGAGGCAAGATAATATTTTTATTCCAAAATCTAAAATGGTTCTTTTTTCCATTTGGCATAAAAGGAAAGCAAAATGAAAAAGAAACATTTTTTTAGACAACATGAGTTAATTTTACTTCAAATATTTTAGTGCTATAAATATTCATATTGAAATTTTCTATACCCATAGGAAAAGTCTCTTGTTTTCTTTCTAGACACAGTAACAAAGGACTAGAAGTGCTTCTAAGTTATGTATAAAAATGAATGACAAATGTTTTTTATTTCACTTTATGCTTTACAACTATATTTCCTATTTTTTCCTGCAATAGTTTATAATGACCATAAGCTAGTAAAGGGAGAGATTAATATGCATACTATAATTTTCAACCAATTATATGTAATTACAATTAATTTTATATCTTCTAGAAATAAGAAGGGTAGGAGATAGTAGCTTTTTTTGTACTTGCAGGCTTTCTTCTTAGAAATGATTCAGTCAATATTAGTTATGTTTCACATTATTGATAGTTTTTTGAGTAGGTAAATTTTGGCCAAGAATCAGGGATTATTACTCTTAAATTCCTTACAGTAAGAAAATTATCTTACACTAATTTCACTAATAAAAATAATCTTTGGGACTTTGGCATTATGGTAACACCTGTCACAAATGCAGACTTGATAGACTTATTCAACTTACATTTAATGGGAGGGAAATTATTTTTGAGTATAAATACTAGTGATTATTTTGGGATTTTTTTTAGGAAGCGAGAACATTTGTATGTTTGCCAGTTATGTGCATATGGAATTGTATAAGACTTTGCTAATTATTTTCTACTTGTGACTTTTGTGGAATTACAAATATTTAGATTATCATATTATAGAATATAATGTATTCAGAAATTAACTCATGTCTTTAAATATACATTTTTATTTTTTATGTTTTTGCAGGTGCAAAAAAAGCTTTAAACAAGTTAAAATCTAGGCAACAGACTCCCTGAAGTGTTGACTGCCCAACCTAATCATGAACGTGATTCAAAAATGTTAATTAATAAACCAAGGTATTGTATAATTATATATGCCCCCCCCCCGGATTTTCAAGATCAAATTTGTTTTAGGAAGTTGTATATAGAATTTGAAAAAAACTACTATACTTTATCCTTAAGGTGATTAAGCAATATTTCCATGACCTTTTTTTCTTCCATTTCCTCCCCTCTCTGCTTTCATCTCCCCTCACCAATCTTCCCTCTCCTCCTCAACAAAATTTATTCGCAATAAGTTTTTTTCCTAAAGCAACCTATGTTCCTAAATTTTCCCTATGTATACAACTAATTCCTATATATCTATCTACGTTAAGAAAATAAGAATGTAGTTTTTGATTCTCCTTTGTTGATTTCAATTTTATCTTTCAAATTGTCTATTGTAAGAGACTTTCCAGATTATCAGCTTCTGCAGAAAAACTCAAACACTATCTAGGACCATATATATTTAAACTTTTTCTCATTTAACACTTTCTGAGATGTATAATGGTTTTATGAAAGTTTTCTTTTTCTAGTTTTAGAATGCTTTTAATTTCAAAAAGGGAAAAGATAATATAACTTTTTTCCCCCATTCCTATGTGGGAATCAAAAGTTCACTTATCAAAAGCTCACTTAGAATTGAGAATTTAAAGCTACTGTTTTAGGTAGATCTTGCCTAACAGGGAAAGGTATATCCCAAGACTGTCTCTCTCCTTTTGGAAGTTATGATTTGTTTAAATGGCCTAGCATTTCCAACAGAGGCCAAAGATCTTTTCCTCTTTTATGACCTGTTGTATCCTTTTGAGGCCAAAAAGAACAAGAGGGTCATTGCCACTTCAGCCTAGTCCCTGTTTGTCCTCCATGGTGACTACGCAGATACTGAAACACAGTAGTAGCGTAACATTTGGGCCTGGAACATCTGGAAAATGGTCAGAGAGAGAGAGTGGAGGAGACAGAAGAAAGAGAGAGAACTGTTGCATTTTGTTTCACCAGGTGCTAGGAGGAAGCAACATTAGCCTTTTTGATATGGGAGGCACATTCTGTGGACCCTGGAGTTAGGCTTCAACAATTGAGGAGGTCAAAGGACAGCTGAGAGGGGTCAGTGAGACACCATGGGGTGTATTTTGTTACTTAGTAAAAGGAGCAGCCTCCTAAAACCTTAAAGGATTCTCTTGAAAATCTGTGTTGTGAAAAGGTTTTATGAGTCTCATGGCAAAAACTGCTGATTTATCTAAGGAATGCTCGCTTTTGTCTAATGGAAGGATAATCCTTACCAAATGTTGGCAACTACTATAATAGTCAATATAGGCCTGAAAGAACAGTTAAGGTTTAAAGTGTACTTTGCTTTCCAAAATGTTTATCATTTTAACGTTTCTCTCTCAGTGAAGAATTCTGCACTGTTGAAATATTACTTTTTCTTTGCTTACAGCAGAAAGTGCAGGAGGGGGGATTGAGGATGGAGAGACTGAGGTAGAAGTGAGCGTACATTAATTTAAAAATTATTCTATGAGATTTTGACCTTACCTATGAATAGTATATTATTATTAAACCTTTATAAATACCAAAACTTTCTAATTTTAAAAAGTTATCTTTGAATTTATTTTAATTTATAAGGGAAATGCGGGGCATATGAAGTGTAATGTTTCTGGATTACAGATTTTTTTATTTAGTTGTTGGTAGTTGATAGAAGGGGCTATCAGTTTATGAATGACCTTAAACTTTTTGTTTCTCCCTAAATGTGTCAAGAGGAAAATCAATATCAGAATTGAGAGTAGAGAATAAGAAAAGCACTATAATAGGGAATTTTCTCTTTGAAAACAAAAGGAGAAGGGGAAAATATCTACATGTTGTAAAAACTCTCTTTACCACAGCCCATGACCTCATGAGGCCGCTTCCATGATGTGGATACCTTTGAATATTACCTCCCTAGTAGATAGGTTGTGCAAATGAATTGTTAGGGAAGCTGACAGTATTTCTATATTCCAATTTATACACTATGTTTGATATTCCATATTTTCCATGTTTGATATTACATATATATAGAAAGCATATATGATAATGTGTATTGTAAGGGAAAAGAGGTAAAATGATGAGAAGTATATAAAAGGCCTTGTTAATTTATAAATTTACAGTATGTATCACTTGTGTGTGTGATTTTTTAAAATCCTGTCCAATAATAGACTAATGATTGGACCATATCTAATTGAAGGAACATAGCTATAAAATCTAAGGCTCAGCATACAGTGTGATTTTTTTTCCTTTTTTCTCAGGTTAAGGCACCTTTCAACAACTAATTTAGAAATGTATGTGTAGTGAGTGATAATTGCTAGAGAAAACCCACAGCTGTTTGAGTAGTGTTGAAATCATGGCAAAACTGACAAATACAATTAGCAATGTTAATGAGATAAAACACAGAAAGGAGGCAGGTGACAGAGTGGCAAGATGAAGGTCACAGGAGTAACACATCCATAAAAGAACAAAATTAGAATGTAAGAATGTTTTTTAAAAAAGAAAAAGAACAGAATGTTTACAGGTGCTTTGAATTTCCAGCTTTTTCTTTTAAACTAAGTCCTCCTCTTTTATTACTCTCCAAAGTAGCAGCAGAATGTGTGTTTTCCATGTTAAATAATTTAGATACATATTTGTTTAGCCCCTAACTCATATCTGATTTTGACAGAAGACAACTGTTTGGCAGTAGTATTTAAGAAATACAATCAAATTTTGCTGATTCTAAGGCAATTTTGATTTGGAGTATTTTTTTACAGTCAGGTTTAAATATGCTTCTATGTTACTATAATTACTGTGAGTGGGGATTTCTTTACCTCTCTTGCACCTTGATAATGCTTAGTAATCCAGATACATCACAAAGGACCCTCTGTTTCTAGATTTAGTGGCCCACCATTATCAAAAACAAAACAAAACCCAAAAAACCTATAGAAGTCTTTAATGTATTATCAATAATTATGTTTATCTGGTTAATGTTGATAGCCCACTTTCCAAATAACTGCTTAGGAAAATTCAGTGGGGCTAGGCAAATAAGAGAAATTAGGTGAGTGCAGTATGAAAAATAGTTGTCTGTGCCTTTCCCACTCTACTTTTTAAAGTGTCAGGTGAAATTTGGAAAATTACTGTAGTGTCTTTGGAAATTCTACTCTGTGTTGGGAAACATTTTTGCCTCTCGTGTTTTATATAGATTCTAATGATGGTTGTGGTATATCCCCAAAGTTTGTTCTCTGAAACCATAGTCTCTCTGACTCTGAGTGAGGCAGGGCTGATGGATGTGGTGAGCCACACTTTGGAAGCATTTCTCATTTAATGTTTTCTGTTCTGATTATTGACTGTTTTTCCTGTTGAAAAATTGGTCTCTAGTGACATGGTAGAGGTTATGTGTTGTCTATTATTGTTTGTTTCTTTGATCTTACACACGGATTGCCTCTGGTAATTATACTAGTTCAAGAGAGTCTTGACAAGAGGTGTTTATTTTACAGAAGAATTTCTGGCATTTCAAGGAAGAAAGTAAAGATTTTCAGTAGGAAAGTGTACTTCTTTGTTAGGAAAAATAGCATTGTACTTTCATCTTGTAATTATAACAGTTTTTAGTCACTATTATGAAATTAGTTGGCATATTATAGTAATTATTTTCACAACAATTTAACATATTACATATCTGTAAATATATAGTAGGACCTCTAAGTTGACCACTCGAGGGACTGTAACAAACTGGCACATACATAAGGAACTAGGTCTACTGTACTGATACATACATGTGGTACATGTCTGGTCTATGAAAATTGGGTTAACTTAAGTAGGTGGATGATGCAGGGAGGTGGTCAATTATGAAGGTTATACTGTACTAGCAACTTACTAGGGTTGGGTTTTTACTTCAGTATCTAAGATACTTTTGGTTTCAGAAACTGTCAAAAGAGATTCTTCCAAATTTAAATGTACAGAACTATTAAAAGAAGTTGAAATTTTTGTCTTTTAATCTGATTGCATTTTCTAAAGATGCTCAGCAAGGAGGATGAATAAAAATGAATTAAAATGTTTTTGTTTTGAATATGTGGTTAGCTTTGTGCTTTTTTGGAATGTGCTTGGGAAAAGATGATATCTCTTCAGACTTATTTAATGTGTAATTGGATAAGAGACAAAAACTCCATTTATTCATTTTTTTACTCAATTCCAGCTTTAAACAAAATATTTCCCCCAGAACACTCTAAGTCCATTGGGGAAGTTATACAAACACTAGACCCAACTAACTATAATTAGAAGTGACAAATATCAATTTAAAAAGAAAAAATGAAATGCTAAAAAAGCACAAAAGAGAGAAATTCTATGATTATTTTAAATTTTGGATTCTAGACTCCATGAATGCTTGCAAGAACTACATTTGGTTTATTTGTCTAGAAGTCATACATTATCACTCGCATTGGTGAATATTTTTAATAGAGAAAATATCTAAGCAGTAATATAATAACAAATGGTTTTCTTATACAAATTCAAAGAATTTCATCACTGTAAGGGTCAGTCAAAATCTATTCTATACATTCATTTTACAATGAAGAAACTGAGCTTGAGAGGGGTTAAGTGATTTGCTGAAGATCACATCACTAGGGATATAGACAGAGCCTGGAACCTCAGAAATCTTTTATCTCAGTCATTGTGTGCACTCTAGAGTTGCACTGTCCAGTATGGTAGCTCCAAGCCACTTATAGCTATTTAAGTTAATTACAATTAAATAAAATTGAAATTTTAGTTCCTTAGTCACATTGACCACATTTCAAGTGCTCTCTCCCTGTCATGTATATGTCACAACTAACTGTATCTGACAGTGCAAAATACATGCATTTCCATCATCTCATAAAATTTTACTGGATAACACTACTCTTAGTGTCAAAAATTGTCTCTCATGATTTGTATATGTGATTGTAAAATTTTTTTAATGATAGGATATGGTGACAAATAGAAGCTTTTGGATCTGTTATGTTAATGGTCATTAGTTATTTGTTCCTAAAGCAATGCCCCCAAATCTAACATAGTATTCAACTCATACGAGGGCAAGAATGTATCTTACTTTTCTTAGTATGCATAATGCTAAAACAAGAAAAAACAGGCTTAGAGCGGTGGCTTTTACCTGTAATCCTAGCACTTTGGGAGGCCAATGTGGGAGGATCACTTGAAGTCAGGTGTTTAGACAGCTTGAGTAATATAAACTGTGTCTCTGAAAAAAATTTTAAAAATTGGCCAGGCATGGTGGCCCCAGGTACCTGGGAGGCCAAGGTGGGAGGACTGCTTGAGTCTAGAAGTTTGAGATTGCAATGAGCTATAATGCCACTGCACTCTAGCTCATGAAACAGAGCAAGACCTTGTCTACAAAAAATAAACTACTATTGCTACTAACATTTTCTTTACTCCTATTTGTGCCATCACTATTCTAAATATTTTATATACTACATATGAAATTTCATGTATTCTCATAAAAAACCTATGAGATTGGTAGTATCATCCCCATTTACTGATGAAACATGAAGTAACTTGCCCAGTATCATGTAGGAAGTATGTGAGTACAAGATTTGAATTAAGATCATCTCACTTAGAGCCAATGTAATTAACTACCTTGATAGTAAGATTTTTATAAATGCTGGCTGGCTGGCTAAATAACTATTGAAGTATAAAAAGTGAGTAAATAAAGTAAATTAAAAGGTAACAGAAAACTAGGAAGTTATACAAAGTTGTCTTTTTAGTACTGTTCCTGGCACACGGTTGATAAATTGTACATTAAAAGTATTAATCTCAAACCAAAAATAATTACACACACACACAATATGTATCACCTCCCCCCCCCATCCTTTTTTTCTGTTTCAAACAGCCTGTTTTAGCAGGAAAAGTATGGACTTTTGAGTTTAAGTTTAAATCCTAGTCCCAACATTTACAAACTGGATGACCTTGGTTTGTTGCAGAAACTAGGTCATTTGCCCTATGGATTTGTCCTTCATTCTTAATCTGCTTATGTCCTTGTGGTTTCATTTCATTTGCTCCTTGGCACTATAAATGGAAGTTGCTCTAGTCTAACGGGTTGTCTAGAGTCATTATACTGTATGGCAGCAATACTTCCAAGGTGGTGTTCTAGGAAGACACACAGTGTCTCACTGCATCACTTTTAATGATGCTAAACTTTTATGAGTATGTTGAGGAGGTGACAGTTCATCTCTCTTGTTATAAAGTTCCCCATCAACCTTCTATCTCACAGTTTCACTTATTATCATTGCCTACATGCATTTTTCATCAGAAGTTGCAAAGTGATAATTTTACAATTCTGCTGTTCTTTGTACATTTTATTAAATAAAATTATTAAAAAATAAATGCTTTCTCAATAACCAAGACTATTCTTTTCCTGCTAATAAATAGTGTTCAATGAGGAGCTTTTTATGTTTTTGTTTTTCTAAGAGGAGTTCCCTTTTTCTCCTTGAGTAGCAAAATTACTTTGTGACTTTTTATGTTTTAAAAATGCTTCAGTTAATTGCATTTATTCCCTCTTATGTTCAGTTTCTCTAATCCTTAGCTCATGGGAGTCCTTCCGGTGGTATCCTATGTCTTTTGACATGACAAATTAGTTCCTGATACCTTCTTTACTTCCCTACAGACTTGGAACTAGTCATTCCTTCAAGGGGCCTTAATTCCTTTCAGTGGGGGAGGTATTAGGAAACTGTAATCAGAGTTGTAGAAAGTTCTTATTAATAGTTAATGAAAGTTAGGCATGGTGGTTCTCACCTATAATCCTAGCACTCTGGGAGGCTGAGGCTGGTGAATCACCTGAGCTCAGGAGTTTGAAACCAGCCTGAGCAAAAGTGAGACCCAGTTACTACTAACAATAGAAAAACTAGCTAGGCGTTGTGGCAGGTGACTATAGTCCCAGCTATTTGAGAGGCTGAGGCAAGAGGATCACCTTACCCAGGAGCTTGAGGTTACTGTGAGCTATGATGATGCCAAGGTACTCTACCCAGGGAGACAGAGTAAGACTCTGTCTCAAAAAAAAAAAGTAGTTAATGTCATTGCTTCTAGAACTTTTCAGTGGACAAAGCTTGAAAATATATATTTTAAAACTTGAAAAATGAGTTATTACCTAGAAGATGTATGTCATGTCCCCATCTACCTGCTTCATTGCTTAACTTGCTACTAAAACCAGGCAACCCAAAGTAGTACCTCAGATACCTTTCTCTCTTAGAATGTATATGATTAAAAAAAAAGAAAAGTCAGTGTTATTCTTCCTTGTCACTTCCTTTTTAGGACTTCTTTTTAAAATTACTGTTTATTTTCTCCTGGTAGTTGTTATTAAAAGACAACTTTTTTTTTTTTTTTTGAGACAGAGTTGTACTCTGTTGTCCTTGGTAGAGTGCTGTGACATCATAGTTCACAGCAACTTTAGACTCTTGGGCTCAAGCTGGAACTATAGGTGCTGGCCACAACACCCCAATAATTTTTCTATTTTTGGTAGAGAAGGGGGTCTTACTGTTGCTCAGGCTAGTCTAGAACTCCACCAGCCTCGTCCTCCCGATGTGCTAGGATTAAAGGCATGGGCCACCATAGCCAGCCATAAAAGATAACTTTTATTAAAAGACAACTGAAATATTTACACATAGTCAAAAGAACTTGTTGAGGGGGTATGGTTGTATCAGTACAAAGGTATGATCTTACCTGGAAGAAAATAATTTGGAGTAGTTAAACTAGAAGGCAGCAGTAGAAACTTCACTCTTACAGGGAGCCTGTAGATCTCATTTTCCTGGACACTTAAAGCACCAGCAAGGAGTGGAGGGATATTTACTTTGCAAATTCAGTTGTTCTTACCACCTTTTTGAGTAGTCAAATTATTTTTAAAATACTTTTTCAAGGGTAGTGATAGAGTTGGGATAAGCTCAGTTGCTATGTGATGTTTTCGTTTTCCTTTAATTATGTTATTCTGCAATACTCTTCATTATTTTAAAACTTGGAAGATACCAATAAGAAAAAAGAAAGATAACTGATAAATAACTCCGCCATCAACAGGTAAACATCGTTAACAGTTTGTTTTATTACTACTTACTGGCTTTTTTTCCTGCTTACATCAATATTATCTTCATAAAGAAAACTGTATTATAAAATTTCTAATAAATTCACATCATATTATTAACATACATTTTTATCTTATGACTTATATCTACCCTAATTAAGTGTTCTTCCAGGAATGGAGAAGGAAATTGAAATTAAATTCTGTTAAATTTTTTAAGGTGACAGATTAGGCAACTTCTCAAATTTAGTGCTTCTTTTTAACCTGATGTGAGGAGACAAGGAAGAGAATGCTCTCGAATTTAATTTCTCTTTCTTAATGAGCTCCAGAAAACTTGCTCTTGTCCTTATAAAATAGAAAATAAAACCTTATGTAGAGAGAAGAAAGATTGAAGGAAAATAAGACAAGTTCTTATACTATATGTATTCCTAACATTTTAGGGAATTGATAAGAATGTTTTTAATTTCTAGATTTGCCATAGCATAGGAAATACGAGTAACTCTTCTAAAGTTGAAAGCAATGGTTAGAAAAAGGGTATAGGCAGAGAATTCCCAAAATCAGCTGGTTAGGCTGTCAGCTGGTCTGATGCTTTGACGCCGGGTCTGTGCTTCCTCCTCCTGTCTGTGCATATAGTTATTCTTTATGAGGCAATTTACTCTCTGTTCATCTTTTTCTCTTATTAATTCTGATGAAGAGATTTTTAGTGGGGGAGTTTTTAAAAGGGAGAGGGTCACTTTGTTTTTGCTTTTAAAATTATCATTTGGCTTTTTGCCTATTAGCCAAAAAAACAATTTTAAGGTAAAACTCTCTGTTCAGCCTTGTCTTGCAGCTGTGACATGTAAAGACAAGGGCACATCAGCAAATGAAAATTTTCTTGACTTGTGTGTGTGTGTGTGGTTGCAATTTAGTGGTACTTTACAGAGAATCCATTTACTCACGTGGGTCATTTTGGTAAGTGTTTTAGTATCTGTAGCCAAACTGGTTGGGTTCTACCCTGTCTTTGCCATTTCCTTGTAGTGTTATCTCGGGCAAGTTCATTAACTTCTCTAGGCCTCAGTTTTCTTAAAAATGTAGGCAATAATAGCATTTGCTCAACACTTAGATTGGCTCTCCATGTTACTATTATAATTGTCTCCAAAGAACAAGGCTTCTTTTCACATTTCTTAATAATAATGACAACTACAACTCCCACCATTAACTGTCACCACTACCACCACCACCGCCATCATCAGTACTAGTAATAAAGATAACAGCCCCTGCTATTGCATCAGCTGCCAACACCACCAACAGCTCCTGCCATTGAGATATGTGCTTCACGTGTAAATTTATGTATTTATTTATTTTTGAGACAGAGTCTCACTCTGTTGCCCTGGGTAGAGTGCCATAGCATCACAATTCACAACAACATCAAACTACTGAGCTTAAGCTATTCTCCTGCCTCCGCCTCCTGAGTAGCTGGGACTATAGGTGCCCACCACAACACTCAGCTAGTTTTTTCTAATTTTAGTAGAGATTGGAGTCTTGCCCTTGCTCAGGTTGGTCTTGAACTCTTGAGCTCAAGCAATCCACCCGCTTTAGCCTCCCAGAGTGCTAGGATTATAGCCCTACACCACCACACCCAGCCTCACACAAAAATTTAAATGAACTTTTTAATGATGAGAATATGTTTTCTGAGACCTGATTTGATACTTTAAAAAGTCTTTGAGAATAAAAGAAAATTTAATTACTGAGGGCATTTTTCTTCTATGCTAGGTACTTAATAATTACTGTGTGAGTGCAATATTAATAACAGAGTAATTATTACCTGTGAAACTTTTAACAAAAAGGAATAAAATCATTACAGATCAAGGAGTATTCTCCCTCAGAGTGCATTGCTTATCCTTCTTATTTTCAAGAAAAAAAGAATTCAGGAGAGGGTGTGGACGCATTAGCAGGCCACCTTTTTCTCAAACTACTCACTTTTTTCACCTCTGCAGTCCCCCTTCCTGAAGCCACCAGAGATAGAGGCTGCCTGTCTTACCCACATCCCCGTTCCTTAATCTTTCTTTCTGTAGAAAAAGGGAGAAGGTTGGGGCAAAAAGACCCCAAACCACAATGTTATGGTGGTTTCAAGTTGATCTTATTTACATTTTGAGCAATTAATTGGTGATGCACGAAGAACCCATTTTGTTGATTATCCTTTTCTTAGGATACTTTCTCAATACCACAAAAGTATCCATTAGTGTCTCAGGGACCTGTAATGCCATAACAAAACATTTAACAGAGTTCATCCTTTTGTAATTTTATAATAAGAAAAGAAAGTATGGAAAAGCAATGTAATATAGCCTCATAAACTTGATGTCAGCCAGATATATAAAATATATAATTATGTAAGTGATTTCACACATTGGCCTTCTCATTGCATATGATTTAATGACTAATTCTGAGAAGTATTTTTGCATCTTCTGCCTGAAGTCAGATTTATTTACGCTGACTTTATTCGTTATGCCGTCTCTTTGACATTCAGAGGCAAAGAAGGCTCATAGTCTGGGTGGATCATGCCAGCAATTTCAGTGGCCCTAAATATCATGGCATAAGATATTTACCATAAATTACACAGGCTTCCTCTGACCCAAACCATTCCTTGGCTAGCATTGGACTGTTAAGGGCAGAATTCCACAGTTACACTAAAGAAGTCTGGGGTCACTTCTATAATTCTTTTTTTTTTTTTTTTTTTAGATGGAGCCTCAAGCTATCCCCCTGGGTAGAGTGCTATGGCATCATAGCTCACAGCAACCTCCAACTCCTGGGCTCAAGCGAGTCTCCTGCCTCTGCCTCCCAAGTAGCTGGGACTACAGGCACCTGCCACAACGCCCGGCCGTTTTTTGGTTGCAGCCATCATTGTTGTTTGGCGGCCCGGGCTGGGGATTCGAACCCACCACCTTAGGTGTATGTGGCTGGCGCCTTAACCGCTTGAGCCACAGGCGCCGAGCCACTTCTATAATTCTTTATATTATCATTAGAATTGTTTAAATGCCCAGTTAATGTCTTTATTTGGAATAAAGTCAGCTAATTCCTCTTTCCCTACCAGGTCTGATTAGGGAATGGATACTTCCCCTTGTCATTATCAGAGCATTGCTAATGCTCTTGTAGGATTATGTGTATCTTCTATGTTAGTGAAATGCCACTGCCTATTTTTATGTTGATTTAAACTTTTTATTCAGCACAATTTTTATTGCACTGTATTTATGTATCTATCGTAACATTCCTTAAACCATAAAGGGGATTGAGATGATACGATTTTCCATGTATAATTGGGCATTTCTTTACTAAACTTAAAAGATCTCTTGGAGAATGTAGGTTTTCAAGATTTTTCAGGATGAAAGGAAGATAGCTTATTAGAATGGTACTAGATTAAGATGAAGCAAAATTTCTAGTCACTTGGTGCTCTGAAGAAAGGCTAAAGGTCCACCTTTGAAGTTATTCCATTGTTCACGGATAAGAAATCCCATTATTAACTCTGTGCTAGTTCCTGGTGGTTTTTTCCTTTTAGCAAAGAAGGAAGGTGAAATGGTTGTTGGATTTTGACTTAGATGCACAAACTAGTGACACAGCATATTTATCTTCCATCCCCCACCCTGCTTTTATCATGTGTAGTACTGTTAAAAAATAAATTGCTTTTAAGCTTTAAAAATTGTAAATGTTTATCATTATATTGGTGGGAGTCTTAAGTGCTTAGCCAAAAACTTGGTGTTTCAGGAAAATTTCATTACACAGACTTTGTTGATTTTCTTCTATTTCAACTTTTTTTTTTATTAAATCATAGCTGTGTACATTAATGCAGTCATGGGGTGCAGTGTGCTGTTTTTATATACAGTTTGAAATATCATCAAACTGGTTAACACAGCCTTCATGTCATTTTCTTAGTAATTGTGTTAAGACATTTATATTCTACATTTAGAAAGATTCACATGTACTCTTAAAAGATGAACCATAGGCGTGAGACAGTCTTACTTTGTCTCCCTGGATGGAGTGCCATGGCGTCATAGCTCATAGCAACCTCAACTCCTGAGCTCAAGCGATTCTCCTCCCTCAGCCTCCTAAGTAGCTGGGAATACAGGAACCTGACACAACGCTTGGCTAATTTTTCTATTTTTAGTAGAGATGGGATCTTGCTATTCTTCAGAGCTGGTCTCCAACTCTTGAGCTCAAGAGATCCGTCCGCCTCGGCCTCCCAGAGTGCTAGGATTACAGGCGTGAGCCACCATACCCAGCCCATTTCAATAAAATAAATAAATAAATTACTAATAAATTATTATTTTTTTGAGACAGAGTCTTACTATGTCTCCCTGGGTAGAGTGCCGTGGCAGCATAGCTCACAGCAACCTCAAACTCTTGGGTTCAAGCGATTGTCTTGCCTCAGCCTGCTAAGTAGCTGAGACTACAGGCACCCACCACAATGCCCAGCTCTTTTTGTTGCAGTTGTCATTGTTCTTTAGCTGGCTTGGGCCAGATTCGAACCTATCAGCCTTAGTGTATGTGGCTGGCACCATAACCACTATGCTATGAGCACTGAGCCCCATTTTAACTTTTAATATAATATTTCTCTCTATATATATGTGTGTGTGTGTGTGTGTGTATAAACAACTTTTAATTAGATAGGGTACAATTTTGGCATATGCTTTTTATAAGAAAGGAATATAGTAATTTAAATCCATATCATTTAGTTTTTTTCTTACTTACTATGAGAAAGGATGACAAAATAGGATCCGGCTTTTTTTCCACATCATGGGAATCTCTAAGAAAGCTTTGGTAAACCTAACCACTCATGGAAATCACTGTGCACTACTCACTGCTCCCAGGAATCATGTAAGAAGCCTCCTTTACTATACAGGCAGTCTGGGGTTATGAACAAGATAGATTACATAGGTTTGTTTGCAAATGGAATTTGTATGTTAGTTAGAACAGGTACATTTACAGCCTGTTTGTAAGTGCCAGTCGTAACATCAGTTGTGTATTTGTGACTCAGAGACGTACTGTAATAGCCTCCATTTATAAGTGCTAGGTGTATGTAACTCAGAAGTACCTTTGTACAAGTAACTCAAAGGCACCAAAATCTTCTGTGGAGCTCCTGTGTGTGTGTCTAGGAAATGTAAGAGCAGGAGGTGGATGGCTGTACATCCCTCATCTGCCCATGAGTTGACGGCAGGATCACGTCCCCCTTCCTGGGGAGCCAGATGTGTCTTCAGGGTCCTTCTCAACCAGTCCTTCAGGGAGTCAGTCAGAGCTGGCATTCCAGATGAAATGCAGTTATCTTCCCTCTCTTTGACAGAAGTGGGGTGAAGATAGTCTCACAATTACCTGTCCTGATGTGAGATTTGCCCACGTTGAACCCACACAGTTAGGATGCAGATGTTCACTACTTGGCTAGATAAACTGAGTCCTGGCTCCATCCTTTACAGCTAAGTGACAGTGAGTAAGTCACTTAGCTTCTCCAAGTTTCAGTTTTTTTGCTTTGTTTTTTAATCTGTGAAGTGGAAAGAAGTCATACTTACTTAAAATGTTGAAGATTAAATAGGACAATTTTTATAAAGTCTTTATCATACTGTCTAGTCCAATAGTTCTCAAACTGTTAGTCTCAGAACCTCTTCATATACTCTTCAAAATTATTGAGGCCGCCACAGAGTTTTTGTTTACATAGGCTATGTTTATTAGAAATTAAAGCTAAGAAACTTTAAAAATATTTATTACCTTTAAAAATTAACAATAACCCACTACATATTAACATAAATAACATGTTTTATGAAAAATAACTATTTTCTGAAGTCAAGTTAGAAGAGTAACCTAATTTGCTTCTGCATTCAGTCTGTTGTAACATCACACATCATATAGATTCTGGAAAATGAGAGTGAAAAAGGCAAATAATACCCTAGTAATCATTTGAAAATAGTTTGGACATTGTGGACCACCAAAAGGGTATTGGGGCCCCTGGACACTGTTTTTGAGAATTGTTGATTTAGCCAATACTTAGTACCCAATACATTGTAGCTATTGTTGTTATGCATAGAAATTTTTATAACCAACATGTACTGTATAAATCTTAGTGATAAGAAGTAAATGTCATGCCTTCAAAACTTTTTATTATAGGGCCGGGAGAGGTGACTCACGTCTGTGATCCCAGCACTCGGGGAGGCTAAGGCAGATGGATTGCTTGAGTTCTGGACTTTGAGACCAGCCTGAGCAAGAGTGAGACTCCGTCTCTACTAAAAATAGAAAAAACTAGACAGGGTCTTGTGGTCTGTGCCTATGGTTACAGCTACTCGGGAGGCTGAGGCAGGAAGATCACTTGAGCCTCAGAGTTTGAGGTTGCTGTGAGCTAGGATAATGCACAGCACTCCATCCAAGGCAACAAAGTGAGATGCTGTCTCAAAAAATCCCAAAAAACTTTTTACTATATACTTTCCTGAAGGGTCCCAAATAAGATTATACTTTAGATGAGGGAAAAGAAGCAACAATATTTTTCAAATAAATATTAATAATATATAAATGAGTTCTTTGATAAAAAGGCTCAAATTTTGCTTTCATGAATTTGTTAATTAAATATATTATCATAAAGTTTTCTTGTTCCAGAGTATAGCCTTTTTCCCCCCTCTATAGCAGTGTTTTTCAACCTTTTTTTTTTTAATCTCACAGCACACTTGAACCTATAGTTAAACTTCCATGGCACACTTAAAATGTGTTATAAAAAAAAAAAAAAGAGTAAAGGAACTGGGTGCTGTGGCTCACGCCTATAATTCCAGCACTTGGGAGGCCGAGGCAGGTGGATTGTTTGAGCTCACAGGTTTGAGATGAACCTGAGCCAGAAGGAGACCTTGTTTCTAAAATAGCCTGGGCATTGTGGTGGGCGTCTGTAGTCCTAGTTACTTGGGAGGCTGAAGCAAGAGAATCACTTGAGTCCAAGAGTTTGAGGTTACTGTGAGCTACGATGCCATGGCACTCTACCAAGAGTGACAAAGTGAGACTCTGTCTCAAAAAAAAAAAAAGTGCAAAGAAAAGAGTACACTTATTGTGCTTTGGAATTCTTCAGAAAATTATATAATTAATGACTTCTAAAAATTTGTGTGGCACATCAATTGAAAATCACTGCTCTAGATTATTAGAACTTAGAAAAGAGAGAAGTAATTAGATAGTGCTCTGAAACCAGAGATAGAGTTGATATGGGGTCATGGTGGAGCACCAGTGTGTTAAGGAGGTGGCATGGCCCCATTGTTAACATGGCCAGGCTTCCTGATTAGCAAGTCAGTCATGATTTACTGGTTGGAGAGCCTCGACTTAAAGCATTTATTGCTGTTTGATTCTTAGATACAAGATCTTTTAAAGGGGCTTAAAGAGGTGGGTTTGAACTGTTAAAACAAAAAGTACAAGTGACACAATAACCTAACTTCACACAAGTTGTCTTAATTAGACACATGGGTAGTTCATATAGTTTACATCTTCAGATATATAGGTATAGTTTATATTAGCTAAATGTGTACTTTGAGACATACAAGCTCTAATCATATCAATTTCTCCTTTCTTCCTTTTTTTCCTTGGGGTGGGCCGGTGTAGACCATGGGGAATTCATATGCTGGGCAACTGAAATCTGCTCGATTTGAGGAAGCTCTCCATAACTCCATAGAAGCCTCTCTCAGATGTAGTAGTGTGGTCCCACGGCCCATTTTCTCCCAACTGTACTTGGACCCTGATCAGCATCCCTTCTCATCTGCAGGTAAGTTTCTCAGTCACACACATTTCTAGACTTCTTTTTAAAAATTATTTTATTTCTATTGCTATTATTATTTTTTGCAGATAGTGGTAAGGACAGGGGCATAGATGCCTTTTAAAAGAAGTGAGAGGCCAAGGAGGGAGGACTGCTTGAGACCAGGAGTTCAAGCACAACATGAGCAACATACAAAGACCCTGTCTCTACAAAAAATAGAAAAATTGTCTCGGTGCCCGTACCTCAGCAATTAGGGCCCAGTCACATACACCAAGGCTGACAGGTTTAAACCCAGTCTGGGCCTGCCAAACAACAATGACAACTACAACCAAAAAATAGCCGGGTGTTGTGGCAGGCACCTGTAGTCCCAGCTACTTGGGAGGCTGAGGCAAGAGAATCACTTAAGCCCAAGAGTTTGAGGTTGCTATGAGCTGTAACACCACAGCATTCTACCAAGGGCAACATAATAAGACTCTGTCTCAAAAAAAAAAAAAAATAGAAAAATTAGCCAAGTGTGGTGGTGGGCTCCTGTAGTCCCAGCTACTTGGGAGGCTGAGGCAGGAGGATCACTTGAGTATAGGAGTTTGAGGTTGCTGTGAGCTATGCTGAGGCCTTGGCACTCTAGCTAGCCTGGGTGACAGAGGGACCCCTTGTCTGAAAATAAATAAATAAATAAATAAAGTAAAATATAAAATAAAATAAATGGGGATTCCAAATCTTGGGACCTCTGAATTATTGGCTAAAATGATAGAAAATTGTGGTCTTTCTTTCTATAAATATGTCTTTCATAGATATGAATTTTTATAAAATTTATTAAATTTGCTATGATTCACTTGCTTACACAGATGTCAAACCCAAGGTGGAGGATCTGGATAAAGATTTGGTACACCGGTACACTCAAAATGGAAGTCTGGACTTTTCTAACAATCTAACAGCTAATGAAATGGAAGATGATGAAGATGACGAAGAAATGTCTGATTCAAACAGCCCACCAATTCCCTATTCACAAAAACCTGCCCCAGAAGGATCTTGCACTACTGATGGTGGGTTTTGGTTTTGCTCTCTTTTTTCTGTTTTCCCTCTAATGTTGTCTGGCCTCTTTCCAATCATGACATGTATTGCTCTAGGCTGGAAACCAGTAATTATGGAAAAGAATGAGGAATGATTATGGTCTCACATTATCTCCTGTGACTTCACAACACATGTCTTTAAGAAAGACAAGGCTTATCATCCCATCTTATAGATTAAAAAATAAACCTGAGATTCACAGTTGAACAACTTCTCTGAGATGGTCTGTGGCAAAGGCAAGTCTAAACCCAGGTCAAGGATTTTTCCAGTATTCCATGTACTTCCTGTAAGAAAGTTACTATTTTAGGAAAATTTTTTACTATTCTCTCATGTTACTTTCCATTCTCCCTCCCCCAAACAATCAGGAAGATATCAGATGTTTCATATTTACCTTTCACATTTATATGGAACACTCATCCAATGTAGAGGATTAAAATGTAAATATTTTATAAATATTATAAATGTAAAATGTATCTGTAGATAAGAGAATTAAAATGTAAATATTTTGATAATCCCATTTTATTTATTAGTGTCGAGCTCCTCTTCCACCAAAGCTTTAAACATACTTTTAATAAGAAAATCTTGATATGAAACTTTTTAAGTATTTCATGGTTTTGGTGATATCACAACTTAAATTACACTCTCTTTTCTCCATTTAGTGGTTTACTGTGCTGTTTTCTGACCATCCCAGCTTGATTAGTTTGTAATACTTTATCCAGATTAGACAATTGTTATACCTAGATTGACTAGGACCTGGGATGATTTCAGTGCATGAAAATCTTGTGGGGGATTGGAGGAGAGGGAATGACAAATAATAAAATCTCAGGACATTCCCCTTACAAAGCTTGAAGTACAAATAATTAAAATAAAGCAGAAATTTAAATGGAAATTCATCAGATAATGCTATCTTGGTGTTTTATTTTCTCTTGGCCTTTTTGTTTCTTTTGGGAGGGCTAACCTGATAAACCGTAAAGGGGTCAAAATCCTCTATTTAGGTAGGAGATGAGGAGACCTAAATAACTCTCTTAGTGGTCTATCTGCCTGATTCTCTACAGGGGCCTCTAGCAATTAGTACTACTGCTCTGAGTCAGACCTACCTCTGGCACATCAGTCCTTCTGAAAGTGTTTCCACTTATGATTGTTTTGCCCAGACTTAAGATAAATACATGGTGATTTATTCATTATTTGATGTAACCAGGCCTTTAAACCTGTGGAGGTCACTAGCGTCAAGTTTCTTCTTACTTGCTTTATACCCATCTTCATGCCTTTTATTTAACTGATTTATCAAGTAACAAAGTAGAAGTTGAAATAATGTTCAAAATACTGTTGGATTCCCACTGTGAATCTTGTTATATGTGAGAGTTCCGCAGAACCAGAACAAAAGTTTGAGAAGATATTTTGAAATGTCACATTTTATACCAAAAAGTGAGGAGAGTTCCCCTGTTTTGCTGTGACCTAGGCATGTTTTTAGTTTGCCATGTGGGAACCTGGCACTCCTATATTATTTATATCTGGGTATGGAAAGCAGTTTACTAAGATAAAAAGGGATCTAGAGCTAGCCTGTATCTCTTAAACTTTAAAACACGATTTAATATAAGAAGTATTGGGGAAGGGTAATAGTCATTTTAAAGATAAAGGAGGAACAATTTTTCTGAGAACAAAGAACTATCCCACTCAGATTCAAGATTCAAATTCCAAGGCTACCCCAAAACGCTAGTCCTGCATTTAGACTTCTACATCAGTTACTTTAGATCCGCGGTTCTCAACCTGTGGGTGGCGACCCACAGGAACTGTATTAAAGGGCCATGGCATAAGGAAGGTGGAGAACCACTGCTTTAGATTCTTATAATTAAGGTCCATTATTTAGTTTTCCCCTTTTAATTCATGTGGGAGCAGGCATTTAAAACAAACAGCAATTAATAATTTAGTAGTTGACAGTTTATGCTGTATTTAATGGCTCATTCTAAGATAGTTCTAAGAGTTCTCTTCGTCAAAGGAGGAAGAGTCGCAAAGTTTTCCTTATAAATATGGCAGTGAAATGGGGCCGGACAACGCCTGGGTTTGTTTCTGCAAACCACCTTCCCTAGGTGGGAAATCTTTTGTTTACCTAAGGCTTAAAGGAAGGTAAATCTATTTTTAGAGGCAATTTAGATAAGCAGATACTTAACACCTGGTGGGCTGCTGGGGTTACCATTCAGATGTAAATTTTGGTTGCTAATTTCTTATGTAAATTATTGGAATAGTGTAGGTTCTTACCCCGCTGGGAGGCAGTTGATTGTTTAAAGGGGTAAAGGGCAACCAAATTTTAAGCCTCCCAATATTGCTTTGATTACTTTAGTTTGTGTTTACAGCCGTTACAGTAAACTTTCCCCTCCCCCTTTTAGCTTACTCCGTAACCTTCGAGTTGGAGATAATTGGAGAGTACAAATCTGTTTCTGTGAAGTGAAAAAACCCTGGCTATAGGGCAATGCAGATGAAGTTTATCATCTACTACTAGGTCTACTAAAAAAGGTCTACTATTATTCTTTTTTTTTTTTTAATTAATATCATTTGCTCTGCAACAGCCTTGGTTTTAGGACATTTCATTATTACTCTCAGAAAATGAAATTATTTCGGGAGGCAAGTTTGCAAAATAAATTATTTGTATGTGAATATCAATAACTTATCTTTCCTTTCTTATGTGTGGTAAATAGGCTTAGATGCTTCCTTAGAGTACCCTGAACCTGATCTCTAGTAGCCCCTAACAGAAAGTTCATATCAGTCTTTCTGAATTATTTCAGTTGTAAGTCAGAATTAATTACCCTCCATGGAGTATTAAGGTTTTTTATCATTTAGTTTGAGGTTTTGAGTTTGAATATTTGATCTTTATTAGATTAATAATTGATATGTTTCTAATAGCAGGAAAAAGAACTGCCTGCACATCAGATATTTAGATACTAATGGTCTTGGAATATTATCACATTACATAGATTCTTTGTCCACTTTTCTTTACAGACACACACAGCTTATTTTCTATCTTAAAAAATCAAATAAATAGTCTGGACGGGGTGGCTTGCGCCTGATATCCTAGCACTCTGGGAGGCCAGGGTGGGTGGATTGCCTGAGCTCAGAAGTTTGAGACCAGCCTGAGCAAGAGCAAACCCCATCTCTAATAAAAATAGAAAAACTAGCTAAGCAGTGTGGCAGGCACCTGTAGTCCCAGCTACTTGTGAGGCTGAGGCAAGAGGATCTCTTGAGCCCAAGAGTGTGAGGTTGCTGTGAGCTATGACACTGTGGCACTCTACTCAGAGGAAGGGAGTGAGACTCAGTCTCAAAAAAATTTTTTTAATTAATTATTGCTCTTTGCATAATTTTTTCCTAGGGGATCCCTAATGATATATTTTTGTATATTATTAGTTGATCTGAATACTAACAGTGAAGATTTGGAGGAAACAGTCAGAAAAGAGATATTTATTTTAAAGCAAAAGGCCAGACCTGTGGCGAGTGAACTTATTTTGAGAATTACTACAGACTGAATCCAAGAACTTTTCCTCAACTTCATGACCATTGTTGGCCTCGAAATGATTTCTTCTTAACCATATTAGACTTCCCTGCCTTCCCTTTCTCTCCTGTTCTCTATCTTCTCAATTAAATTGCCTGTGTGGTTTGTGTTTCAAAGTAACTAGAAGGTAAGAAGATAAAGTAGGACCATTGGATTTTATAAAATAGACCATCTATACAGTTTCCATATATCGTCACACTGTTTTGTCTATTACTGACATCTCAATATAGTACATTTGTTGCAATTAATGAATCAATATAGATAAATTCTTAATGATTTTAATAGTAATTAAAGTCCATAATTTATTTGAGTTCTTTAGTTTTTACTTCATGTTCTTTTTCTGTTTCAGGATCCCATCCAAGATATGACATTAGATTCAATTGTTATGCATTCTTATACCCCTCTTCGCTATGAAAGTTTTTCGGACTTTCCTTGTTTTTGATGACGCTTGATAGTTTTAGGAGTATTAGTCAGACATAGTATAGGAGATCTATGGATTCCCCTATTGGAATTTGTCTGATGTTTTTCTCCTGATTAGCCTGGGTTATGGGATTTGGGGAGGAAGATCACAGAAGTTAAGTGCCATTTTCATCATATTATATCAGGGATATATATGATACTGCACCCAGATTGGAGTGCAATAGTGAGATCATAGCTCACTGCAGCCTTGAACTCCTGGCTTCAAGTGATCCTTCTGCCTTGGCCTCCCAAAGTGCTGGAATTACAGGTGTGAGCCACCAACTCTGCCTAAATGAATTATTTGAAATTCTGCTGCATGGGCATTTTCCTTTTTCCCCTTCATGTATTGATTTATTCAGTCATTTGTTTATATCATTATGGACATAAAATAAATATGGGTATTTATAATCCAATACTAATTTATTTTGTTGCTCCAGTTGTTCTAGTTTTGGACGCTGAGAACTCTCTCAGTGGGTTCTTTTGCCAGTTTTATAAACCCTCATCGTTGCAAGGTGTTTGGGGTTTTTTTTTTTAGCCTAAAATAGTACATTTTTCTTTGCTTTTTTTAAGAGAAGAAGGCTAAGAAACATGCTTGTCATGGAATCTGATTGCTTAATAATTCTTACTTTTGACCTGTAGGTGTCCTCATATCATAAGTGGGAAACCCCTCAAACACTAATACTCAAAACTATTTTTGCTTCTTCCTTTGAGTAAACTGTGTGGTTCTCATTTTGCCATAGAAGTTGCTCTGAAATGATCTCCCTTCCAAAGAACGTGCTGCTTTCTTCAGGCGTTCACCACACTAGTTGTGCCTTCTGGATTCTGTCCCTCTTTAGCCCAGAAATAAAATTGTACTCCTCACCTTCATTGTCCTTTTGCTGCAATGTATTGCTTGAGAAGTCTCTTCCTAAGCATGGCTTACCTTTGTGCCTTGTAAAAACTTGAATTCTGAGGATTCATCAGCAAGGATGAGATAGGTAGATGCTGGCATTGTCCAATGTTAGCAGAGACTGGTAAATCAAATGACACTCAGAATTTAATCTGAAAATGCACAAGGAAGTCAGGTGATAGGACCCAGCAAAAACAGGCAAGGAAAAAAACTATAGGCTAGTCCTATGTTAGACTGGAGGAAGGTGAAAAGTTACACGGGCATGTGCCACATAAGGACGTATCTGTCAGTGAGTGAGTGTGTATATGACTGTGGTCTCATAAGAAGGAAGAAGGTAATGGAGCTGGAAAATGCTGGTTATGAAGCCAGTATTACATGTTTATGGTGGTGCTGTTGTAAACTGCTACACTGTCAGTGGTGTAAGCCTAGGACATAGTTATGTACAATATGTGATACTTGATGATGATCATAAATGACTATGTTACTGGCTTATGTATTTACTATACTATTTATAATTATTTTAGAATATACTCCTTCTCTTATTGAAAGTAAAAAAAAAAAAAAAA
>NW_003852407.1:29586864-29602716 GCF_000181295.1 Otolemur garnettii | reverse complement strand
CTTCAGCGTATGTGGCTGGCACTGTAACCACTATGCTATGGGTGCCAGGCCTTTTTTTTTTTTTTTGAGGCAGAGTCTCACTGTGTCACCCTCAATAGAGTGCCGTGGCATCACAGCAACTTCAAATTCTTGAGCTTAAGCAATTCTTTTGCTTCAGCCTTGCAAGTAGCTGAGAGTACAGGCACCTGTCATAAACCTGGCTATTTTTTTCTTGTAGTTGTCATTGTTGTTTGGTAGGCCCAGGCCGGGTTCAAACCCACCAGCCTCAGTGTATGTGGCCAGCACCCAGCCACTGAGCTATAAACACCAAGCCTGTGTCTTAGTTTTTAACAAAAAATTTTTTTAAGTCAAAAGAATATAAAAAATATTTTTAAGACATTTATATACATATGTGTGTATGTGTGTGTGTATACATGTATATATATATTTTTTTTCTTTAAAGACAAAGTCTCGTTCTGTTGCCCAGGCTAGAGTGCTATGGCATCAGCCTAGCTTCAGTAGCCTCAAACTCCTGGGTTCAAGTGATCCTCCCGCTTCAGCCTCCCAAGTAGCAGGGACTACAGTCGCTTACCATCATACCCAGCTTTCTATTTTTAGTAGAGACAGGGGTCTCATTTTTTGCTCAGGCTGTTCTCAAATGCCTAAGCTTAAGTGATCCTCCTGCCTCAGCCTCCGAGAGTGTTAGGATTACAGGCATGATCCACCACACTTGGCCAAAACAAACAAACAAACAAAATATATACATATATATTTTTTATATGTATAAAAAATCTTACTGAGGCTGGGCACTGTGGCTCACACCTGTAATCCTAGCACTCTGGGAGGCTGAGGCGGGGAGAATGCTTGAGCTTAGAAATTCAAGACCAGCCTAAGAGTGAGACCCCATCTCTAAAAATAACTGGGCTTTGTGGTGGGTGTCGGTAGTCCCAGCTACTCAAAAGACTAAGGCAAGAATATTGCTTGAGCGTAAAGAGTTTGAGGTTGCTGGGGGCTATAAAGCCACGACACTCTACCCAAAGAGACTGAGACTCTGTCACAAAAAGAAAAAACAATCTTATAGAATAAGAATCAAAAAGTTTTGAAAACTTAAAAAGTTGATAAACTAAAAAAAGTTACAATAAACTAAGGTTAATTTATTATTGAAAAAAAAAAAGGGCTTGGCACCCATAGCACAGTGGTTATGGTACCAGCCACATATACCCAGGCTGGCGGGTTCGAACCTGCCCTGGGCCAGCTAAATAACCATGACAACTACAACAACAACAACAAAAATAACCAGGTGTAGTGGTGTGCACCTGTGGTCCCAGCTACGTGGGAGGCTGAGGCAAAAGAATTACTTAAGCCCAAGAGTTTGAGATTGCTGTAGGTTGTGATGCCACAGCATGACTGAGGGCAACATAGTGAGACTCTGTCTCAAAAGAAAAAAAAGAAAATATTACCAAAAAGACAATCTACAAACTTGTAATGGTTGAGCTCCATTGTCTTTATCATTTTATGTATATATGTGAGACAGGGTCTCACTTAGTCACCCAGACTAGAATGCAGTGTTTTAATCATAGTTCACTCACATTCCCGGGCTCCTTCTCCCTTAGCCTCCTGAGTAGCTGGGACTACAGACACATGCCACAATGCCTGACTAATTTTTTAAGTTTTTCTAGGGACATTCAGGATCTTGCTATGTTGCTCGGGCTGGTCTTAAATTCCTTGCCTCAAGTGATCTGCAGCCTCAGCCTCCCAAAGTACTGGGATAAGGGGGGTGAGCTGATGTGCCTGGCCCATCTTTGTGATTTTAGTCTTTCTTCTGTGGACTTTTTCCAATTTTATTGTGCCCACTTTTGAGGTTTGATGATTCAAACCATATGGTAGATTTAAAATGCACCACAGCTTCATCCAATTAATAATTGGATAGTTATGGACACTTGTTGAATAATTGGAAACTTGTCATTTGGTTAAAATCATAATACGAATTGATCCTAGAAACATCTGGTGTGGTTCCAGATATTGGAACTTGTATTGGGCAGTGATGGTGGAGTTCCTCACCAGATCTGTGTGTGGAGAGGTAGAGCTGTCTGCCCTTCATGCTCTAAGAATTGCCTGAAAGAGCATATATTATATTTTCACTCAGCTTCTCCCAGTTGCAAGTGACAAAAGCCCACCTGAAATTAGCTTAGGTAAAATGAAGATATTATTGAAAGAATTCCAAAGCAAAAGGTTTCATGGCCAAACCATGGCAAAGGCAAATACAGCTGGTTTCAGAACAGCCTCCCTCAGCCTTCTGTCTCTGCCGACAGACCTCCCTCACAGACTGAAGAACAGGGTTGCCCCAGAGCAACTGAACCATGCTCTCCCTGGCTCTGTATTCAGAGATAGGGAAAAGGCTTTGACTGGTTTATGTCAGGTGTTCACTCCGGACCAATCAATTATAGTCAGAAAGGTGGGATGTCAGGGTGGCCCAGGTTGGATCAGATACCAGCTGTCATGAATCTAGAGTATCACAATTCATGTGATTACAGTACAGAGAGGATCAGAGCCTAGAAGATGTGCAGCAGAACAGTTGCTGTCCTTATGATACTGTCTTTGTAATTATTGGTTCCTTAAACATTCTTCCACTTGACTACAATGTAAGTTCTTAGAGGAGGATATATTTTGTTTAATTCTGTGTCCCCAGGCCTAAGACAGCATCTGTTGCAAATGTTTGTTTAATAAATGAAGAGATAATGAATTAATTTGATACATTGTGATATACAAAGTGGTTATGTAAGATTTTGTCATGTCTTGTCACGTTGTGTCATGTCTAGTGAAGTGACCTAACAGTTCTGAGTTCTAGTTCTAGCCTGTTCACTTATGAGTCACCAAACACTGAGCTTCAATCTTTTCTCTTGTGAAATGCAGAGCATCTGTATTCCAACAGCCCCCATTCAGAGAAGTGAATTTGCACTGGAAGTAAAAATTACTGGACTATGTACATGTAAAAATTACATGCATTTTTAAAGTTTGCTGTGTATTTATCGTTACCTTACTTATGGACCAGAAAATAAATGGTCATAATTTTGGCCAAAGCAGATAGAAACATCTCTCTTTAGTGTCTTTTTAGCCCTGTTCAGAAGGGTATATAACGTAATAGATTTATCTTCTGGTTGAAGTATATGCACTTTAATTTTGGTATAAAAACATTTTAGTTCTCCACAGTGATTCCCACAGATTAATCTCCCCAATGGTTGATAAGGAGATAAAAATCTCACTAAACATTGTATTATGTCCTTTTTCTTTACTTTCTTTCTTTTTTATTTTTTTTTTTTTGGTGATTTTTAGGTTTTTGTCAAGCGGGCAAGGATCTGCGTTTGGTATCATTGTGTATGGAACAAATCGACATCCCAGCAGGATTCCTCCTGGTAGGGGCCAAGTCTCCCAATCTTCCTGAACACATCCTGGTTTGTGCTGTAGACAAGAGATTTCTACCAGATGATCATGGAAAAAATGCACTTTTAGGTGAGTATTTCATGCCTATACAGTTCCTTTCAAGATAAGAGAGCTGAAAAATGCGTTTATTTAAAATTATCACAGAATTCGAAAATTTTATCACAGAATTAGTTGGTGATTATATAGTTTAGTATAATTATGAAGCTTTTCTTCTTTTAGTAACTTCTTAAAATTTAATTTTTATTTTTATTCATTCTCAAAACATTTGCCTTAATTAAAAGACTTTGATGAGACATTAAGACAGCATGTAATTTATCAAACATTAACATTTTATAAAATAAAATAGAATTTACTTCTCTGTAGAGTCATTGATTTGGACCTGGTGTCAAATCAACTCTCCATTATTCACCTATGGATTATGAACTTTGTAACTTATCTGTCATTTTTCTATACCATATAAAATATCATTTTTTTTTTGAGACAGAATCTCACTATGTCACCCTGGGTAGAGTGCTGTGCTGTCACAGCTCACAGCAACCTCAAACTCTTGGGCTTAAGTGATGCTCTTGCCTCAGCCTTCCAAGTAACTGGAACTATAGGCACCCACCACAACGCCCAGCTATTTTATTGTTGTAGTTGTCATTGTTGTTTGGCAGACCCAGGCTGGATTCGAACCCTCCAGCTCCGGTGTATGTGGCTGGTGCCCTAGCCACTGAGCTACGAGCGCTGAGCCAAAATATCATTTTATATTTAACATTAATTCACTTAAAATAACTAGGAGTGGATATGTATATATATATTCATATATATATGACTCATATATACAGAGGGTGCTGAAAAAATTATGCACATTTTAAGAAAGGGAAAAACTATTACAATTGTAATACTCAATATATATCAATAACAAAAGATGAATACAAGTCATGTCGAGCACCTCTTATAATTGCACAAGTCAAACGTGACTTGAGTATTACAAATTTAGTACAGGTTTTTCCTTTCTTAAAGTGTGTATAAATTTTTTTGGCACCTTCTGTATATATATCATGGAAAACATAGCTTTATCTCAGAATTGTTTTACTTCTGGTGTTAAGAGTTTGGGCTTTTTCACAACAAAGCTCCCCTGTCTCATGGGAAATAACAAAAAATAGATTTTTTTAATTATTTTAAATATAAAGTTAATAAGGCACGTGAGATTTGTTGCTTTTTTTACTGCTATATTTCTCTGGAGTTTATTTATTTATTTATTTATTTGGAGACAGGATTTCACTCTGTTGCCCAGGCTAGAGTGCAGGCCTTTATGATAGTTCACTGCAATATTAAATGCCTGGGCTCAAGTGATTCTCCAGCCTCAACCTCCTGAGTAGCTGGGACTGCAGGTACCTACCACCATGCCCAGTTAATTTTTCTAATTTTTGTAGAGGTGGGGTCTTGCTCTTAGTCAGGTTGGTCTCCTACTCCTGGCCTCAAGCAATCTTCCTGCCTTGGCCTCCCAAAGTGCTAGGATTATAGGTATGATTCACCACATCTCAGCCTTGTTTTTGTTTCTCATAATTTTTCTTACTATAAATGAAATCAGATAGACATTTTAGACACAAATATCAGAAAAAGGAAAACTAAGAGGACAAAGAATTCAAGTGTTATATATTTTTTCCAAGTATTGTATTGATCATGAGAGGCCTTTGTTTAGTTGGCCTTTTTTTAGTTGGCCTTTTTTTAGTCTTCCTAGTTATAGAGGGGGGCTATAGAATTTGTGTGCAATTTAACACAAAAACTCTATTTCCACCTTGTATAGTGTCATTAGACAGTCTAGAAATACATTGATCAATATCCTGAGTCAGAAAGTGCCCCTGCATATGCTTTATAAAGTTTCCTTAAATTATATTTCAAAGACTTAGTTCATAGGAAAATAAGTGGTAATTTTCATTTTTCATAAGACTCTCATAAAAAGAAGAATATGTTCATTTTATTTTTTGAGTGAATTTAACAGATGGTTTGATGTAGCAAAGAACTTCCAATTATTCATGTGTTCATTCATCCATCCATTAGTATTTACTCCAAATGTACTGTATGATAGAAATCAAGTCAGGCTAAAATACGGGGGCAAAAAATGTAGAAGTCTTAGTCTTTTTCCTCACAGAGCTGACAGAATGACTTCAGAAAAGTTTTAGCATTTAAAAAGCTTTGTAGTCACATCTAAGGAAATAGTTCAAATGAGGCTCTGACTACAGACCAAAAATCTCTCATAATGCCTTTTTTTGCTCAATGATTCTTTGTGACTAGAGAATCCTCTTAGACATGTCATGGAAAGGGCATAGAAAATACCATCAGAATAACAGAAATCAGGAATATGAGACCAGACCTTGGGTTTTGGAATCAGAACTGGGTTTTCTTTTTTTTTTTTTTTCTTGCAGTAGCTGTTGAGCTGGCCTAGGCCAGGTTCGAACCAGCCAGTCTCAGCGTATGTGGTTGGCGCCCCACCCACTGAGCTATCTATGGGTGCCGCCCCTAAAACTGGGTTTTAATCCTAGATTTGCCACTTAGTACTTTAAAAACTTGGGCAAGTGTTTTAAGAACTTGAAATCTCACATTCCTCATGTATGCAATGGCCAAATAATGCCATTATTTGTAGTAAAGATCAAATGAGATGATGTTTATAAAGCACCCATCCAGCACAGTGCCTGGGATATAATACATTTTCTTCAAATGATACTTATTTTGCTATTGCACTTAACTAGATGCTCTTATAGATTTGGAACTTTGCTTACTTTCTCTAGCCTTGCAAATGGACATGTTCTTCAACAGCCACGTCTCATGTAAAAGCAAAATGCAGCGATACTAAGGTTTTTCTTAGATGAGCACAGTGTTGAGATTTTTACTTGTTCAGCACTCTATTTCCAAAAATTAATACTCATCCGACCTTTCTTACTTATGGAGGATGATTTTAATATGCATTAGTATACAGGGGAAAATTTTAAGCTTCAGCTATTTTAGAATCCCTGTGGACTCCAATATCAATTTGTCTGAATTTTTATATAAATTATGCAGATTCCAAAGACTGTGGGGGAGTTGATTAAAAAAAAATGTACTGATCCAGTTGGCAGTGCATGTACCCCAAATCTACCATGCAACTGGAAGACTTGATTGCCAGAAAAACTGGAAAGGTAATTTAGCTGTAAGAGGTGTTATTTTTGTTTTCAATGATAGCAAGAACTTTGAACAAATAAAATTTCCCTGGGACCAAGGCTAATGTTGAAAGTATACGGAGTTTTAAAAATAGACTTTCATATTCCTAACTTACCATTAATGTGAAGGATCTCTTCTTGGCATATTATCTAGACCCATATCTTGTCTTCCTCTTTATATCCTTGCTTTTCGTCCCAAGAATAGACAGAGGAAAAGAGTAAACATTCAACTTGAATATTTTGTTAATCCTAATTCCCACACTGATCTTTTCTGAGCTACTTGTATCTCTCAGTTAAGCCTCCTTCTTTTGGTGCTATTCTTAATTATGTTGACTGAAAGCTTTTTACTTTTTATGGGTGTGGTATATCTGCCTCACAAGTCAGGCAATTTTTCATCACGTCTTGGTGATTACACGAGAATGTAACTTCCATGAAGGCAAATGTTTTGTTTTTGTTCAATGCTAAAATCCTGGTACTTAAAACAGTGGCTAGCATGAAGTAGAATACAGGCATTTGCTGGATCGTGGATAGAAGGAAATTGATGAATTAGGCAGCCATTGACAACCTTTTTTTGGGGGGGGCTACATCTTTGAACAGATATCCAAATGCTCTCAAATACAATCTATCTCTGAATATATTTAAGTCACTTATAAAATTGTATTAATTTTGGCTGGATGCAGTGGCTGATGCCTGTAATCCTAACTCATTGAGAGGCCGAAGCAGGTGGATTGCTTGAGCTCAGGAGTTTGAGACCAGCCTGAGCAAGAGTGAGACCCTGTCCCTACTAAAAATAGAAAAACTAGCTGACTTTGTGGCAGATGCCTGTAGTTCCAGCAACTCAGAAGGCTGAGGCAGGAGGAATACTTGAACCCAGGAGTTTGAGTTTGCTGTGAGCTGGGCTGACACCACAGCCTGAGGCAACAGAGTCAGACTCTGTCTCAAAAAATAAAATAAAATAAATAAAATTATATTAATGTTTACATTTCTATAAAGTGACAGTAATAAACTATTAATTCTATGTAACTGACCAGAGGTTATGGCTATTCTTTCTTCACCACTACTTCTCCAATGTTTAGCAAAATGCCTAACATATAGGTAGGAGCTCATAGGGGGTTTTTAATTGTTCTTTTGGTTTGAGTTGTTTTTTTTTTTTTAGACAATCTTACTCTGTGGCCCTGGGTGGAGTGCCGTGGCATCGTAGCTCATAACAACCTCAAACTCTTGGGCTCAAACGATCCTCTTGCCTCAGCCTCTCAAGTTGCTGTAATTACAGGTGCCTGCCACAACATCCAGCTAATTTTTTTTTCCTTAATAGAGAGCAAGTCTCACTCTTGCCCAGGCTTGTCTCCAACTCCTGACCTCAACAATCCTGGCCTCTTAGTACTCTGCCATGGCCTCCCAGAGTACTAGGATTACAGGTGTGAGCCACCATGCCCAGCTAGCAAATAATTGTTGATTGAATAATAACAAATTGGACTTCTTATGTCCAAATGCTTTGGATTAATTGTCAGCATTCTGAGATTAGGATATTGTGAGGTATTCTGTCTTAAATCCTTATGGCCTTTCTCTTCTCCTTATATATCTTTGGTAATTATATCACAGTTTGGTTTTGGCATTTGGTAATAGTGTGTCACTTTATCAGTGAATTTATAATATGGAATGCCTTTTCTTATTTGCACCTTTTTTGTCTTATTCATCTCTGTGGTAGTAAATCTGTTATGTCCTCATCAGATACAACTATAGGAACTAACTGTCTTACTGTCTGCCTTTTACTCTGTGTGTCAAGTGGGG
The DNA here is from genome assembly GCF_000181295.1 of Otolemur garnettii. Taxonomy (NCBI): domain Eukaryota; kingdom Metazoa; phylum Chordata; class Mammalia; order Primates; family Galagidae; genus Otolemur; species Otolemur garnettii. The sequence goes on along the minus strand of NW_003852407.1, from coordinate 29,594,323 downwards.
AATGAAAAGTTGATTTTCAATTAAAGCAAGGCATGGCTTCTTATCCTCCCAGCCTTCTTAATTTTATCTTTCCATGTCTACTGTTCCAACCAGGTTACAAAATTTTTATTTTGTTTGATTCAAATGAGGGCTTTTGGGGGGCTGTTAGAGCTAAAGGAATAATATGCTAGTTTGAATAAAGAAGTGCTAAAAGAGGAAATGGGACTCTCCTGGGACCCATGTCAGCAGTTATAGCTTGAGATCAGAGAAATGGAAGTTGATGAAGCCTCGAATTTGCACATCCCACCACACTCTGCTCTCCTCTCGGTGGACCAGCTTCCTCCTCACAGTTCTTTGTTTTCATACTTTAGTGTACATGTAGGTGGCCTAGCCCTAAGTCAAATTTATTGTGCAAAGCCATACAAATCCAGGGTTCAATACCATCTAGCTGAATTTCTGTATTTATTTCAAAATTCTAGGAGAGAGATTCTGACCATCCCAGTTTAGCAGATAATGGTCCACATTCTCATTAGCTGTGGCCATGGAGGCAAGTTCCTTGGGTGGGTAAAAAAGAGAGCTAGGGATAGACCCTGCAGGCTCTCTCTTAAGAAGGGAGTATGTGGGGAAGAAATAGAATCAAACTTTTTCTTAAATTGCGTGCAATATATACATTCTATTATGTGATACTATCTACTCTGTTTCCTTATTCATTAAAACATGTGACATGTTTTTATGCTTTTAATATGTAAAAGTATGTATCAACTTACAAGGCCACCAGTAATGTTAGTTTTCCTCATTTCAGGGTTTTCTGGAAACTGTATTGGCTGTGGAGAAAGAGGATTTCGGTATTTCACAGAATTTTCCAACCACATTAACTTGAAGCTCACCACCCAGCCAAAGAAGCAGAAGCACTTAAAGTACTACCTAGTCCGAAGCTCCCAGGGTGTACTGTCAAAGGGACCTCTCATCTGCTGGAAAGGTAGTCACCTTCATGAGGGAGAGGGGATGGAATAGAGATTTTACAATGGTGGCAAGTTACCTATTCAGGGTTCAGAGTTCAGATGTGATACAGATGAGTATCTTGAGTTCAGAAGGCTTTACCCCTAAATTTAAAGCCCTCTGGTAGGTTATTTGACTTGTTCCTTACTGTTTTTAACAGAGATACCATTCACGTGTAAGAAAGTATATGTCTCTCTATTTCTTGGGAAGGGGGTGCAGCTCTCAGAGAAAAAAAAATAGACTCTAGTTCTTTCTTTCGTCATTTAGAGAGAACCTCAGAGTGTCAGTTCTTTGGTCAGATGCTCTTTTTACTAATTTCTTTGGAAGTCTCAAGCTAGCATGCTTAGAATAAATGATGCTCTCTTCATAATAACTCAAAAAATGCACCAAAAAGTTGGCAAAGTTTTGTTTCTTTTAAATTAGGAACCACTTAAATTTGTAGAAATGAATCCCATTGAAACATCACATCTTTGTGTCGTTGGTAGGAATTGCCACGAGTCCTGTTTGTTATTCTAACATAGAGGAGCAGTTCTAATTCTAATCCCTGTTATACCAATCAGATTCTTAAATGCTGAGATTTTTTCCCCTTATAACTATCTTTAATACTTCTATTATCTATACAAGATTTTTTCCTTAGGAAAACTAGCGTAATCAATCTAACTTACAACTGCAGATTTTTCTCTGAGTTCTGTGCCTTAATTTTTCTTGGTTGCATCTGAAGTGGCACAATATTATACCTTAGGAAATGGCTACGTGTTTCAAGACAGGTGTTGTCAGATCTTAAAACTTGTGACTACTGAATCATAAGCTGGTGAATTATAGATAACTTTTTGTCCCAAGAAGAGATTTCCCTCAGAAAAGTTATTCTGAATTCTAATAAAAGAATAAAGATAGGATAGGTATCACCTCCCTACATTTTAACTTCTTTCTTTAGCTTTTGTTTTGGTTCTATAAAATATTTTTAACTTCTCATTTAGTGCTCAATGACAACTCATCATTCTAATAGAGAATAATATTTGTGAAAGAAGCCTCATGTTTATAACAGTTGCTATTTTGGAATTGGAAATATATATTTATATATGCACATATAATATTAATATACATATATGCATGTTAGTAGGTAATGGGGAGATACACTTTTTTTTTGAGACAGAACTCACTCTGTCACCCTGAATAGAGTGCCATCGTATCATCATAGCTTACAGCAACCTCAAACTCTTGGGCTCAAGCAATCCTTTTGCCTCAGCTTCCTGAGTAGCTGGGTGCCCACCATAAAACCGCTAATTTTTCTATTTGTAGGAGAGACAGGGTCTTGTTCTTGCTCAGGCTGGTCTCAAACTCCTGAGCTAGGCAATCTGACCATCTCAGCCTCCCTGAGTTCTGGGATTACAGGTGTGAGCCGCCATGCCCAGCCTGGAGATATGCTTTTAAACCAAAATACAGTAGCTCTTCACAGAAGATCACAATATAGATGGTTCTAGAAAACTGTCTCCAGCCCTTGTATGAATCTATAAACTTGGAAACTCTCTAAAAGGCCCTTTATAATTAACTTTGTTGTATGCAACCATTTACTGTATATTCCTTTTTTACATACTGCTTTTTGAGACTAATGTAGTATAATTTAGTTGGAAGTTACAGTCCACTGGCCTTGATAGTATTCACTATCTTCCTGAATCAGTATAAAATGCTATTAAAATATTGTACCAGGACCCCATTAATTTTGGCTTAGTTAAAATGAAGCTTGGTATTGCATGAGCAGTAATCACCTTGAATATTGTTTACCCGCCTCTTTTATCAAGAACTGGGAATGATGTGTATTTGAGCATTTCTAATTTTTTTCTACTGCCTATACATTTTTCTTTGCTTCTGTTTCGGGCATAAATCAAGGTTGAGAACAGAAGGTTGAAGGCAGCCTAGACAGACCCTACATTACTACTCTACACTTAAGTCAACCCTGGAGGTTAACTGGCATATTAAAAGCTTTTGGGGTTTTTATAAGTTATTAATCTTTTAGCCTCTGTCTTACCCATAAAACTAGCATGACTATGTTGGTTATGAGTAGTTTCCCCCTGGAAACTAGTCTGTGGGGAACAAAGTTCTGTCTGTCCTTTGTATTTCTTTGCCTTCTAAATGTGTTCTGACCTTAGAAACAGAACTGTGTTCACTAGCTTGAGTCTTCTGTTGGAGTCGGGATTAGAGGGAGGGGATCTCTGATTGGAAAGTGGCTATCATGGCCGGGTATGGTGGCTCATGCTTGTAATCCTAACACTCTGGGAGACAGAAGCAGGTATATTGCTTAAGTTCAGGAGTTTGAGACCAGCCTGAGCAAGACCAAGACCCAGGGTGACAGAATGAGATTCTGTCAAGGAAGGAAGGAAGAAGGGAGGGTGGGAGGGCCTATCACTTAAGAAGAAGCAATTTATTTTAAAGATTGTCTGGATTGTATCCCCATCATCTGTTTTGAGAGAATATTGGTCTCTTCATATATTGTGATTTTTTTTACTCCTTTCCAGAATGTAGAAGCCGACAATCCTCTGCTTCTTGTCATTCTACTAAACCAAACTCTTCAGTGTCATCAACTGTGACCCCAGAAAATGGGACAACTAATGGATACAAATCAGGATTCACTCAGACAGGTATGAACTATTTCTTTTGGCATTTTAAGCAGCAGATGTGTTTAATAAAGCATTTTTAAACTTTCTGTTGGCTTGTTTGAATATATTTCAAAATAAAGGTATTATCTGAGTTATTATTAGAATTAGAACTCAGATTGCATTGGGTTTAGTCTTTGGATGACCCAATCCTTTCTGAAATTTGATAGGATCTTGAGCTTAAACGTAAGATCTGCTTTTAGGTGAGACCGATGGCAGGCAGTAAGTAGAAATCTAGACAAGAGGGACGTCTACATCAGAGCTGTCAGGTGTCGAGTACTGGGGACACCCTCATAAAGACTGGAGCTTTAGCTAAGCCCACAGAACATCATAGGGATACAAAGTAAGGTCCAGGGTGGGATTGTGGGTCAAAAGATGAATCCATAACAGGGTATAAGATAGGGGCTTGGTTACAAATAACCAGATACAAATCTTACTGCCTGAAACTAGGCTATAGTATCAAGGCAGGATCAGCACAACAGCTGGTCTGACACTGAGCAGATAAGGGCTAGGCTAAGGCTTCTAAAAATTCCTCTAGTATAGAGCACTGGCATAGGCCCTAAGGTTAGGATAAGACTCCAGGTGGGACGTAATGGTTCCAGGTGGCTGAAGGGCTGTAACTGGAAAGATCACTCAGATGATATTTGAGAAAATTGCTCAGAACCAGTTTCAGTTATATCTTAGGCAAGAAGGAAAGTATTTTAAAAGGATTTTTCCAGTTCACTTGTTTTTGTGAAGTGCCATTTTACTGATCTGATAAGCAAACTTGACAACATATGTGCTTTCCCAATCTCTACTCAAGCACAAGTTGAAAAGAAGACTGTTCCCATTTGGTGTGTAACATACCTTTTTCAAATTTATGTGAAATTCTGATGAGCTGATAAATTGTTTCTATTTTTTTGGAGATGGAAGAGATTATTAGAATATGTTAGCAACAGTAGCAATGCTAATGAGGCTAACTTTGGGGCACTTCTCACCACGTGCCTATACCCAGCTAAGTCTGCCTCATCCTGGATAAGGAAAAAGTCTAACTTGGCCAAGAGTTTTAAATATAGGCTATGATCTATGAAGAGATACCATTTCTCTTGAATAAATCATCATGTCAATAGGTATTCAAGAAAGAAAAAACCTTGGTAATTGGCTTCTGGCATTGAAAGATTAGCCCTTATTACACTAATGACAAGCCTGTACTTCTCTCCTAGGATACTATTTTAGTAATTTGACTGATACCGTTTTTCTGGAACTATGAAATAAAACTTTTAAAACTACATTATTAAAAGTTAATGTTTACTTCATTCTTTTTGGGGGGAAGGGACAGAGTCTCACTTTGTCGCCCTCAGTAGAGTGCTGTGGTGTCACAGCTCATAGCAACCTCCAACTCTTGGGCTTACGCGATTCTCTTGCCTCGGCCTCCCAAGTAGCTAGGACTACAGGCACCCACCACAACGCCTGGCAGTTTTTTGGTTGTAGTTGTCATTGTTGTTTGGCAGGCCCAGGCTGGATTCAAACCCACCAGCTCCAGTATATGTGGCTTGCCCGCTAGCTATAGGCACCAAGCCAATATTTACTTCATTCTAACAAAAATTTATAAATGTTTATGATATTCTAAGAACCTTATCAGGTCCTTTAAGACAGGGTTTCAGTACTTGACCAATGACTGCAATGATTTAAAAATCATTCATAGAAGGGATTAAAGAATGAAACAGGCCAGTGCAGTGGCTTACTCCTGTAATCTCAGCAGTCTAGGAGGCCGAGGCAGGTGGATTGCCTGGACTCAGGAGTTTGAGACCCCCCTGAGTAAGAGCAAGACCCCCATCTCTGTTAAAAAAAAAAACAAAAAAACTCTAACCAGGCATTGTGGCGGGAACCTAGTCTCAGCTACTTAGGAGGCTGAGGCAGGAGGATCCCTTAAGGGCAAGAGTTTGAGGTTGCCCTCAAACTATGACACCACCTCACTCTAGCCAGAGCAACAGACTGAGACTCTGTCTCAATAAATAAATAAATAAATTTTGCTCTGAAAAAGGCAGTCAAGATTTATTCTTTAGCAAAGCCCCCCTACACACACACCAGTTGCTATCACAAGACACAGGTAAGGGAGGAAGCGAGAGGTGCTGACTATCTCATAGTGAACAGAAATGATCAAGTATTACACCAATATTCTTGTGTGTCCCTTTTAGGAGTGTTTAGTTGTAATTTGATCATGAAATAAGTTATGCACAATTTTGGGTGCAAATTAGAGGCTTTGTATCTAAAACTTTCCTATTGATGAATTACATTTCTAGGTTCTTCAACAATAATTCCTTTCTTCTGACACATGTTGAATGGAACAGGCTGTAAGAATTTCATGTTAGCTTCCGATAACATTGCAGACAGTAGAGTATGCCTTGTTAGACTGAAGCCACCTGGAACCATTATGTCCCACCTGAAGTATCTCCTTGTTAGACTGAAATTCACCTTTCCATAGGAGATTGCCTTTTCCTTAATCTTAATCTGCAGGCAGTGACTGCCTGGAATCAACATTTCTTAGCCTGAAATGAGGGCACACACATTGCATAGTATTTGAAAGAGGAATTAATTTATGATTTACACAACTTTGTCTTGAGTTTCACCTGGGATGCTCTGGATCTTCTGTCCTGGCTGGCTTGCCACTTATCCCTTGCGTATTTTCTCTTAACATTTTTATGCCATTGATAATTAAAATTTTGGTCACTTATCTCAGTGAAATATTTTTACCAGTGGCTATATCTTTACCTACCTTACACACACATTCTCCCTACCCTACACACATACATGTGCACACATTTTGCTTTATCTGGGTGAGAATTCAAGAAGAGATGAAAAAGAATTCTCTGCCTAACCCAAGATCTTGAAAATATCCCTGTTTTTTTCTGAAGGCTTTTATACATTTTGTTTTAGTGCTTGCAATTAAGTCTATGGGCCATTTTGAGTTAATTTTTGTGTGTAATGTAAAATTAGAGTTTAAGTGAATTGTTTTGAATATGGATGTTCAGTTGTGCCAGAACCATTTATTGAACAGACTATCTTCCTGTCTAGTCAAAAATCAACTAACTTAAACATAAGGATTTATTTCTTTAAAAAATGATAGAATGAATTTATCAAAATCTAAAACTTCTGCACTTCAAAAGACACCATTAAGGAAAAAGAAAATGTGGTATAGATACACAATTGCAATACTATCAGCCATAAAAAAGAATGCAATCCTCTCCTTTGCAGAAACATGGATGGAACTGGAGGTCATTATGGTAAGTGAAATAAGCCAGGTATAGAAAGACAAATATCCTATGTTCTCAATTATGTTGTGAGAGCTAGAAAGGTTGATCTCGTGGAGGTAGAAAGAGAATGATGATTACCAGAAACTGGGGGAGAGGGGTAAAGCTAGGTTGGTTAATGAGTACAAACATACAGTTAGACAGAAGGAATAAGTTCTAGTATAAGATAGCACAGCAGTGACCCCAGTTAACCATAGTTAATTGTATATTTCAAAATAGCCAGAAGATTTTAATGTGCCCAACACAAAGAAATGATTAATGTTTGAGTTGATGGAATCCTCATTACCCTGCTTTGATCATTACACATTGTATGCATGTATCAAAATATCACATGTAAAAATATATATATCACATGTGCTATAAATATGTATCATTATTATGTATCAATTTTAAAAGGCATCATTAACAAAAATAAAAAGGTGAACAACAAACTACAAAAAGACATTTACGGCTCGGCACCTATAGCTCAACCGGCTAAGGCACCAGCCACGTACACCTAAGGTGGCAGGTTCGAATCCCCAGCCCGGACCCGCCAAACAA
>NW_003852407.1:29581375-29586662 GCF_000181295.1 Otolemur garnettii | reverse complement strand
AAAAAAAAAAAAAAGACATTTACAAAGCACAAATCTAAAAAAACCTTAGTATCTGGAATTTACAAAAATATTGTTATAACTCAATAATAAGATGACAACCCAATCAAAATATGGGCAAAGGATTTCAAATAGACTTATTTAAAAGAATATGTATAAATGGTCAATAATCACATTAAAAGGCATTCAACATCATTAGGGAAATGCAAATCAAAACCATAATGAGATACCATTTTATACCCTCTAGAATGACTATCATAAAAAAGACAATAACAATTGTATGTTGATATAGAGAAACTGGAAACTTCATACACTGCTGATAAGAGCGTGCTGGTAAAATGTGGCAACCACTTTGGAATATTGTTTGGCAGTTTCTTAAAAGGTTAAACATAAACCTACCATACAACCCAGCAATTCTACTCCCAAGTATCAATCCAAGAGGTGTGAAAATATATGTCCTCGCTTTCAGACAAACGTTCATAGCAGTGTTATTCATTGTAGCCAAAAACTACATAAAACGTAAATATTGACCAACTTATAAATGTATAGACTAAGTGTAGTATAGCCGTAAATGGAACACCGTTCAGCAATGACATGGAACAAACTATCAACTCACCCTGTATCATGGGTGAATCTTAAAAACATTATGCTAAAAGAAAGAAAACAGACAAAAGAGACCACGTACGGTATGATTACATTTGTATGGTATGTGCAGAAAAGGCAAATTTATAGAGACAGGAGGTAGATTAGTGCTTGCCTGGAGCAGAGGGGAGGGAATAGAGATTAACAGAGAATGGATGTGATGGTTCCTATTAGATGAAAATGTTCTAAAACTGATTTATGGCAATGTTTGCACAACTTGATGAAGTTACTAAATATCATTGAATTGTACACTTGAAATGGGTACATTTGATGATATATAAAGTATACCTCAGTTAACCTATAAAAATAGATTTAAAAACCTAAGAAAATTCATAATCCTTTGGGGTGGCACTGTTTCTCTTTTAGTTCACTACAGTCTAATTTATTGAATATCTCCTATGTGGTGAACACTGTTTTAGATCAGAAGGAATATGGCACAGGGCTTGGAGTCAGCATCCTGATATTCCAATACTGCATCTGGCTATAGTGAGGCTTGGGATAAGCCGCTTAATTTTTCCGTGCGTTAGTTTGTAAAAGCAAAAATTAACACACCTGTTTTGCAGCTTTGTGACAACTGACTTACCCTTCTACCATGCTTCTACTTGTGTGGCTTTGTTCTCCATTATAATTATTTATTAACCACCTGTATTCTCTATATGCTGGGAGCTTTATGTTCGTTTTACATATTTATCTTTTATCTCTTAGTACCTAGAAAATGTCCAGAAATAAGTGTTATTTGAATTAAAAAAATTTTTTTTGACCTAGAGTCTCACTCTGTTTCCTGGGCTAGAGTACAGTGACATGATCACAGCTACCTTAATCTCAAACTCCTAGGCTCAAGTGATTCTCCTACTACAGCCTCCCAAATTAATGAGACTACAGGTATGCACCATGAAGCCTGGTTAATTTTTCTATTTTTGATAGAGATGGGGGTCTCACTCTTGTTCAGGCTGGCCTTGAACTCTTGAGCTTAAGTGATGTGCCTAAACCTCCCAAAGTGCTAGGATTACAGATGTGAGACACCTCACCTGGCCTGAATTTCATTTGTATTTAAACTTAGAATTAAGGGGCCGGACAAGTTGGCTCACTCCTGTAATCCTAGCACTCTGGGACGCCGAGGCCAGTGGATTGCCTGAGCTCAGGAATTAGAGACCAGCCTGAGCAAGAGACTCTTGTCTCTAAAAATAGCCCGGTGTTGTGGCGTGCCTGTAATCCCAGCTACTTGGGAGACTGAGGCAAGAGGATTGCTTGAGCCCAAGAGTTTGAAGTTGCTATGAGCTATGATGCCACAGGACTCTACCAAGTGCAACAAATTCCAAAAATAAATAAATAAATAAATAAACTTAGAATTAGCATTTGGAGGATTATTAATTTCCTGATATAGACCATTTTTCCAACTGAAGGTGCTGATGTTATGCTTGTCCACCATTAGGAAGACACATTTTTATCCCCTAGCTTGTAGGGAAGGACTGGGATGTACCACCTAGCTCCACCCCTGTAACTAATAGAATGACTTTTAAGAAGACTCTCATTCAGGGCCACTTTATGACTTCCATAGGCTTTAGGTACCTTTGCCTGTGTGGGCCTTTCCTCCATAGAAAAATATTTAAAAATATGTTTTGTGACTATGTTTGGTATAAAGATGAATGTATTAATACTAGATAAGCCAGGCATAGTGGCTCACACCTGTTTGAGATCACCCTATGCAAGAGTGAGATCCCATCTTTGCAAAAATATAGAAAAAAATTTTCTAGGTATGTCAACATGTACCTGTAGTTCCAACTATTTGGGAGGCAGAGGCAGGAGGGTTGTACAAGCCCAGGAGTTTGACGTTGCAGCAAGCTTAAGTTTGCAGCAAGCTATTATGATGGCACTGTACCCTCGTCTGGGCAATAGAGTGAGACCTTAACAGATGTGGTGGCTCACGCCTGTAATCCTAACCCTCTGGGAGTCTGAGCTGGTGGATTGCTAGCTAAGGAGTTCTAGACCAAACTGAGCAAGAGTGAGACCCTATCTCTGCTGAAAAGAAAAAAAAGAAGAAAAAAACTAGACAAGTATAAAGGGGGCGCCTGTAGTCCGAGCTTCTTGTAAAGCTGAGGCAAAAAAGATATCTTGAGCCCAAAAGTTTGAGGTTGCTATGAGCTATGATGCCAGAGCACTCTATCCAGGGGAATAGAATGGGATTGTCTCAAAAATAAATAAATAAATAAAATGAGTCTCTGTCTCTAAATAAATAAATAAAATGAGACCCTGTCTCAAAAAAAAAAAAATATATATATATCTAAACACTTTCTTTGATAAAAGTTCTTTTTTTTCCTGATTTTAACATAAACCATTTTCATGAGCCTTTAAAAGTGTCATAGACCCTAGACACTGTGCCTTCTGTGCCTGATGGAGAAGTTGGCCCTATCATTGAAGGTATTGTCCACAAAGTGGGATTTTACTCCTGTGAACCACTGTAGGCTCAAGGTAATGTAAACCTCTTATCATCTTAGCCTTTTGTCTAAAAGAGGTAAGAACAATAACATGTGAGAGGGCTGTTGTCAGGCTCATAAAGCTTTACTAAGAGAGACAGGGTAAAGATAGCACAGAAATAGACACAGGAGTAGAACAGAGTAGGGAGTCCAAACGCAGATTCTATAACGTGTGTGTATTTTGGACTTACCAGGAGTGACTTACCGATCAGTGGCACCTGTCAAGGAACAGTGCTCAGGAATTGGACATCTTGTCTATGCAGAAAAAATGAAACTGCACCCCCATTTTACACTAGTCACAAAAATCAACCCAGGTAGCTGGAAATTCTAAATGTTTTTTTTTTTTTTTTGAGACAAAGCCTTATTTTGTCACCCTCAGTAGAGTGCCATAGCTTCACAGCTCACAGCAACCTCAAACTCTTGGGCTTAAGCGATTCTCTTGCCTCAGCCTTCCAAGTAGCTAGGACTACAGGTGGCCGCCACAATGCCTGGCTATTTTTGTTGTTGTTGTTGCAGTTGTCATTGTTTTCTGTCAGGCCTGGGTTTGAACCTGCCTGCCTTAGTGTATGTGGCCAGCGCCCTAACTACTGAGCTACAAGCACCAAGCCTGGAAGATCTAAATATAAGAGACAAAATTATCAAACATTTAGAAAATATTGTAGGATAACTTTTTTTTTCTTTTTTTGAGACAGAATCTTACTCAATCCTCTGGGTAGCATTGAGTGGCATCATCATAGCTCAACCTCCTGGGCTCACACCAGGTTTTTGTCTCAGCCTCCTGAGTAGCTAGGGCTACAGGTATGCACCATAATGCCCAGCTAATTTTCCTATTTTCAGTAGAGACAGGGTCTCACTTTTACTCAGGGTAGTCTGAAACTCCTGAGCTCAAGCAATTCACCCATCTCAGCCTCTCAGATTGTGAGGGTTACAGGCATGAACCACTGCTCCTAGCCTATTATAGATTAACTTTCTTAAAAATAGGGATAGAGGCTGGATGCAGTGGCTCACGCCTGTAATCCTAGGACTCTGGGAGGCCGAGGCGGGTGGATTGCTTGAGCTCACAAGTTTGAGACCAGACTGAGTAAAATCAAGACCCCCATCTCTATTAAAAATAGAAAAATTGAGGCAAGAGGATCGCTTGAGTCCAAGTTGGAGGTTACTGTGAGCTATGACGCCGTGGCACTCTACCCAGGGCAACAGCTTGAGACTCTGTCTCAAAAAAAATAGAGCTGGAGATGACTGATCATAAAGGAAAGTACTGGTTTGTTTTATTTTTGCTAGATTAAAATTACAACTTCCAGTTATTAGGAGGCACCATAAAGAGAGTAAAATAAGAAGCCATAAATTGGGAGATGGTATGTGTAATATATAAAACTAACAAAGGGCTTGTATCAAGAACATATAAAGAATGCCTGTGCACTAATAATAAAAAGACACATGAATAGAAACAATTAGCAAAGACTTCCCACAAGTATTTCATAAAAGAGGAAATCCAAGTGTCCAATAAATTCAAGAAAAAGATGATTAACCACTTTGGTAATTGCAGAAATTACATTAAAAATGCAAGATACCATATATAAATTGCAGTAATTTGGCACTAGTAAATGTTGGCAAGGATTTAATGCAAGAAGATCTAATATACACTGCTGGTAGGAGTGTTAATTGATGCTCACTCTTTGCAGGTAATTTGCAATACACAGTAAAGTAGAAAATGTTCATATCCTATGATCTAGCTGTTCCATTCCCTAAAGAAACATCTATATGTGTGCATGAAGAGTTATGTACAAGACTGTTCATAGCAGTGTTTTCACAAGTGTCTTAAAATGGAGACAACTCAAATGAGCGACAAAAATAGAATGGATAGACTAGGTGCAGTGCCTCACACCTGAAATCCTAGCACTTGGGAGGCTGATGTGGGAGAACAGCTTAAGGTTACAGTGAGCTAAAATCATGCCACTACACTACAGCATGAGCAACAGAGCAAGACCTTGTCCCTTAAAAAAGAACAAAACAAAACAAAAAAATAGGTCAGGCATGGTGGCTCAGCCTATAATCCTTGTACTTTGTACTTTGGGAAGCTGAGGCAGAAGGATTGCTCGACACAATCATTGCACTCTAGCCCAGGCAATGGAGGGAAAGCACCACCCACCAAAAAAAAAAAAAAAAAAAAAAAA
>NW_003852407.1:29574495-29581113 GCF_000181295.1 Otolemur garnettii | reverse complement strand
AAAAAAAAAAAAAAAAAGAAAGAAAAAAGAAAGCAGATTTTATGAAACTGCATCATTTCAGTCTCCCTAAAAGGTAGCTGTGCTTGTCCCCTTCTTTTTTGGGTGCTAAGCTTCCTTCCCTCTCCAGGTGCACCCTTGAAGCCAAGGTAATCAGAAGTTCCTCCTGCAAGTTTTTCCAAACTCAGTTCCTCATGAACACTCAAATGCTTTACCACAGGTGCTGCCCACTTGTCCCCTTCTTTTTTGGGTGCTAAGCTTCCTTCCCTCTCCTAATCAAAAGTTCCTCCTGCAAGTTTTTCCAAACTCAGCTCCTCATGAACATTCAAATGCTTTACCAAAATAGTCTCCTACTTCCAGATGTGGTGGGAACCCTTTGGCAGGCAGATAATCAGAATGTGTAGGCTTTTCTTTACTCTGTAAACTCCTTGACAGCAGGGATTGTACCTTTGTCTTCCTCCACTGTATCCCCAGAGCCTAGAGTGGTATCCGGCAAACTGAAAAGGCTCAGTAAATATTTGGTGAATAAATGGATGGGAGAGAGAAAGAAGAAAACCCCCACCTCTGAGACAGGAGCAGAGGCTGAAGGCCCTGGATGTGCTTCTGAGACTTCTCCTGCAAAAGAGAAAATGTAGCTGTTTAGCAAGTGTAAGGAAGAATGGCTCACTTTGTAGAAATGAAGGAACACAATGAAAATGTTTTACATTAGCCAAAATATTTAAGTGACAAAATACAGTGTTGGTAAAACTGACACTCTAAGCCAGGCTGGTGAATGGAAACAGTGGTCTGACCTTTTAAGAAAGCTGTTTGGCAATAGTAACAAGGACATTAAAAATATTTATATCCTAAACACTACTAATGTCACTCCAGAAGGCTTAGCCAAGAAAATAACCCCAAAGGAGAGTCAAGACATTCACTGTCCCTTTATATTAACTTAAAAGGAGAAATAACCTTAGTATAAAATAATTCAGTAAACCATGGATACACAAGTAATGAAGAAGCCATCAAAATATTCATGAGCCCTGTGGAAAAATATATATATATATACTGTGCATATGGGAAATAATTCTGTTAAGTAAGAAGAGGAAAATTAAACTCTATGGGCTTTTAAAAATCACATAAAAAGATAATGTGGTTAAAACATAGAAGGGCATGTACTAAAAGAAAAAAATAATAGTCTTTGGGAGGAGTGAGATTTTAGCATGTTTATTTCTATTTCTGAATTTTCTTTTACATTATACTTCTCAGATTTAAACAGTTAAAAATTCAAAGAATTACTCTAAATGTATAGGTCAATAGAAAATGTCTACTTTTTACTGATATATCTTCAGCATTCTTTGCATGTGTAGAAATAAGGGCCAATATTAACTTAGGATATCTAACAAGAACTCAGGACCAGACAGAACCCACCCAGGGTGTTCTAGAACCATCACTACATTCTAGCCCAGACAAGGGCTAGATAACGTAGATAAGTCCAAGATACAGTTAGAAGGTAAAAAAGGCAAAGTTTGAACTCTCTCAGCTCTCTACTGAACAATTATATCAGGCAATTACTGGGTACCAGGAGATGAGGGTACATAAAATAATTAAAATATTTTTGTTTATGATTTTTTGTATATGATACTTCCTGAAGAATCTCCAGGATGAAGTCCAGGCTCCCTCTTGCACGTCTCACAGTAGAAAATGGTTTCTCTCCTTCGCCCTTTCTCATTTTTTCTGCTGCAAACTGTGCAATCCTCTGTTGATTTTTTTTCATTTTGTATAATAAAATGCGTCTTACCATTTAGCCTTTCCTCAGTGTCAGAGATGATGGTCTTCCCCTCTTTCTTGAATTTCTGTTCCTCATAGTGCTCATAAGCTGAGTAGTGAGAGTTCTCCTGTAACAGGTGTGTCTGCATTTTTTCTTCAGTCTCCTTATCTAATGAGTAAAGGATGTTGCTGTTCATAAGTGCAACTTCCACTCAGCCAGAAGATTAATTTTTTCCACCATTTGTAGGACCTCCTTGTAAATCTGTAACATCAGCTCTGTCCGCTCTTCCCATAAACTTTATGTATTCTAAAATTACTGTCAGTTTTTCAAATTGAACAGCCTGTTTCTTCCTCTAACCAGTGATCAACTGTGTTTGAGGTCTAAGCATGTACTAAGCATTGTCACTATTTCTTGTTGTTGAATGAGAGGCACGTCGATCAACAAATGCAACCACAAAAACATGCAGACGTCTTCTGACATCAGAGTGGAATAGGAAAATCTTTATGTTGGACGAGGTCTGACATAGGATCTGAAAGGGTTAGGAAGTCTTTCAAGGTCCTGGAACATACCCATGTCAGCGGACCTGGTGGGGTGTTTGGTATTGAGAGTGAGAGGTGCCAGAAGAACATGCAGAAACACAGATCAAAAGGAGACAGGTGCTACAACTGTGGAGGTCTAAACCATCATGCTAAGGAATGCAGGCTGCCCCCCAGCCCAAGAAGTGCCACTTTTGCCAGAGTCGTATCGTAGCCACACGTCTGCTGCAGGCTCAGCAGACCCCCCAGTGTGCAGGGAGAACCAGTGTACTTCTAGGAGAAGAAGAGACTCACAGCCCTGCCCTGCTCCCAGAGGCCCAGAATGGAGCCTCAGCAGGTGGAGGCTATTCTTTTGCTTGATGAAGTTTCAGTGAGCAAGCAGAGTGGAGAAAGTGGGGATACGGCTGATTGGAGGTACCTAGTACTGCTGTGTATCTCGTGTATCTCAGGCTGGGGTTCACAGCATCCCTCCATCTTCCCTCTTGGTGGGGGGAGAGGGTGAGGCAAAGAAAACCTACCTATGCTCTATCCAAATGCCAGGGAGGACTTTGGAGGAAATCACCCTAGAATCTGAATGCTTTTTCCGAGACTCTATCCACAGAATCTCTAGCTTTTGAAGGTGGCCTGGATAGGGAAGTTGCTTTCTTTTTAAAGAAGGATGTGTAATAATATAACTCCCATGCCAGAGTGAAATGATTAAGTTCAAGACCAGATTCATGGATCCTACCTACCAGCCACTACATCCTGTGGGAGGGAATCTGTCAGGAAGCAAGCAGGGTTTTTCCACATCTTGTATTCTCATACCAATTCTTGAGAGAGGGTGCTAGGAACTGTCCCAAGTAATGGGTAGTGGTGAGAGGCAAAAAGGGTGGCTGGGGGAAAGCTGCAGACTGACTGCCCCTAAGCGCACCCCCCTCATTGTGGGTCAGTGTGGTTTTATTTATTTGCTCCCTTGGATAACTAACTGCACCTTGTGGGCCTCACTTTCTCCAGGATGTCAACTGCACTAGCTGTGTGTGAATGGCATATCTCAGGCATTTTAACTTTTTTTCTTAATATAAATATTCCAATTTTTTATTTTTGTATATTTTAATCTAAGGCCTTCGTTCCTGCAGTGTGTTTGCGGGTACATGAGCAACCTCAGGGACTGGCTCAGCAGCACCTCCAGGTCTGCACAAGCAGGAAGATGTTTCATTATTTTACCACCATAGAGAGCAACTATTTGGAGCACGTAGCCTATTCAACTACCTCACGTTTGTCAACTGAGGATGTCTTCTGTCATAGTATCCACTTGAACGCCTTCTGCCTTGAAAATGTTTCATAGGAGACTAGGTTCCAACTGGGTTGCCCCATGACTTGATCACCTTTACTGAAAGATTAGAAATTAAGCTCAGTGCCCGTAGCACAGTGGTTACAGCGCCTGCCACATGCACTGAGGCAGCAGGTTTGAACCCAGCATGGGCCAGCTAAACAACAATGACAACTGCAACAAAATAGTAGCCAGATGTTGTGGCAGGCACCTGTAGTACCAGCTACTTGGTAGGCTGAGGCAAGAGAATCACTTAAGCCCAAGAGTCGGAGGTTGCTGTGAACTGTGAAGCCACAGCACTCTACTGAGAGTAACATAATGAGACTCTGTCTCAAAAAAAAAAAAAAAAATAGAAATTAATCAGAAGAAGAAAAGGTGGTGCAGAGAGGTTAGGAAAGGCTGAGAAAGCAAGCAAAGGCCAGGTATGCAGGTTGTCTAACCCTGAGACACAGGACATGCTTCACACACCTAATCCATCCTTCACTGGGCTAGGCGAGCCCTGCCATGCACAACAAGTTTTATGTGTGTTTTTGTAAAAAGTGTGTGTTGGTAAAAATAAGTTTTAAGACCAGTACCCCTGTACCTATCCTGTGCTGTTGAGGTATGGATATCTTTTTTTTTAACTTCTTTTTTCAATTTTTTTATTTTCTTATTAAATCGTAGCTGTGTACATTAATGCAATCATGGGGTACAATGTGCTAGTTTTACACACAACCTGAAATGCTTTCATCAGACTGGTCAACATAGCCTTCATGGCATTTTCTTAGTTATTGTGTTAAGACATTTATATTCTACACTTAGTAAGTTTCACATGCATGGATATCTTATATGAAGTGAGAACTAAAAATCCTTACCCTTTCAAAGTTCTTATGTTCCAAGGAAATCCATAAGTGAGGCCTTTATGGTGCCTGGAGCCAGTGTACCACCCTGCTGCAGTAGTGGTTAACAGTGTCGTGGTAGCTAAAGGGAAAAAAGGGGGTTTCTGTTCACATGCTGTGAGATCACAGCAAACCTACCTCACTGTGCTGAAACCCGACAAATGCAATAGAACAGCCTGGGTGGGGTCTGTCTGGTCCTGAGTTTTTGTCTCCCCTAAATGCTGCCTCCCTCTAGTAGTTGTATTTGTCTGGATTTTGTAGGACTTCACTGAGTTGGAGTGAAGTTGTTTGTGTAAATGTAGTATGTTGGTTGTTAGGTTCTTTTGGGTTTTTATTGTTTACAGATTTCTTTTTGTATCAATAGAAAAATGGCCAAATCCATCTTTGACTGAAGGTTCTGCCCCAGGCAAAAGGGTCTGAAATATTAGTTTGGGGAGGCCCTCTTCTTAAAGTGGGGATCTTAAACACTAGTCATTCTTTTGTGTTCCCCTTCCTGTTTCCTACTTTCAACCAGATCTTCTGTCCTAAAATCTTGTCTCCTGTCCTACCCTCTTTCTTATCTTCCCTAAAGAAAACCTACACGCATACACACATATGCAGTTAATTATTGGGGTATCTCAATAGCTCTTAAATGATTTACGCAAAAATCCTGCAAGCTAGGACACTCCATCCCTTGTTCCCAGCCCTCTAAGTCAAGACCATTTCTTGATGGTGATTCATGCTAAACACTTGAAACACTATTGTATTCCGGATAGATCAAACCTACTTAATTCTAAAGTAGATAAAAGCAATTAGGGGACTTCCCTGTAGAAAGTGGGGGCAGGGCCAGACATGATGGCTCATGCTTATAATCCTAGCGCTCTTAGAGGCCAAGGTGGGAGGATTGCTGTGTTCAGGAGTTCGAGACCATCCTGAGCAAAGTGAGACTCCATCTGTAGTAAAAATTGAAAAATTATCTAGGCATCATGGTGGGCTGTAGTCCAAGCTACTTGGGAGGCTGAAGCAGAAGGATTGCCTGAACCCAGGAGTTTGAGGTTGCTGTGAGCTAGGCTAAGGCTATCACACTATAGCCTGGACAGTAGACTCTGTCTCAAAAAAAAAACTGTGGGCAGCAGACCAAGAAAGGGATTACGTATATACAACCAAGTCACTCAGGAACTTTTATACAGGTACAAGAAACTTCATGTCAATGTGGCCACTAGATTGTTTAATAGGAGACAGATGAGTGTAACTCCATGTTTACTGCTAGAAACCAAAGCTTTGTGTGAAATCTTGAATTTATTGAGAGGTAAGGAAGGTAGGAAAGCCCCTATTTGTCTCTTCTTTTCCTGATTCCTTCCCCTCATTCCTGAACTGCAGGAGGCTGAGCCCCCGTAGGCTTTGGTGACTCCATCCCAGGATGTGTTTATTTGATGGTTGATTTTTCTGCACTAGGTTCTTCCTTTCCCATTGTCTAATCATTTTGTAGCATACATGCTGACTCTTTTTCCTCCCTTCTACTTTCCCTGGGAAAATGCAGTGAATAAATACTGCATTTAATGGTACTAGGAAAAAAAAAGAAACTAGGAAAAAAGGTGGGTACATGATGGGAGATTGCTTTGTGGGTGTAGTGTGCATGGTTTCAGTAATGCAAGCACTGAAGATCCTTGCTTACCACAGTACATTTTATCAATGTAGCAAAATTGTTCTTGTACTCAATGAATATATACAAATAAAAAGTAAATGGAAGAAAAGAAACTAAGAAAAATGTAAACAAATTTAACCCCAAGTAAGCAAAAAGAAAGGAAATAATAGAGATCAAAATGGCAATCAGTGAAACAGAAAACAGAAAAATAATAGAAAAAGATTAATAAAACCAGAAAAACTTATTCTTTCAGGAAAAAAATTAATAAAAAACCTCTACTCACACATAGGAAAAAAAGAGAAGATACAAATTACCAATATTGAGTATAAGAGAGGTGATAACACTGCAGCTTCATGTGGCTTTAAAAGAATAATAAGGGGCTCGGCGCCTATAGCTCAACCGGCTAAGGCTCCAGCCACGTACACCTAAGGTGGCAGGTTTGAATCCCCAGCCTGGACCCGCCAAACAACAATGACGGCTGCAACCAAAAAATAGCCGGGCGTTGTGGCGGGCGCCTGTGGTCC
>NW_003852407.1:29564852-29573040 GCF_000181295.1 Otolemur garnettii | reverse complement strand
GCACTCTACCCAGGGTGACAGCTTGAGACTCTGTCAAAAAAAAAAAAAAAAAAAAACAAAAAACTAGAAGAAGGGAACATCCACAAACTTATAAAAGGCATCTACAAAAACCCCATATCTGACGTACTTAGTGATAAAAGACTGAATACTTCCTAAGATTGAGAAGAAGAGAGGTATATCCACTCTTACCACTTCCATTTTATGTACTGGAGGTTCTAGCCAGGGCAAAGGCTAGAAAATGAAATAAAAGTATCTTTACTAGAATAGAAGAAGAACAGTCACATCCCACACCCATAAATGATGCTGCTGATGACAGTGACTAGAAGAACAGTCACATCCTACACCCATAAATGATGTTGCTGATAACAGTGTTATACAATGATGCTGTAAGGCCAGGCTAGGTGGCTCATTCCTATAATCCCAGCACTTGGGAGGCCAAGGCAGGTGGATTGTCTGAGCTCACAGGTTCAAGACCAACCTGAGCCAGAGCAAGACCTCGTCTCTAAAAATAGCCAGGCATTGTGGTGGGTGCCCCTAGTCCCAGCTATTCTGGAGGCTGAGGCAAGAGAATCACTTGAGCCCAAGAGTTTGAGGTTGCTATGAGCTGTGATGCCACAGTACTTTACCAAGGACAACAAAGTGAGACACTGTCTCAAAAAAAAAAAAAAGGAAAAGAAAACCATATAAAGGAATTGTGTCCAGAACAAATAAAGAACTATAGGCTGGGTACATTGGCTCACATTCATACTTCAACTTTTTTTTTTTTTTTTTTTTTTTTTTTTGAGAAAGGTTCTCCCTCTGTTGCCCAGACTAGGGTTAGTAGCAACATCATAGCTCACTTTGATTCAAACTCTGGGCTCAAGTGATTGCTCCTGCCTTGCCTCACAAGCAACTGGGATTATAGGTGTGGGCCACCACACCCGGTTAATTGTTTTTTAATTTTTTTGTAGAGACAAGAATCTCAAATGTGTTGCTCAGTCTGGTCTCCAACTCTTGGCCCCAAGCAGTCCTCCCTCATCAGCTTCCCAAAGTGCTTGGATTGCTGGCCTGGTGGCTTACACCTGTAATCTTAGCGCTCTAGGAGGCTGAAGCAGGTGGATCACCTGAGCTCAGGAGTTCAAGACCAGCCTGACCAAGAGAGAGACTGTGTCTCTAAAAAAATAGATGGGTTTTGTGGTGGTGGGCACCTGTAGTCACAGCTACTGGGGAGGCTAAGGCAAGAGGGATCCACTCAAACCAGGAGTTTGAGGTTTCTGTGAGCTATGATGCCACAGCACTCTACTGAGGGTGACAAAGGGAGACTATCTCAAAAAACAAAGCGCTAGGATTATAGGTATTAACCACCCTGCCCATCCCCATCTTTAAAATGGGAGAACATTTTTAAGTATCATAAAAAGATTAGGAAAAAGCAGAATTAATAATAGTGATATGCCACACTTAATGGAATGGCTGAAATTAAAAGATTATGCCAAACATTGGTGAGGATGTTGAGGAAGTAGAACTCTGATACAAAGCTGAGAACATAAAATGATAAAACTACTTTGGGAAAGGGTTTGGCAGTTTCTTTAAAAAAAAAAAAAAGTTGAACATATACCTACCAAATGATCCAGCCATTTCATTCCTAGGTATTTACCCCAAAGAAAGGGCACACTCTTGGGTATATACCTAGGAAATATATTTCCATACAAACACTTGTAAACAACGTTCATAGTAGCTCTCTTTATAATAGCCAAAAGTTGGAAACAACCCAAATGTCTATAACAGGTGAATGGATAAATAAATTGTTATATTCTTACAGTGTAATACTATCCATCGATACACAGTAATGAGCAATTAATACTCATAACAATGTGGATGAATCTCAAAATAAATCTGGTGAGTGCAAGAAGCCAGACCCTCCCCCACAAAGAATAATACCACATTATTTTATTTATGCAAAACTCTAGAAAATGCAGAATAATCTATAGTGATAGTAGATCAATTATTGCTTGGGGATGGGGGAGCAGGGAGGCACAGGAGGGAGGAAGTAGAGGCTCGAGGAAACTTAGGGATGATAAATATGTGTATGTGAGTCACTACAAAGATTTTGAAACAGACTGTGTTATGGTCCATTATTTCACTTCCAAGAAACACAGTCAGCAGTGTCCTTTCTGATTTGCCCCTGCAGGTTTCAACTTGCTCAGCTTATTGGTTTTACTGGGAGAGCTTCATTTGTTTCTGTCTGTACAAGATTTTCCATTTCTTGATTTTTGTGTATCTCAAAACTTTCACAATGACCCATGTATTATTTTGATTGTGGTGATGGTTTCATAGGTATGTACATATGTTAAAACTTATCAAATTGTGTACTTTAATATGTGTGGCTTATTGTCAGTTATACACCAATAAAGCTATTTTTAAAAATCAATAACATAAGAACAAGTTAGGAAGATATCTGATTGAACACTAATTTTGGAGGGGAAATATGTTCATATTTTAATTCGATGCTAGTTCACTTGAATCAAAAGTAAAATGTAGCTGGCATATATACATAATGCAGGCTCAGCATGCAGAAATAGGAATGTGATGACTACTCTGGAAGGACATTACTCTAATTACAGTTTGAATGTGAAAAGAGGTCCAGTGTACTTTACTCAGGAAAGAAGCATATTAGCAGGGGTATCCAACCTGTGGCCCATGGGCTGAATGCACATTATTTGAGACCTGTTTTGCTTATTTATGGAATTGGATATTTCAAAAATTATGCATGGACCTTTTTTTCCCTCTCATCAGCTTTTGTTAGTGTTCATTGTATTTAATGTGTGACCTAAGAAAATTCTTCTAATGTGGAGCATAAAAAAAAAAAGGTTGGACACCCCTATTAGAGCCTACACCCCTATTACAGCCTAAGTGTCAAGAGCAAAAAGAGACTTAGGGGTTTGGTCATCTGGAAAACCCTTAATAAGATGTACCAAAACATTTCTTGAATATCTATTATGTTCTAGGTACTGTGCTAAACATGTTCATTGTGACTATGAGATTTTAGCACCATTTTGCAGATTATGAAACAGAATCTAGGGAGGGTTCATATTTAGCAAAATAAAAGCCCAGGGAATAGTTAAATCAAGATTTAGACACTTTCTACTCACTTAATTGGCTTCCTTTATTTAGAAAGGTTCTATCCTCCCCTCTCCCCCCACAACTCCTCTGTGATTTGGGGCTAACACAGAGTTTTTGAACTATTGTGTAAAAAGGATAAGGAGATCATTTTGGTGTTTTTTACATTTTATCTCTTTAGCCATGATGTGACAGTCATTGTACCAGGGACTGGGAATGCTCTCAAGGAGCTCATGACCTAGTAGGAGAAACAGGAAGTCACAAACTACAACAACATAGAGACCAGAGCTGTGACTTGCAGGAGGAACTTTGCAAGTTTGTGAATCCTCTGGTGCTTAGAAGTTCCTCCTTTAAGTGAACATGAACTCACTAGTAGAGGGAATGAGGCCTTGGTGAGATGCAAAACCTGAGCAATCAGCTGCTCACTGTCTAAGCACAGCAGCCCCACAGCCCTGTGGGTCACATTCATGCCTGAGCAAGAGGACAGGGAGTCACGTTTTAGACATTTGGGACTGCTCTCAAATGATCAAAACCACTAAATGCTAAATGTGCAAATGCCACCATACGTAATAAATTAAAGACTGGAAGCACGGGCAAGGTGGTAAATGTTAAGGAATAACACAATAGGAATTGTACTTTGCAAAGTTCATTCTGATCTAATGCTTGCCTGTGCTTTCTGATTTTTCTGTAATTTATATGTTAATGAAATAAAATAGGAAAAAATATAGAAATAAATTATCAAATATTAAAAATGAAACTATGGAGTCTAATCAGATTGTTTTAAGATAAATAAAAGGGTTGTAGAACACCAATACCTTAATTGATAGAGGAAAGTTTCTACAAGAACAGCATTTGTCTTGTTTGCCTTTTACTCATAGGTCCTAGCAAGGTTCTTGACACATGGTAAGGGCTCAAAAAAATATTATTGAATAAATAAATACATGCAATAGTAGGATTTCAGTATGATAAACACTGAAAAGTATCTCTTGTATTTAAGATAATTTTGCAGAAGCAGTTCCATTGGAATGGAATTACCCTATAAAATTACTATGTGTGATCTAATAAGTAAATGCTCACTTTGTATATTTCAGAAATATTTCTGGCTGAGTGCAGTGACTCCCACCAGTAATCCTAGCACTTCAGGTGGCTGAGGCAGGAGGATTACTTGAAGTCAGGAATTAAAGATCAGCCTGAGCAACATAGAAAATCCTTGTCTGTAAAAAAAAAAAAAAAATTAGCCAAGCGTGGTGATGCACAACTTAAAGTTTTAGCTGAGCTGGGAGAATAGCTTGAGCCCAGGAGCTTTAGGTCACAGTGAGCTATGATGACATCACTGCGTACTAGCCTGGGCCACAGAGGGAAGCCCTGTTTCAAAAAGAAAAAACTGAAGAACTACTTCTGATGCTAGTTATAAATCTACATATAACTATTTTCTATCCTTATTTTTTAATCCTTTATTCCACTGTTGCAAAATATTTACATTTTTCAAAACTACCTATGTCCATTGTGGATAGGTAAATACATAATGTATGCATGTAAGTACAGTAAAAAGTTTCTATTCATTTTTAGAAGAGCCCACCCCACTCCCCAGTTGGTAACTGATATAATTATTTTCCTACATATCTTTTAGGTTTTTTATATCTATTCAAGCAAGAACAAATTCTTACTTTTACACCGTTTTACTCCGAAGTTTTGTATGCATTATTCAGTACTTCACTACTCATTAAAATGTACAATTCAATGAATTTTAGTATATTTGCAGAATTGTGCAATTATCACCACAATAAATTTCAAAACGTTCTCATCACTCTAAGAAGAAACTCCATACCCATTAAGAAACCACAAATCTCTTTTCTATTTCTATGGATTTGTCCATGTTGGACATTTCTTATAAATGTTACATGTGGCCTTTTGTGACCAGCTTTTTTCATCAGGCATAATGTTTTCCAGGTTTATCTATATTGTTACATGAATCGGTACTTCATTCCTTTTTGTTACTGAATAATAATCTATCATATGGATAAGCTACAGTTTGTTTATCTATTCATTAATTGATGGGCATTTAGGTTATTTCTACTTCAAGACTATTATGAATAATCTTGCTATGAACATTGTGTACAGTTTTTGAGTGGATGTATATTTTCACTTCTCTCTCATTTTATACCTAGAAATGGAATTGCTGGGTCAAATGGTAACTCTATATATAACCATTTGAGGAACTGTATTCCAAAGTGACTACACCATTCTACATTTCTACCAGCAATGTGTGAGGATTCCAGTTTCTCAGTATCCTTGTCAATATCATTAGTACCTGTCTTTCTGACCGTAGCCATCGCGGTGCATATGACATAGAATCTCATTGCATTTCTACAGTGGCTAATAATGTTCAGCATCTTTTCATGTGCTTATTGGCCATTTGCATCTTTCCTTTGATGATGTATCTTTACAAATCAATTGCCCATCTTTTAATTGCATCATTTTTCTTTTAATTGGTTTATATGAGTTTTTATGTATTCTGGATACAAGTTCTTTGTCAGATATATGCTTGGCAAAGATTTTCTTTCCCTCTCTGAGTTCTCTTTCACTCTCTGGATGATGCCTTATGAAGTATAATGTTTTATGTCTTTTGATGAAATCTCATCATTCATATTTTCTTCTGTTGTTTGTGTTTTTGGTGTCACATCTAAGAAAATATTGCCTAATCCAAGGCCATGGAAATTACTCCTATGTTTTCTTGTAAGAGTGTTATACTTTGAGCTATCACTTTTAGATGAATATGGTATGAAGAAGAGGTCCAAATTCATTCTTTTGCCTGTGGATATAAAAAGACTATGTTTTTAACCCACTGAATGTTCTTGGCATTCTTATTGAAATTCAATTGCCCATAAAATATAAAAGTTCATTTTGGGGGCGGCACTTGTGGCTCAGTGAGTAGGGCGCTGGCCCCATCTACTGAGGGTGGCAGGTTCAAATCCGGCC
The DNA here is from genome assembly GCF_000181295.1 of Otolemur garnettii. Lineage (NCBI taxonomy): Eukaryota > Metazoa > Chordata > Mammalia > Primates > Galagidae > Otolemur > Otolemur garnettii. The sequence goes on along the minus strand of NW_003852407.1, from coordinate 29,566,965 downwards.
CTGGCCAAACTGGAACAAAATAATAGCTGGGTGTTGCGGCGGGTGCCTGTAGTCCCAGCTGCTCGGAAGGCTGAGGCAGAAGAATCACCTAAGCCCAGGAGCTGGAGTTTGCTGTGAGCTGTGATGCCACAGCACTCTACTGAGGGCAAGAAAGTGAGACTCTGTCTCTAAAAAAAAAAAAGTTCATTTCTGGACTCTCAGTGTTACTCCATCAGTCTATATGTCTATCCTTATGCCAGTACCACACTGAATAATTATGGTAGCTTTGTATGAAATTCTGAAATGGGGAAGTATAAGTCCTCTAGCTTTGCTTTTCTTTTTCAAGATCATTTTGGCTATTCTGGTTCCCTTGCATTTCTACATGAATTTGGGGATTAGCTTGTCAATTTCTGCCAAGAAGATAGCTGGAATTTTGATGGGGCTTGCACCAAATCTTTATAATATCTTGAGTAGTATTGCCATCTTAACAATATTAAGTATTCTAATCAAAAAGTATGAGATGTCTTTCCATTTATTTAGGTCTTCTTTAGTTTCTTCAACTATGTTTTGTAATTTTTATAGCAAAAGTTTTGCACTTCCTTTGTTCAATTTATTCCTAAGTATTATTTCTGATGTTCCTGTAAATGGAAGGGTTTTTTTAAATTTTATTTTTGGATTGTTTATTGCAATTACATAGAAATACAGTTGTATTTTTGTATATTGATCTTCTAGCACCTCTTTTATTAGATCTAATAGTTTTGTAATAGGTTTCTTAAGATTTCCCTATACTATGTACAAGTTCTCATCATCTGTAAAAAGATAGTGTTTTACAACCTCTTTACAAACTGGATACATTTTCTTTTCTTTTCCTTCCTAATGACCCTAGATAAAACCTCTTGTATAATATTAAATAGAATTGGCAAGTGTGGACATCCTTATCTTGGGCTAGATCATAATTTGATCTTGGAGGAAAGCATTTAATCTTTTACCCCTAAGTATGATGATAGCAGTAGGTTTTTCATAGATGCCCTTTCTCAAGTTGAGGAAAGTTCCTTCCATTTCTAAAGTATGTTGAATGTTTTCATCATAAAATATATTGAACTTTGTCAGTGCTTTTTCTGTTGATTGAGATGAACATGTGATTTCTGTTTCTTATTCTATTAATATGGTATATGTATTACGTTGATAGATTTTTGCTCGTTAAGTCAACTTTGACTTTCTGCTATAAATCTAACTTAGTATGTAATCTTTTTTTATATGCTGCTAGATTCTGTTTGCTAGTATTTTACTGAGCATTGCTTTTCCTGTATTCTTGCATTTATAAACTATACTTTATTCATACATACATTTATAAACTATAGCTTTTCTTATGATGTCTTTTTTTTTTTAAATTGAGATAGAGTCTTGCTTTATCACCCTTAGTAGAGTGCTATGGCATCATAGCTCACAGCAAACATAAATTCTTGGGCTAAAGTGATTCTCTTGCCTCAACTTCCCAAGTAGCTGGGACTACAGGTGCCTGCCACAATGCCAGGCTATTTTGTTTTGTTTTGTTTTGTTTAGCTGGCCCAGGCCAGGTTCTAACCCACCAGCCCCAAAGCTTGTGGCCGGTTCCCTAACCACTGTGCTACAGGCACCCCCAATGAACTTTATTTTTTGTTGTTGTTTGTTTGTTTAGCAGGCCTGGGCTGGGTTCGAACTCACCAGCCCTAGAGCTTGTGGCTGGCACCCTAACCACTGTGCTACAGGTGCCCCCTCTTTGTCAGGTTTTGATATCAGGGTAATATTGGTCTTATAATACAAGTTGGGAATGTTTCCTCCTCTTCTATTTTTTGAATATCTAATTTTTATATCAATATTAAATCAGTTTGCCTTTTTAATTATAATAATACATAAACCTATTGGTATTTCCTGGTATCACATTAAATTTATAAATTAAATTAGACTGATTGGCATCTTTTTATTTATTTATTTATTTATTTTTCTTTTTTTTTTTTTTTGCAGTTTTTGGCCAGGACTCGGTTTGAACCCACCACCTCCAGCATATGGGGCTGGTGCCCTACTCCTTTCAGCCACACATGCCACCCCATTTATTTATTTTTTTGAGGCAGAGTCTCACTATACCAGCCCTGGT
>NW_003852407.1:29553525-29563722 GCF_000181295.1 Otolemur garnettii | reverse complement strand
AAAAAATAGCTGGGCGTTGTGGCAGGTGCCTGTAGTCCCAGCTACTTGGGAGGCTTAGGCAAGAAAATCATTTAAGCCCAAGAGTTTGAGGTTGCTGTGAGCTATGACACCAAGGCACTCTACCCAGGATGACATAGTGAGATTCTGTCTCTAAATAAATAAATAAATAAAAACTTTTCAGAGTCACCTAAGTATGACTGTATCCTGAAATGAAAAGATAAACCTGTGGAATGACACAGCAAACTTACCTGGGATTCTTGTCATGGTGGGCTCTCTGCAAAGATGTGAAAAACACAGGCACTCTTCAGTTTCCTGCAGCTTCACAAAGTTACACATGCACTTGCTGGCCTCTGTTATTCTGGATGGCCTTAAAATCACTCACTAGGAGTAGGGCAGGCTTACAGAGCTACATGAACCCTGCCAAGCCATTAGAGACCATTTCATTCTTTTGAGTTCATATGAGATGATGCAGTGAGTCAGGAATCATGTTGTGATATGAATAATTATTTAAATATTTTTTATTAAATCATAGCTGTGTACATTAATGCATGTATGGGGTACAATGCTCTGGTTTTATATACAATTTGAAATACAACAAACTGGTTAACATAGCCTTCACTTCACTTTCTTGATTACTGTGTTAAGACATTTATACTCTACACTTAGTAGATTTGACATGTACCCTTGTAAAATGCACCATAGGTGTGGTCCCACCAATTATCCTCCTTCTATCCATCCTCCCACTCCCTTCCCCTCCTCTTCCCCCTTAAACTTAGGCTGAGGTTGGGTTATAGCTTTCATATGGAAGTGTGGGTAATTATATATTGATTTAATAGTAGAGCTGAGTACATGGGATACTTTTTCTTCCATTCTTGAGATACTTTACTAAGAAGACTATGTTACAGCTCCATTCATGTAAACATATAAGAGAGAAAGTCTCCATCTTTTTTTAAGGCTGCATACACTCCATGGTGTACATATACTACAATTTATGAATCCATTCATGGGTCCATGGCCCCTTGGGCTTCTTCCATGACTTAGCAATTATGAATTGGGCTGCAATAAACATTCTGGTATGAATATATTTGTTATAAAGTGATTTTTGGTCTTCTGGATATATACCTAGCAGAGGAATTATAGGATCGAATGGTAAGTCTACTTTTAGATCCCTAAATGATCTCCAAACGCCGTCCCAAAAGGAACGTATTAACTTGCATTTCCACCAACAGTGCAGAAATATTCCCTTTTCTCCATATCTGTGCCAACATCTATAGTTTTGGGATTTTGTGATGTGGGCTAATCTTATTGGAGTTAGATGATATCTCAGAGTGGTTTTGATTTGCATTTCTCTGATGATAAGGATGATGAGCAGTATTTCATGTGTCTGTAGGCCACACACCTGTCTTCTTCAGAGAAGTTTCTATTCAGATCTCTTGCCCATAATTAGACAGGATCACTTGTTCTTTTCTTGCTAATACGTTTGAGATCTCTGTGGATTCTGGTTATCAGACCTTTGTCAGAGACTTATTAAATAATTTCTAATGTAGCACCATCAATATCCTGTTATTTAGAGTACCTTGATTTTTCAGACTCAGAGTTGCAACCATCCTTTTAATGCTTTCCTGTGTTAACTGATCTTACTAGTCTGCCAGACTAGTTGGGACTGGGGCTCTCATTTCAGAAATCTCCAGCTGGCTTGAGTCTTTATCTCTCCCATAGTTTGTCTCTAAAATACCATGTAGTTTTTCTGGAATGAATTATTTTCTTTCTTTCTTTTTTTTTTTCTGCAGATTTTGGCCAGGGCTGGGTTTGAACCCACCACCTCTAGCATATGGGGCTGGTGCCCTTCTCCTTTGAGCCACAGGCACTGCCTTGAATGAATTATTTTCTTTTCTTTTTTTTTTTTTTTTTTGAGACAGAGTCTCAAGCTGTCCCCCTGGGTAGAGTGCTGGGATATCACAGCTCACAGCAACCTCCAACTCCTGGGCTCAAGCAAGTCTTCTGCCTCCACCTCCCAAGTAGCTGGGACCACAGGCGCCCGCCACAAGGCCTGCCTATTTTTTTGTTGCAGCCATCATTGTTGTTTGGCGGGCCCAGGCTGGATTCGAACCCGCCACCTTAGGTGTATGTGGCTGGCGCCTTAGCCACTTGAGCCACAGGCGCTGAGCCGAATTATTTTCTTAATCCAAATGGAAACTTTCTTTTGGATGTACCTCATATTACAGTAAATTAATTCTACTTTATTTAAAAAATTAAAGCAACTTTATTTCAGAGAAAAGTGCTTTCTCCTAGATTACAATGAGTTAGTTTCTGTGACACTTTAAATAACAAAACTCATCTAGATAGAGACAAATATATGTCATTAGAATATGGGTTTAGGCTCAGCGCCTGTAGCTCAGCAACTAGGGTGCCAGCCATATACACCAGAACTGGAGGGTTTGAATCCAGCCCAGATCAGCTAACCAACAATGACAACTACAACCAAAAAATAGCCAGGTGTTGTGGTGGGCGCCTGTAGTCACAGCTACTTGGAAGGCTGAAGCAAGAGAATCACTTAAGCCCAAGATTTTGAGGTTACTGTGAGCTGTGATGCCATAGCACTCTACCCAGGGCGACATAGTGAGAATCTGTCTCAAAAAAAGAAAATACGGCTTGAAGGGAAACTGTGGCAATAGTTTTGACATCCTTGATGCCAGGTCATCTGACTTTGACTAAGTTAAATTACTACTACTATTCAAGGTAATATTTACCTAACAGAGTCATATAGAGATTGCCTGGATTAATATATTTGAAGTGCTTAAAATAACACCCAGCACATAGTAATGTCTAGTGAATATTTATTATATAAGTTAAAAATAATTAATTAAACCTAAATACCGAGAAATTGACTTTCTTAAATGTCAGAATAATCTTAGGAAAAAAAAGAAATTCTATAACCTACATTTTCTTAACTCTTGTCAAATTAACTTCCTGCATATAGAAATAGTTGCTAATTTAAACAACTTCTTTCATTTTAAAGATTCACCGATTCTCAGTCCAGCTAATTCTGCAATCAATTTAAGTGGAGCTCAGGACCTGACCCGGAATAAGAATGATGTGAAACCACTGGCTTTGTCTTTGCAGGTTGTAGGGAAGACTTTTGCTGCAGGTGATGTTTTCCTCACTTATATTTCTTTAGTAAATATGTAGTCTGTAAAAGACTGTATGAAATTTACTTGGCAAATTGTAGAAGAAAACAGAAGCTGCTTCTACCTGCCAGCTGAACACAGGTGTGGGGCTGTATAATAATGGGTTGTTGCACAAAGCTTTGTGTTCTGTGCATTCCAGGCAAAAGAATTAGGGAATGACATTTGGCACACAGAAGAGACACAATGCTTTGTTTTCATTCAACAAAATTTCTTGGGCACTTCCTGTGACTAGGAACTGAGGTTACAAAGAAAAATAATCTCTGACCCCTAATGTTCTTATAATCTAATGGGGGAGATAGACCCCTGACAAGATATTTTTAGTTTGTTGCAGCAAATATGACAATATGTTCAGGGAGCACAAAGCACTGGAGCATTAGCATTTGGAGGAGTAATCAAGAATGAGTTCTTGGAGGAGCTTGGTCTTTGAGAATGAGGAGACACTCACTGTACAGAAGAATGGAGGAAAGGCACTTCAGATTCAGGGAAGATGAGGAGCAAAGGTTTAAAGGAAAGGAAGGGGGAAAGCAACATTATATACACAAAAACTTCCAGAAGTTCAGACTCATGAGAACCATAAAATGTAAAACTCAGGGAGTAGCAGGACACAAACAAGTGTGTGTTTCAAACAAGGAAAAAGTCATGGGAGGCAAGCCAAGGATCATGAATTTTACTCTGTAACTTAGGGAGCAGAGGAATGGCGTGGTCTGATTTGAACACAAGCTAGATCATTTTGGCAGTAACCTGTAAGACCATGATAAGAGGTAGGAAAACTCCTTGGTAGCCATTATGATAGTCTAGGTGAGACATGATGAAGTCTTTGGCTAGAATGATACCAGGTTGGAGAGGAGGGTGGACATTGGAGAAGTATTGGGAAAGGAAGATCAGCAGGACTTAACACCATAAAGGGAACGTCCGGAGAAGAAGGGGTCTCACCACTGACTTTCAGCTTTCTGGGCTGGTGGTGCCATCACCTGAGACAGGGAACAGAGAAGGAGGAGCAGGTTCTCCAGCAAGAGATTTTGAGCTGGGTTTGGGACATGCTGAGTCTGCGATACCCATAAGACATCTAACTGGGGAACTGTTCAACATTCATTTAATATATCTTAGGGGAGATCAGGACTGATGGTCTAGAGTTGAACCATTAGGGTAAACAGGATCAGCTAAGGAGAGATGTAGAGTGAGGAAAGGGTGGAATCTCAGAAGAGTCCAGTTAAAGGAGAAGAAATGGTAAGATAGGTGGAAGAAGAATGAGGAGAAAGAGCTTATCATTTTTATAACTTCTCAACAGTTAGGCATCGCAATTCATGCAGCCCACTTTGTTCTTACTCTGGGTCTGACAATTTTTGTAGTATCTACCTTCTGGCTGGATTACAGACTTGAACAAATGGAATCAAATTTTTACAGCATTAAAAAATAAAATCAGGGCAATGCCTGTGGCTCAAAGGAGTAGGGCTCCAGCCCCCTATGCCAGAGGTGGTGGGTTCGGGCCCAGCCCCAGCCAAAAACTGCAAAAAAAAGAAAGAAAGAAAGAAAGAAAATCAATGAAATTTACATCAATAATCATCATGGTTTTAAAAACCATCCAATGAAAGGATAAATGACTTTATAATGCCAAGGATTAGGTCGACAGCTCTTGAACCTTGTAGTAATCCTAACATCACAAGAAGAGAGAAAACTGGCTGTTATGTGCCTCCTGATGGAAGTACTATATACGACAGTACTTATGAGATTCTTGTCCCCCAAAAATAATTAAACCTGAATTTGATCAAGCTTCTATATCTAATAATTAGTTTATTCCAAATACAAGGGACAGGCAGGTATAGTGGGCTCGTATCTGTAATCCTAGCTCTCTGGGAGAACAAGGCAGAGCATCACTTGAGCTCCGGAGTTTGAGACCAGCCAAAGCAAATCCATACCCTATCTCTACTAAAAATAGAAAAATTAGCCAGGCGTGCTGGTAGGCACCTGTAGTCTCAGCTACTCAAAAGGCTGAACAAGGCTAAGGCAGGAGGATTGCTTGAACCCAGGAGTTTAAGGTTGCTGTGAGCTAGGTTGAGGTCATGGCACTCTAGCCTGGGCAACAAAGTGAGGCCCTGTCTCAAAAAAATGTAAAAGAAGACAGGAGACAAGGGAATGTTAAATGATACCATGGGTATCCCATCAGCAAAATCCAGAAAATGGAAAATTCTGTCAGGTTTTCAACAAATTAATTGTAAGAAGGAAAAAAAGGAAGGTAATCCTATAGATCAAAAGAGGTGAGATGTAAGGGACATAGCAACTAAATTCAATGTGTGGATCTTTTTTAAACCCTAATTTTAACAGGCCAACAGTAAAAAGTCATTTCTGAGATGATTGGGGGAAATTATTAATCATTTAAAGTATAATGTATATATATATAAAGTATATATATATATATAAAGTATAATTAAAGTATTATGATGTTATTATAGTTATTTTTTACAGTTATTTATTTTAAAGAATCTTTCTTCTAGAAATACATACAGAAGTATTTATGGATGAAATGATACAATAAATGAGTTTGCTTCAAAATAATCCAGAGCATGTATGTGTGTGTGTGGAGGGGAAGAGGTATGAGGAATAGATGAAGCAAGATGGGCTGTGTTGATAAATGTTGAAGCTGGGTGGTGGGAACAGACATTTCTCTCCTTTTGTACATATTTGAAAGTTCCCATAATACCATATTTAAAAAGAAAGGAATTGTTTTCTCTTTCTTCTACTCACCATCTCCAAAGAGCTCATTGAAAATAAGTCTAAGCTCAGTGCCCATAGCTCAGTGGTTAGGGCACTGGCCACATATACTGAGGCTGGAGGGTTCAAACTCGCCCAGGCCTGCTAAACAATGACAACTACACCAAAAACATAGCTGGGCATTGTGGTGGGCACCTATACTCCCAGCTACTTGGGTGGCTGAGGCAAGAGAATCACTTGGGCCTAAGAGTTTGAAGTTGCTGTGAGCTGTGACACCACTGTGCTCTACCGAGAGCAACATAGTAAGACTCTGTCTCAAAAAAAAAAAAAAAAAAAGAGGAAATAATTCTAAAAGATCTCTAGGTGTTCTAGGAATTTATATTTAGGTGACACTTGATTTTAATGAAGGTACTCCTCTGACAGTTGTAGCTGGTTTTATTTAACTGGATGCAGTCCTATCCAAGAGGTTTCTTTGAATTTTAGAATGTGAGTGAGGTTGGCCCTCACAGTGGCTCATTAGGCATGAGTACTAGTACTCTGTGAGGCTGAGGTGGGTGCATTGCTTGAGGTTAGGAGTTTGAGACCAGCCTGAGCAAGAGTGAGACCCCGTCTCTACTAACAATAAAAGTTTTTCAGGTGTGGTGGCACACGCCTGTAGTCCTTGGGAGACTGAGGCAGGAGAATTGATGAGGCCCAGGAGTTTGTGGTTGCAGAGAACTGTAATGGTGCCACTCTACTCTAGCCCAGTCAATGGAGCAAGACCTTGTCTCAATAAATAAATAAATAACCAAAGAGAGAGAGAGAGTTTGAAGTTTATCGGATGGTTACAGCATCACAGAAAGCAGTGCCCTGGTCAGCTTCTTTTCTGAGCAGCTCCTTTCCTCATGTCCCACAGATGCTGCTAATGGAAACAGTAGCCACGGAGGGAAGAGCAGCACCTCCAGCTCCATGCCAGCCCGCCCCGGGAATTACTCTTTGTCACCAAGACCTAGTTATGCGTCAGGAGACCAAGGTACACTACCCATCTTAAGAGTTTTAAAACAATGCACTTCATGATGGTAGACATGTAGTAGATTTTGGAATGACAAATTATCTGACAGCATGCTCTGGAGTTTTTTCTTAGCTTGTCATCCAACATTTTGAAAGTTTATGATTAGGCTTGGCGCCTGTAGCTCAGAGGCTGGGGCTAGCAGGTTCCAACCCGGCCTGGGCCTGCCAAACATCAATGACAACTACAACAACAACACAAAAAATAGCCAGGCATTGTGGCAGGCGCCTATAGTCCCAGCTACTTGGGAGGCCGAGACAAGAGAATTGCTTATGTCCAAGAGTTTGAGGTTGCTGTGAGATGTGAGGCCATGGCACTTGACTGAGGGCAACATAGTGATACTCTGTCTCAAAAAAAAAAAAAGAAAGAAAGAAAGAAAGTTTATGATTGGTGTGAACAGTAGTAATTAAATTATCTTAGGATTCTACAGAGATGAGCCTAACTAGGAAATAATGTTGGAACAGATATATCAGGAAATGTCTAAACCCATAGGTCTTGCTGACCAAAGAACAGGATTCAAAGTTCTCTGCTGTGTAATCCTGGGCAAATCTGACCCTTTGGTGCTCTATCTACAAAATGAGTATAACAATAAAATGTGTCCTCCAACTTCCTAGGGTTGTTGATAGAATCAAATAAAATAATCTGAGTAAAATTAAGAATTGTAAAATAACATGCAGGTATTAGGTGGATGTTAGTATGGTATTAGGTTGATAGTGTGGCTTTTTCTAACTTTCTCTTTGCCTCTGTCCCCCTAGATAAATGATTTAAACTTTCTGAGAATAATCAAATAAAAAGTTCTGTTACCTTGGCCTTCTTTCCTTTCGTCCACATGACTGAGGACAAGGCTATCTTTCTTTTTGTCTTCAGCTACCATGTTCACTTCTGGGCCACCAAAGAAACGACACCGGGGGTGGTATCCCGGGTCACCTGTCCCCCAACCTGGTTTAGTTGTACCTGTTCCTACAGTTCGCCCTCTTTCAAGAAATGGTAAGATTTTAACAGAAAATGGATTTAAGGTTTGGGTTTTTTTTTAATTAGTAGAGATATTCTTCTCCTATTCTTTTCTTGAACTCTTGAAGATAAACTTCCTTAACCAACCATTGTGTTCAATATTATGTGAAGATATTGATAGTAGCTAATATTTTGTCCCCCTCACATCTGCCTTCCCTACAAGCACATGCATCATCACAACTGATCTGAATTCAGCCTTTGGCTTGGGTATAGCCCACCACATTGATAAGCAATTCACTATCTGGGTCATGATGCTACCAGCCACCATCACAGGGCACAAATGGACTTGCTGTGCCAGCAGTAGTGTTAGATTTTGCCTCCTGTGATTTGGTTTCCTGTGTGACCCTGGCTTGTTATTTCCAGCCTAGACTGTTCAGTTAACAGCCAGACACCTGAAAAGCCAACTTGTTCTCCTTCTGAATACCCAGACTGTGGCCATTTGGTACTTATAGTTACATGTTCAAACGTTTGTCTGCCTCGCTGTACTAAACGCAGACACAGACAACTAGAAACACCAATTCTAAGGCATACATGGGGTTTTTTAATTTTTTAAGTTTTTTTTTAATAAATAGATTTAAACACTACATGGGGGGCTGGATATGGTGGTTCATGCCTGTAATCTTAGCACTCTAGGAGGCGAAGGCAAGAGGATCCCTTGAGCTCAGGATTTGAGACCAGCCTGAGCAAGATCAAGACCCTGTCTCTACTAAAAATAGAAAAATTAGCCAGGTGTTGTGATGAGCGGTAGTGTCGTCTCAGCTACTAGGAGGCTGAGGCAGAAGGATCTCTTGATCCCAGGAATTTAAGGAGCTGTGAGCTAGGCTGATGCCATAGCACTCTAGCCTGGGCAACAGAGTGAGATTCTGTTGCAAAAACATAAAATGTTTTTTAAGGACTACGTGGAGATCTTATATACACAAAGAATTATGCCGGTATGCTACTACAGTTGCCTTTAGGTAGTATTGGCTCATGATGAATGTATCCTTCTTACATTTGTCTGTGCTTTTCAAAATTTATATGCCTTTGATATATGGGGCAGGGAGAAAAAATGTAAAACAGAATCCAAAAAATTGCACGTGGAAAAAATAATGGAAAGGAAACTACCAAAATGCTCAATAGTCGCTATCTCCAGACGGTATAATCATGCTTGTTTTGTTTCTTCTTTTTGTTTTTCTCACTTCTGATTTGATATAATAAACACAAATTATGATAAAAATCCACAATAAACCATTAGACTTCTAAAACTACTAAAACTGCATTACTTCCCATCGTATTTCATTTAGCTTTCATGTCTAATCCTTCCTGTCAAACAACTTTTTCTTCCAGAGCCCCTTTTATCTGCCCCAGTTCCACAGACCCCATTAACTGGAATTTTACAACCACGGCCCATTCCTGCAGGGGAAACTGTAATTGTTCCTGAAAACCTGCTGAGTAACTCAGGAGTTAGACCAGTCATTCTGATAGGTAAGGCAAAGGAATTCTAAGTTGCCTGTGCCTTCTGGAATCTGGGGCTGTTTTTATTGTTTGTGTGTTTATTCATGTATTCAAGAAGGGATTCATCTGTCCATCTGTATTGATTCTTTCAGCTTTTATTGGTCAGCTCCTTCGTGCTCTACTAAACATGGGAGTAGAAATTGAGAATAAGGCAAACACTTTTTGCCCTCAAGGTATACTGTTGAGTGGGAGAGTCTGACCTCACGCTAATCGCTGGAGTTGGTAAATAACTATTACAACACACTGATAACTATTACAACATGACACACGGTGTTGTGTGAGCTGGTAGAGGTTCATAACCAAGAGCAACAAGAGCTCAGAGGAGAAAGGGCCTACCTCTGCCCCGAGGGGTCTAGAAGGCTTCTGAGAAATGATGTTGAAGCTACATCCTGGAGGGTTAGTCCGAGTAGACAAGGTGGAGGAGGAGACATTCCACTCAGCAGGAGCCAAACCACAGAGAAAAGGGATGAGCTCAGCCAGCTAACAGACCTACCTCAGGAGAACCAAGAGGCCTCTCAGTGGCAGGGCTGAGCTGTGAATCAGTATCTTTAAGGAGGCTGAGTCCTTCTTAGGTCAGTATTTTTCAACCTCTTTTATCTTGCAGCAGTTAAATTTCCAAGGCACACTTAAATTATGTTGATCAAAAAACAAGAAGGAAAAAAAAAAAGTATATGGCTCGGTGTCTGTAGCTCAAGCAGCTAAAGCGCCAGCCACATACACCAGAGCTGGTGGGTTCAAATCCATCCC
>NW_003852407.1:29515456-29553027 GCF_000181295.1 Otolemur garnettii | reverse complement strand
CTCCCAAGTAGCTGGGACTACAGGCACCTGCCACAATGCCTGGCTATTTTTAGCTTGTAGTTGTCTTTGTTGTTTGGCAGGCCTGGGCTGGATTCAAACCCGCCAGATCAGGTGTATATGGCTGGTGCCCTTAGCTGCTGAGCTATAAGCACTGAGCCAATTAATGGTCTTTAAATTTTTAAAGACCACTGGTTGAAAATCACTGTTCTAGGTGGTCTGTTAGTGCAGATTTAGAAATTTAGGGATCCCTAGATTTTTTTTAACTATTTATTTATTTATTTATTTATTCATTTATTTATTTGCCATTTTTGGCCAGGCTGGGTTTGAACCCGCCACCTCCAGCATATGGGACTGGTGTCCTACCCTTTTGAGCCACAGGCTCTGCCCCCCTAGATGTTTTTTATTCCCACATCAAGAATCCTCTTGGTGTTAGGGCTAGCTAGCCTAAGCCAGAAGAAGGCTTTGAGCTTTACCTTTAGGACAAGACAGATAGGGGAAGATAGGCATTTTAGTTCCAAAGTCTTTACGGTGTATCTGCAGGAGGTGTTTTTTGCACATTCTGAGCACACCTAGTTGGATGGTTTTGCTTGGAGCCCTGTCCTGTACTGGGCCGCCGTAGTCACTGATCCTAGATCTGTAGGCATGGGGTGGGGAGAATCTCAGCTGTTAAATTCCATATGGTTTAGGAAGTTCTTTTTTTGAACCTTAGCACAGTGCAACTAAGCAGAAAGATGAGCAGAACATGGAGACCCTTTTGTCCTATGGTGCCTGCCTTTTAGAAAATCTCACAGAGGGATTGCCCTCTCTATCAACTACCAAAACAGGGAATATTTTCAGCATATTTTTATCCTATCTACTTCTAAGATAATTTGTTTACTGACTTAAGAAGAAAACAAAAACAGCTAAGATATCAAAAGGACTAGGAATCTCCAAGCCCGTGCAACTAGTAGAAAGTTGCTGTTGATCAATGACTTTAGCTTTTTTTTTTTTTGCAGTTTTTGGCCAAGGCTGGGTTTGAACCCACCACCTCGGGCATATGGGGCCGGCACCCTACTCCTCTGAGCTATGAGTGCCGCCCATGACATTAGCTTTTTTAAGAAAATCTCAAAGTGAAACATGTATCACATATATTATAGTTTGTTCATTTTCTGATTTATTTATTTATTTATTTATTTATTGCAGGTTTTTTTTTTTTTTTTTTTTTGGCCGGGCTGGGTTTGAACCCGCCACCTCTGGCATATGGGGCTGGCACCCTACTCCTTTGAGCCACAGACGCCACCCCATTTTCTGATTTCTTATGTGAAAAGAAACTTGATCAGGAACTTTATCAGAAAACATCATTGTGCTTTTACAAAGGATGCAGAGGTGTTTTATAAACTCATCAGTATTCTGTGGCAGAGATATAATATTGACATATCTCTTCTGTGGGAAACAGAAATAATATAAATATAGTCATCCCTTGGTATCCTTGGAGTATTGCTTCCAGCCCCTCCAATACCAAAATCTGTTGTATTCTCAAGTCCTGGGTATAAAATGGTACAGTATTTGCACAGAAATCTGCAGGCATCCTCCCGTGTACTTTAAACCATCTCTAGCTTACTCATAATGCCTAATACGATGTGTGCACAACATCACTTCATTCATGTGGATTCACCATAGTGCTTGGCAGGTGGCACAGTCCAATTTTACTTTTCTAAACTTTGTGGAATTTTTCCCCCTGAATATTTTTGAGACGCATTTGGTTGAAACCCAGAAATGTAGAACCCACAGATACAGAGGGCCAATTGTATTTTGCTGCTGTTCGTCTAATTTAATATAAAGATAAAATTTGCAGCATCCAAGTAAATTTCATAGGATTGACATATTTGATTGATTTGGTTGGTAGCCTCTTACAGTGGAGGGAATTTTATTAACCATCTTTGCTCCTAGTTGACCAAGTGCACCTGACTGGACCTGAAAAAGAAATGTTGAATTGTACTGACTGACTTCTATTGGGACAGGTTATGGCACTTTACCCTACTTCTATGGAAATGTTGGTGACATTGTTGTGAGTCCTCTGCTGGTAAATTGCTACAAGATTCCACAGTTGGAAAACAAAGATTTGGAACAGTTAGGGTTGACTGGCAGTCAGCTTCTGAGCGTAGAAAATATGATTCTTCTAACGATACAGTATCTTGTACGGCTGGGTAAGTTGTTTTCGATAATCATTTACTGTTGACTATTTTTATTCTTTTTTATAACATTCTTTTTCCTTTCTTTCTCACATTCATCCAACTGTCTCTTATTTTTCTTCTTTCACTTCTAACAATCTTTTCCTTCAACCTCTTTCACCATGCTTTTCCCTTTCTCTTCTTGTTTTCTGTTTTATTGGTTGGTTGGTTTTGGAGGGGAAGGTTGTTTATTTTCTATTCATTGCTTTTTCTCTTGCTCCTTTGGGGCCTAGAAAAGATGAATTGCTCCACCTAGTGTCCAGTCTCATAATGCTCCAAAGAACTCCAACTCCAAAGAAGCCAATGAGAACAGAACTAGAAAGGGTTGTGCAGGAGGCTCTCCTCATCCCTCAGGGAGTGTGGTCAGGCCACCTTCTCTTTTTTTTTTTTCCAATTGTTGGGGATTCGTTGAAGGTACTTTTTTTTTTTTTTTTTTTGAGAGTCTCACTCTGTCTCTCGGTAGAGTGCTATGGCATCACAGCTCACAGCAACCTCCAACTCTTCGGCTCAAGAGATTCTCTTGCCTTGGCCTCCTGAGTAGCTGAGACTACAGGCGCCCGCCACAATGCCCAGATTTTTTTGTTGTTGTTGTTGTTAGGCAGGCCTGGGCTGGGTTGGAACCCACCAGCCCCAGTGTGTGTGGCCAGTGCCCTGGCTGCTTAGCTACAGGTGCTGAGCCCAGGCTACCTTTCTGAAAACACAACTACCATCTTGAATACAAACATAGCCATTGTCCTAAAACCAATATTTTTCAGTATCCCACTTGCCCTTTTTATTTTATCCCCTGCCCCATACCCATTGTTTTTACTTCTCCAGCTATATTCCACTGATCGAAGGCTCTTTAGCCTTAGGGTAAGGGGAATAGATAGGTCACAAACCCTTCACTTCCTCTATTTAATATATCCTCCTGAGACCCCCACAGTGGGAGTAGCAGGTGCCCTGACAATACTGTAGTGGTTCAGCAGCATTTACATTGAAATGTCCTTTATTTTGCAAACTGCAATAGCCCATCTAATATGCAACCTAATTATACACTCCCTCCAGTACTTCAAGCCACTGATTTAGCTAGAAGAATGTTAGAGATGTAAAATTACACGTAAAAAATGTTGTATGATCCCAAATATTATGGTTTTGTTGCCTTATAGGAAATTAATCAGGCTTATATCTGACTGGTAACTCTTATTTCAGCATACCTTTTTCTACTGAGCCTATAAACCAGGTTTTTCATATCTTCATGGAACTGGTTTTGTCTTTCTGCTACTTACTACATTAGTGAGTTGAATAAAACTTCAACATATGAAAAAACAATAATATTGTACATACTCTTATGTATTTTCTTTTAATATTAGAGAATACTTCAGTGTTTAAGAAATAATAAAAACACTGGCTAAATAGTTAAAAAAACAGAAGCTGCATCAGGCCAGGTTCAGTCTTTGGGGCATGGTTAGCAACCTGGCCTAGAACTCTTAGTGCCCTGAGGCTGCTTACACACAGGCTGTGTTTTGATGCGGCCTTTTGAAACTTACAATGCTTCAGATTTCCCATGAGAGGCACTCTCAGGATAAACTTAGGACTTACTAATCATGCTTAGCAATAGGTAATAAACTTGTAAAAATCACCTGAGTCACCAGCTCATTCGATGTCATAATTTTAATTGCTACATACTGACAGTGGACTGTGGACCATGTTCTAAGATACAAAATCAGCTCCTGGATATGCTCAGAATCAGTAAAAACAATGCGTCGTAGAACAATGATGTTATAGCCAACCAAGCCAAACACTATAGCATATTTTTCAATCTTAATAACTTTTTTTTTTTTTTTAACAGAGTCTTATCCTGTCACCCAGAGTACTCTGGCATCATAGCTCACAGCAATCTCAAACTCCTGGGCTCAAGTGATTGATCCTCTTACTTCAGCCTCCCCAGTACCTGGGACTATAGGCACCCCCACAGCACCCAGCTACTTTTTCTATTTTTAGTAGAGATGGGGTATTTCCCTTGCTTGGGCTGGTTTCAAACTCCTGAGCTCAGGCAATTCACCCACCTTGGCCTTCCAGATAGGATTGATAAGATTGTAAGTGTGAGCCACCATGTCCCACCAATCTTAATAACAATTTAAAAATCAATGTCCAAGTTAATTAAACAAAACAGTGAAAACAAAATGTCTTCTCTTAAATTACTAAGAACTCTTATCTTTAAAAAAATAAAAATCTATACTTAATTTTACACAGACTCTTCTCAGTTTTCAAAGATCAGTTTTCTCCAGAGTTTTACTTCCAATCAATTAGATCTCTCAATGTATAACATGAATAGCTATTTATTTATTTATTTATTTATTTTAGAGATGGAGTCTCACTTTGTCACTCTTGGTAGAGTACTGTGACATCACAGCTCACAGCAACCTCCAGCCGTTGGGTTTAGGTGATTCTCTTGCCTCAGCCTCCTGAGTAGCTGGGACCACAGGCGCCCACCACAACCCCCAGCTATTTTTTTGTTGCAATTTGGCCAGGGCTGGGTTCAAACCCACTACCCTCAGTATATGGGGCCAGACTTTACTCACTGAGCCACAGGCACTGCCCTATATATTTTTTTTAATCTAAGCTTCGTACATTGGAATTTCTCTGTCCCCTCAATGACTAACTATTCTAGAGTCCTTGGAAAAAAATTTTTTTGCCTCTGGAGATTTCGAGAAGGTGGCAAGAATATTTTCACATATGCCATAGATGATAGACATTTAAAGAAATAAATCCAGACTTCTAAAAGGACAGTTTTAATACTTTGGTGGCTCGGTTGCTTAGAGGTAACAGAAAAGAAGAAAAACAAGATTCTTTAGAAGAAACAGACCTTTCCACTACAGACACTTTAAAGAAAAATAAAAGCTTAGTTATTTCACAATCTGAAAATCTTTTGAAGTAGATAATGAAATCAGCAAACAGAGATTCTTGTTCTTGGAGGGTTCTGCTTCTGTTGGAACCTTGTCTTTCCCTATTACTTTGGTTCTATCCAAAAAGCTATCAGAACTGATGCCTGGGCTAAACTGAGTGACTGGAGATCAGCACTTGAAGGAAAAAAATTGCTATTATCAAGCCTGCAAAAAGTGTAGAATAGGTTCCTCCAATTTAACTATAAAGGATGAAGATGAAAAAGTGGCAGGGGTGTCTGGAAGCAAGGCATTTTTCTTTTTTTTTTTTTTTTTGAGACGGAGCCTCAAGCTATCCCCCTGGGCAGAGTGCCATAGCATCACGCTCACAGCAACCTCCAACTCCTGGGCTCAAGCGAGTCTCCTGCCTCAGCCTCCCAAGTAGCTGGGACTACAGGCACCCGCCACAGCACCTGGCCATTTTTTGGTTGCAGCCATGATTGTTATTTGGCGGGCCCGGGCTGGGGATTCAAACCCGCCACCTTAGGTGTATGTGGCTGGCACCTTAGCCGCTTGAGCCACAGGCGCCGAGCCAAGGCATTTTACTCTTAAGAAGTCTCTTACCTCATTTAAACTTTAACATCTTTTCCCCCATTTCGTAATTCCTAACAGGAATTCAGTCAGAATTTTGTATTTGATATTGATTATGCTTCCAGATAGAACATGTTAACTCAGTCCTGGTTTGGAGTAGGTCTCATGGCCACAACTATTAACAGGCATCTGAGCCTTGAAGTCATCAATAAGAGACAATAGGAAATTGGAAAGAATCAGGGCCACTTGCTTTTAAGCTGTCATATGTTCTGGTGGAAAAAATTTTTAAATAGACAACCACCTTCCCTTCATTTGAGATAGTCAGTACACATCTTTCCACTTTGAGCTCACTGCTAAGTGTGTACCTAGTGACCACTACCATGTTGCTAATTTGATAAAGCTAAATAATGATCAGAAGTCTTGGTGGCTCCTGGGTGATTTTAAAAAATAGCAACAATAATAAAACCTTGTATTCTAGCACTTTCTTCAGGGAGCTTGAGGTGGGAGGATCACTTGACCAGGAGTTGAGACCACCCTGAGTGAGACACCATTTCTACAAAAAATAAAAAAAAGTAGCCAGACATGGTGGTGTGCTCCTATAATCCCAGCTACTAGGGAGACTGAGGAAGGAGGACCACTTGATCCTACGAATTTGAGGTTGCAGTGAGTGATGATGGCACCACTGCACACACTAGCCCTGAGTGACAGAACTACACCCTATTTAAAAAAAAAAAAAAAAGCATTAAGCAATTGGGAAGAACATAAGAAACAGAAGCATTACAACTTTCTAGTCCTATTTCCACATACATAGAAAAGAAATATCTGCCTAGATGTTGTCTCTACTCTCCTACCTTTCCCTGGCCCGCAACCAATCTTAGAAAAACTGTTTTCTCCAATTAAAATAGTTTATTTTTAAAATGGATAATATTTGATATAATCTTCCTTGTCCTTAAAACATTACTAAATCCCTCCTTTTCTGACTTTCCTAGAAAAGATGGCAGGGCCAAGGAGGCCATTTACATTACTGTTTGACGTAAGCCTAAGAGATGAAGACTGCAGTGAGCTGCCATCATGCACTGTACTCCAGCCTGGGCGCCAGGGAGGAATAATTCCTGACTCACTCACAGTGCCTCCTTCCCATACAGAAGTCCAGTTCTCACCTCTATTCTTTTGTACAGGGCTTGATTCCCTAGGTTCTGGGGCTATTGCTTGGTCTCAGTTCACAGACACTGAGGAAGGTGTTTACTGGAGCCCACATTTCAAATCTTGAGTTCACAGAGCAAAAAAAATTACTGAATAGAGGGAGTGATTATATTCTCACTGGTTTCAATTTAAACTAAATATAGAAACTTTAGTTCATTTGTGTCACTTGGATACCAAACATTGACTTGCTTATTTTGTTCTAAAGACTAGTTGAGAATTTCTAAAGACAGTAAGAAACCAAGTCCCCTTAATTCCAGGGGTCATAGGTCAGCAATGTAAGCTTAGCCCTAAGCATGGCTGGGAAAGAGGACCAAATGCTGTATTTAACAATCCAGAACACAGGGGAATAACTGGGTGATGAAAGCATTCTCTAGGTGGGGAAAGTGTGAGGCTGCCTAAAATACAACTTGTGAGTGAAAAATAATTAAACTTAATATCCCTGTAGACATTATTCTCAAAATTAGATATAGAGGTAATACATTAGAAATGCTTTTCAAAGTATCTGTGAATAAAATGAGAAATGAATGAAATCCAAAACGGATTATACACCAGGCAGTGGCTTCTTATTTCATTAGTCAGTAATGATTTCCATAATTCCAAGCTTAATAGGTCAAGAAATAAGCCATCTGCAGTGACCATCTCCCAAGGCACCCAGTGGAATTGATAGTCTCTCTCACTACAGCCTCTCTTAAAGAGACCAGGAGGAGAATAAAAGAAAACAAAAGCCTGATTAAAAACAAATTGAGGCCCAGCCTGCAGTGGCTCATGCCTGTAATCCTAGCACTCTGGGAGGCCGAGGCCGGTGCATTGCCTGAGCTCAGGAGTTTGAGGCCAATCTGAGCAAAAGCAAAACCAGTCTCTACTAAAAAAAAAAATAGAAAAAATTAGCTGGCTCATAGATAATTGAGAGTCTCAGGCAGGAGGATGGCTTGAGCCCAGGAGTTTGAGTTTGCTATGAATTGACACCATGGCACTCCAGCCTAGGGCAACATAGTGAGACTGTCTCAAAAAATAATTGACCATAGAGTGAGCAGATACAAGCCTAAGACAAAATTTTTGGGAATAAAGACCCACATTTGGGGTGCTTGTAGTCCCAGCTACTCAGGAGCCTGAGGGAGGAGGGTCTCTTGAGCCCATGAGTTTGCAATTGCAGTGAGCTAGGCTGATGCCATGGCACTCTATCCAGGGTGACAGAGTGAGACTCTGTCTCAAAAAATAAAAATACAAAAAAAAAATTAAGGCAGAGAGGAAAAAAAGAAGATAATTTCACAACAGGTAGTGGTTAATAGGGGCCTATTTGTGCGACCACCAATAGGAAAAGAGCTTATTTCCCAGCTGGAGTCTGGTGGACAGGAGGACAGTGTTCCTCTCTCCTATAATTTTTAAAAATTTCAGCTGTAATCTTCTTCATTATAGGTCCTGATCAGATACCTCTCAGGGAAGAATTTGAGCAAATTATGTTGAAAGCCATGCAGGAATTTACTCTGAGAGAGCGAGCCCTGCAAATAGGTGCTCCGTGTACCCCTGTGTCGCCAGGGCAACTCCCCTGGCTTGCGAGATTAATCGCCAGCGTATCTCAAGACTTGGTGCATGTGATTGTTA
Organism: Otolemur garnettii; assembly: GCF_000181295.1. Classification (NCBI taxonomy): domain Eukaryota; kingdom Metazoa; phylum Chordata; class Mammalia; order Primates; family Galagidae; genus Otolemur; species Otolemur garnettii. The sequence continues at coordinate 29,544,560 of NW_003852407.1, read as the reverse complement.
CCCAAAACTCTTTGGCAGAAGGCATTTCAGAGACATTAAGGGCTCTCAGTGAAATGAGACACTATCAAAGGCTACCAGACTACGTTGTGGCAATTTGTGCATCGAAAATCAGAGGAAATGAATTTTGTGTGGTAGTGTTAGGTGAGTAATTTCTTTTGTTTGTTTTTTGTTTTTGTCTGTTTATTTGATCAAGTCATTCAATCATCTGTCCATTTGAAAAGTATCTATTGGGTGTTTCAGGCATCCATGTAATTAATCTCTGATTAATTGCTCCAATTCTAGTTCCTTCTCCTAATTTTAACTTTTCCTTTCCTCCTCAGATCAAGTTTTTATAGCCCTCAATTTGGCTGGTGGCCCTGTCAGCTGGGTGTGGGAGCATTATGTCAAAGCTCACCCTAGTAACAGATACCCTTGTCTCATGTAACTGCTGTCCTTAAAAGGTTGTGGAAATGTTACCACTCTAGCATGTGATGAAGCCAGCACCACAAGTGGCCTAAGACAGTTAATCAAATTTGCAAAAAACTTAGCTCATATATTCTCCTTTTCACTGAGGAGTCTATTTAATATTATGACATTGATGCTAAAGAAGATTCAGAAAGTTGGCATGTTACAAAATCAAGGTTTTGTTTTGTATCTTTTTTGTTTGTTTCTCACTGTCCTGATTTTCCATCAGGCACCATCCTGGGTAGCCAACTAGACTATTTTTGTTTCTCTCCGCTCTGTACTGAATGACTTTCACTTTTTCCTAGCAAAGAGGTGAAGCCCCCTCACTTTGGCAAAACCTGTCTACCCATCTTTCTCTGCTATATATATTTTCAGAAAGCTTCATCAGACAGTGGGATACATTACGTTTATATTTTAAGGAAAATATTTATAATAAACACACAAACACAATTTTTATAATGTTTTTCGTATTCTTCCCTAGTCTTTTTTTCCCCCTATGTCAACAACCCCTGGACATTCATCAGAACAAACAGCCCAGCCTGGGGGCAGGCTTGGTGTCACCCACAGCCCCAGGGTGGGGAGGGGGAGCACAGGGATCTTCCCTATTCCCTATTCTTTAAACACGTGGATGTGTGTGTTTTTACATTTACAAATGTAAGGTACATCATTTTTTCCCCTGATCACTTAGCATTAGATTATAAATGTTTTCTGTTTCTGTCTACAGTCTTCAAATTGACATCTCAAATCTTTGAATGTGCTGTGATTTTCTTAACCCAGGTTCCTATAGTATCCCCCCTTTGGTTGTTTCCAGTTGTTGCTATTATAAATAATGTTCCAGTGAACACAGTCTACTGTGGTCATCTCTTCTCCCCTTTGTTCTGCAGGCCAGCATCAGTCCCGAGCTCTGGCAGAAAGCATGCTCACCACAAGTGAGTTTTTGAAAGAAATTAGTTATGAGCTCATTACAGGAAAGGTCAGTTTCCTGGCATCACATTTCAAAACCACGTCATTAGGTGAGTGGATCTGGCAACACTGCCAGCCCCTGGCTGCATGATTTTCTGAACTTAAATCTTAGCCTGTCGAGGAGACAGTGTGGAGAGAGAGCTTGCCCGCAGATCTTTCATTTGGAGTGGTGTATCCCAGGTATTGTGTTACTAACACCACAGGAAGCAGCAGGGGGTCTGGGGAGGCACGTCACTGTAGGGTCAGGAGCCTCAACTCAGCTGTGACTTTGTTGGGTGACCTTGGGTCAGCCCTCCCTTTCCCTGGATCTCAGTTTTCTAATATGTCAAACGGGCATAGAGTAATCCCGTTCTGCCTGCTTTTGAATATTATCGAGGTCAAGAGAAAGCAGGTGAACTGTAAGCACAATACCAAGGAGGGTGGCACTTGTGATAGAGATGCTGGTGCAGAGATGGTGAGGCTTAAAATACCCACAGGCCGAACAGATCTTGATAAGAACCCAGCCTAACAGCCCAACTCGGAGACTGATAAAAACGTTACAAACATATCATTGCTTGTAACCTTCTTTCCACTTTATTTTGTAATAGGTGATGACCTAGACAAGCTGCTAGAAAAAATGCAACAAAGAAGAGGCGACAGTGTGGTTACCCCCTTCAATGGAGACCTTAATGAATGTGTGTCCCCCGAGGAGGCTGCTGCTATGGTGCCCACACAAAACCTGGGTAAATGTCACCTCACACCAAGAGAAGAAAATCAGTCCTTAGGACAGGCATTATAGAAACAAAGTCATTCTGAATGTTTTGAGGATTCCTCCTGAAGTCATAGACCACAGCAACCTTTCTCTCATTAATTTAAGATGCCTTACCATTAAAGTTTTAAAAGTCCCTGATCCTAGTTAGTAAAAGTCTCCTAGAATGAAAAGCAAAGACTTTATCTTAAGCATTTTCTCTTTTTTTCCCTGAAAGATTCCAGGGATTTTGGTGCATTTTCCTTAGTTTCACCAGTGGTGCCCAAAGAGTTGTGCTTGCTGAGGGCTTCAAAGAACTGCTCCATAGCAAGTCTGGACTATAGGCTTGCAGGGCCCCCACTCCTCACATTCCTTTACTTACATTCTGAGTCTGACTTTGTCTTATGGATAGTAAGGGCTTCCTAGCAGATGCTGCAGACTGTCAAGTCATCTGCCTTACAACAAACTTCAGGAGGAGTTCTGTCATTAGATTCCTGCCCCAATTCTCTGATTGACAGGGACAACACAGGAGAGGAAAAAAAAAAAGCAGGTGAAAGGATAGATGGGAAACAGACCCATTTAAGTTGCTGCTGACAGCCACTTGGCCACCGCCTGATGGGAATGCATCATTTATATATTAGGATTGCCTTAGGCAGTAAAAGTAGCACAGCTTGGCATCAGCTCAGTTGTAAAAACACAATCAAATGCAGGCAATAAAATGTTTTGACTGCTGGACAATATTTGGTAATAAAGTGGTCACCCAGATGATCTAAAATGTGTTTTATATTAACTGTGTTGAATTGTTAACACGTTTAAAATTTAAATATTCTCACGGGACTTACAGATTCCCAAGTACATATCTTTGGTTCCTTGTTTACAAAACATTGCATAAAGATGTTTTTATGATTCCTCAAACTTCAAACTTTGCTAAGTTAAATTCTGTAAATATACAGATGTGTTAAGTCCCAACTCATCCAACGTATGAAATAAAGGAAATAACAGCCTAACTACATCAAAAGACAGACTTACATTGATCAGTAGTCTTTATGGTGCAAAACTTATCTGGGTTACTATTAAAAGTTGCTGCTCTGGAGCTGGTCACAGTGGCTCATACCTATACTCCCAGCACTCTGGGAGTCCGAGAGGGGAGGACTACTTGAGGTCAGGAGTTCAAGACTGGCCTCAGTAAAGGCAAAACCCCCCTCTCTACCAATAATAGAAAAAATTAGCCAGTTGTCGTGGCAGGTGCCTGTAGTCCCAGCTACTTGAGAGGCTAAGGCAGGAGGATTGCTTGAGTCCAGGAGTTTGAGGTTGCTGCTATGATGATTCCACTGCACTCTACCCAGGACAACAGAGAGAGACTCCATCTTTAAAAAAAAAAAAAAAAGTTGATAGCTTTGGGTTTTTCCAGTGGGTTCTCTCAGCCAGTAGGGAGACCACTCATAAAAATCTCCACTTGCCGTCAGTGTCCTTGGTGGCTGGCATTCTGTGACTGTTGTCTTTGCCTGGACTGCATTACAGTTTGATTTTAGAAAACGTTAATTAGCACAGGTTAATCAGGCCCTTGTGACTCTGTTTCAGATTGTCACATTTGTTCCTTGATAAAAAGCAGGCCTTTAAAGGATGGGATGTTGCCTGCTTAGGTGTTTAGGTGACTGAACTTGTTTCTGTCATTGCTTGTGTACATGGATGTGTACACATGTATAAGATAGATTGATTGCTTGGTTATCCTGGTAATAAAAAGCTACTGACATGCTCAGAGTATCTGGGCTATGTTTTTGGAATACGTCACCTGCTGAGTGGCCAGCTGGCTATGTCACGAGTCAGGGCCTCTTCAGATAGTCCAGGCGTCAGCACTGGAGTTGACCACAACCACCTAGACCTGCCAGGTCATAAGCACTGGCAAAAGTGAGCAGAGTGGGGAGAAAGGTGAAGGTCATGTCTCCATGACCTATGTTATGTAGTCACTGGGAGGGGAATTTCAGACCATACTGCAGCTGACTTGCTGAAGAAGAAATGTTTATTGTAGTGCCGTCCAGAAAAGCTCGAAGGAACACAGCCTCCTTATAGTCACAGCACCACCTCCTTCCCCAAACTGGGTCTGGATTCAAGCACTGGCCTGTGCTAATATCCCTAAAGAAAACAGGAAACTCTCCCCTTTCAAGGGATGAGTCCTGACTCCAACTGTGAAGGTATAGTCTGTCTCCATTGTTTCTGACTTGGAGTAGGGAAGGTTAAACATTTGTGAGACAATCAGTTGACTTTAAAATAATAACATTTGTAAAACTGCACATCCACTCCTGAACACATCCCTGAAGCCTGAGCACATCCTCTCAACCAAGTTTCCAGGGAAAATGGACGAATCTATTAAAATTCAATAGGAACTAAGAATAGCAAATGAGAATTCCTTGCTGTGTGTGTGAATGTGCCCTCATATGGATTCAAGTGGCCCTCAGAGATGTAAATTAAACTCATTCTTATGACTTTTTTTAAATTTTAGATTTAGAAAATGAAACCTTCCAAATTTATCAACCTCAGCTAACAGTGGCCAGAAAACTCTTATCCCAGGTGTGTGCTATAGCAGACAGTGGCAGTCAAAGCCTGGACCTCGGTCACTTCAGCAAAGTAGACTTCATCATCATTGTCCCAAGATCAGAGGTTCTGGTCCAGCAAACACTTCAACGGATTCGACAATCAGGTAAGAGTGAACTTTTGAAGAGGAGCCTACCAAGATCCAGCCGTAGATCCCCTCTGCCTCTCTTCTTTTGCTTAATCCAAATGTTTCTAGGACATGTAAAATGTTTTTCAGTAATATGGATCATAAAAGCATCTTAGGTTTGGTGCCTGTAGCTCAGTGGTTACAGCCAGCTACATACACCCAGGCTGGCGGGGTGGGTGCAAACCCAGCCCAGGCCAGCTAAAACAACAATGACAACTGCAACAAAAAATAGCTAGGCTTTGTGGTGAGCACCTGTAGTCCCAGCTACTTGGGAGGCTAAGGCAAGAGAATCACTTAAGCCCAAGAGTTTGAGGTTGCTGTGGGCTATGATTCCACGGCACTCTACCAAGGGTGACATAGTGACACTCTGTCTCAAAAAAATAAATTGAATAAAATAAAAGCACCTTAAATGTTATTTTTAAGTTTTCCCTCAGAGTACCCTGTCCTTTTTCCCTCCAAGGTCAAGGGTAAATCGATTGCATGTTTGCCAGATACTGTTAAGTCCATCTATGACCGGAATCTGGTCATTCATTGATGAAGAGAAAGTTCCTCAAGATAAAGACAGCCCTTCATGGGATGATGGAGTCTGAACTCCTTCTGTGCTCAGAGAGGTCACATTCTCATAGGTGGGTTCTTGGACAATTTAGCACATTACCAGGACACTTGCAACCTAGAAACCAAAACACCATCTCACCACATGTTTAGATTGTAGAGATTTAAAAATACAAGGTTAGAATTATTCCTAATATCTTTAAAAGAATACACATAAAGGAAAAAATATTTTTTCCCAGAAAATGTAAAAAGGTAGAGAGTAAAACTTTTACAAGTCTTAAAAAATAGTTATATGTCTGTGATAAATAATAATCCTTTTCAAAAATAAAATCTGCTAAAATAGGTCAGGCAAGGTAGCTCACGCCTATAATCCCAGCACTCTGGGAGGCTGAGGCAGGTGGATTGCCTGAGCTCAGGATTCTAGACCAGCCTGAGCAATAGCAGGACCCCATCTCTAAAAATAGCCAGGCATTGTGGCGGGACCCTGTAGTCCCAGCTACTTGGGAGGATGAAGCAAGAGGATCGCTTGAGCCCAAGAGTCTGAGATTGCTGTGAGCTGTGACATCATGGCACTCTACCCGGGGCAACAAAGTGAGAGTCTGTCTCAAAAAAAAAAAAAAAATTCCTAAAATAAATTAATTAATTTTTAAAAATTGCTTAGAACCACAAGAAGTCATAGGGATTTAGAAAATTGAGACAGCAGGAAAGCAGTTGCCTTTATAAACTAGGTTTGAAAAGGAAATTATAAATGTCAAGTTGCCTCTGATTACCTTAGCTGGGGAAAGGTATGCACACACACACACACACACACACACACACAGATTTTACCTGGAGGATGAATCTTTTTGCCATAGTAAATAATCTTATTTTCAATATATTTTAAAACAGATAGGAAGCAGAAAAATACAGCAGTGCTTAAATATTTCATACTTATCATACAATGCTTCTGTTAAAATGCATTTTCCCTTCAGTGAATCTGGGGCGGGCACCACAATCTACATTGTAGCTGGTCAGAAGACCACACTTTGGGTGAGTGTGGTGACTCACACCTGTAATCCCAGCATTCTGGGAGGCCAAGGAGGGTGGCTAGCTGGAGCTCAGGAGTTCAAGACCAGCCTGAGCAAGAGTAAGACCCTCCTCTACTAAAAATAGAAAAACTAGCCGGATATGGTGGCAAGCACCTATAGTACCAGCTATTATAGCTTGAGCCCAAGAGTTTGAGGTTGCAGTGAGCTATGATGACATAGCACTCTAGCCTGGGGCAACAGTGGAAAAAAAAAGACCATGCTTTAAATATATGACTATAAGAAACCTTGTGTTGTTAGGTCCAGGGGCCAAATGAGTGGACTAAAAATACATTTCCTCTCTCTTTAACCTCTCTTGGTGGCTGTGACTGACGCACGGAAAGTCCTGTCCACATCTGGAGGCCCCACATTCCGGGTTAATAGTGCAGTCTTCTTTTAGCCTCTCCGTTTCTGAATGACAAACTGACCTCTGGAAATATCCACTTGTAGCTGATGAGCTGGAGGAGGTAAAACACCATCTCCCCAGAAACCAGAGTGAGTTCTGTGTTCTCTTGGCCATGTCTGCATTTTTTCTTGCTCCCCTCTCATTGTGGGAAGTGGACAGGCTCAGTCACACCAGGCAATAACCGGATTTTTTGTTATTTCTTATATATTTCATTACCGAGAGGAAGTGCCTTCTCTGTTAGGATATTTTTCTTGTACCAACTGGCATGTGTGGCCTCCCTGAGTTTGTGATCTGTTATCCCAGCAGTGCTTGAGCAAACACAGCACAGCACCTGTGTGAAGTGACAGAATCATCTGAGAGCCTTTTCCTGAAATAACCTCTTGGTGACCTGTGCTTTCACCTGTCCTGATAGATGCAATCCCCAAAGAAAGTATATGATCTTTCCTTTTCCCTTCTCAGTTCTCTTAGGTTTGTCTAACATCAGCATTTTAAAATCGCCACCTCTCAGAAAGGCACCAGAATTTGACCAGTTATATAAACACAGAAGCTAGGGGGAAAAAAAAAAAAACATTATAGACAGAGCTGGAAAACTCAAATCAAAGCATATTTTAAAAACTATTCACAAGCTGGCTTTGGCATGCATCACTATAAATATATAGCAAAAATCACTATATATTTAAAAATAGCTATTTACTTTTATAACAGAAAAACATGGTTATGATATTCTTTATTTTGAAAAACAAAAGATAGCAAAAAGAAACTGAAACATGTATAATCCCCCCATTCAAGGAGAACTGCTAACAGTTGGCATTAACAGATGACTTAATACCACTTCACTTCCCTGCCTGCATCTGCTTATCACGTGGCATTATAGTGTGCACACTTTGTCATGAAAAGCCTTTGTAAGCGTCTTTTTTAATGAACGTATAGAATTCCTCGTTATAACCACCAAAATTTATTTGCTTTGATATTTAAATATCTTCATATTCTTGGAATATTTACCAACTGATGGAAGAGGAAGGACCAGAAACACATTAAGGTGTAAGGAGAAATTGTTCAGGGCAGATTAAATAGCAAATAACCTTTAAAAAGCATAGCTATGAAAACAGAGTTGTCAAGAAATCATCTGACTCCATTTCCTCATACTTTGTTTTGTGAATTGCAAAGAGCTTAGTTTGCCTGCAGCCACGGAGAGCAGTACCTTGGGAGGAAGGACCCTGGCACCTCTTTTAGATCCCTTCTCAGCCCCGGCTCCCATCACTGCTCCACTGACGCTTAGATAGAGGGTGGGAAGGGATGGGCAGAGGGAGTAATAACGCCCACGGCCTCCGCTTCCTGGTCCCAGCTGCCTCCCTTCCTGAGGAAGCATGTCAGCAGCCAGTCTGCCAGAAAAAGCAGCAGTCAGGGAGATGTTGCCAGCCTGTGCAGAAAGGGCACATCCTTGGCAGAGCATGTGTGGCTGAAAGTAGAAAGATGAAAATAGAAACCATCACGTTGTTGCAGACCCAGCACTAAAGTCAAGCATTTGATACCTTAACTCACATTCTGATTAAGAAATGAAAAAAAGACAGGAGGGAGGGGGAAGGGAAAGAAAACAAAATAAAATTTTATGAAAAGAATTTGAAGGTTAAAAAAAAAGAACTAAAATGAGTTAAACATCTTTAAGTTTGCCTACCTTGACTTGTGACTCCTGGGGTGTGCAGTGGAGAAGGATGGTTTTTAGACTTATAGGCAATGCTGTTGTTTTAGTGTTTTCTTGAAAAAATTGAAATTGTAGCATAATTTTTGTAATTCAAAACACTCCATATCCTATAAATACTAGGGTACTGGTGCAATCAAAATGCAAGCCACTTTCAATTCGAGGTGGGTGGGATAAATACAGATAGCATTTGTGCTTGTGTATTTCTCCCCCTGCTTTTAAGTGGTATAAGTGTGAGTCCCAGGAAATGGGAGCAGGTCTGTGGGTGTCCAGTTAAGGAAGTGTTATCATGCTCAGGGGAATGGCACACATTTGATGCTTCAACACATGCGTGATTATCGGAGAGCCAGAGATACATTTTACCTGCTGTTACATAGATAGTTTACTCTATCCAAATGAATGCAAGGAAGTTTTAAGGAAGTGAGACTAGGAGCAGAACTGAAGAGATAGGGGAAAGCATTCTCACTTCCTAAAATACATTTTCTTGGTCTCGTCAACTTCATATAACCTTGTTGGTTACCAAAACTTTCATTATTAAAAAGACAGTATTTATTGGGCAGAGACAAAGGTGGCAGGGAACAGGATCCCAGGGATAAAAGTCCTGGGAAGCCACTCCACCCTGAGGTGGAAGAGAGAAGCACCAGCTACTCCTCTGTGCCAGCGTAACTGAGCACATCTGCTCACATCTGGGCAGCCCAGTCCACCCCCAGCTCTCAGCACCCTCTGGTCCTCATCCTCAGACACTGTCACCCCTGATCTTATCCTACACCTGCCGGATCCTGGAATCATCCATTCAAAGGTTCAAATTTTTAGGTGACAGTCCCTCCTTTGCTGCATACTAGACACTTTGTTGGACACTGGATGGGGTGGGACGGGAGCGTGGTTGGGGGGAAGAATCCCAGATGATGCCATAATAAATTCTTTTCTTGGGTCTTTAGTTGGTTTTCTCTCCATTCTCCACAGCGGCTGTCGCAGACCCCACCTCACTCACCAACCTCAGAACTCATTCTTCTCTCAGCAAATGACAATGCCACCTATTTCTCCTCCGTCCCCAACCCAAAGTAAGAAAACCCCAGATCTCCAGATAAATATTTCTTGCGTTCAAATCTAGAAACCTGATTGGTGCACATCCATCTTTCCTCCCCTCCTGGTGGGCTGCCTTGCTCTGGTTAAGCCTGACTCTCCCACCTCACTCTGGACACCATCCCAGCCTCATTCTCAAGGCCCTGTTAATTTTTTTCTCACATTGCTTCAACTTCTTTCCCTCTAGAGGCTTATGCTATCATTACCACACTTTCTGGAAGACAACACAAGCCTCTGTTAATCCCACCTGGACCTCTTGATCCCCTCCTCCCACCAGCTGCCACACTAAGAGAGTTATCCAGTGTCACCTCCATCCATCTCCTAGTCACTCCCCAAACCCTGCAAATTAGCTCCCATCCTCACTGCACTTTCACCAGTCACCTTGTCAGTTCTTATCCTATCTGAGCTTTTGGCAACATGGGGACCTCCATTCTCCCTGTTTTTTGGGCTTCCAGGGCACAGCCCTTCCCCACTTCCCTCCCACTTCAGAGCACAGTGCTCACACACACCGTGTAGTTCTCTGGTCGTGGTGCTCAACACACAGCTGCGTATTTATTAATGATCTTTCTCTTTAGCTGAAAAGCAAAATATTTAGGGAACATGTTGTCTTGCCCATGGCAGAGCAAAATTGAATTTTTACTCCAAATCTGTTCTGACAGAAAGACGTAGACATAATATTTAAGATCTGGTAGACCTCTGGCAAAAACAACTTTGATTATTAAAACCATTTTCCAGAAACCTACTTTGGCCAAAGAGTAGAGACGTGAATTGATTAATATGTAGGCATTAGGTGTGTCTACTAGTCACACACAGCTCTGGAGTTTTAAGTGTGCATTTAGGATGCTATTCGTGTGCACCTGCACAAAGTCTCACCAAACCCAGATTAAAGAATTCTTCTCTGTGTGAGGACAGAAGGGAGCCAGCTGGGCCACCAGGAGACAAAGAGACCACTAGTTCAATGGGCTCTGAAAGCAATTAGGAGGATTTTAACCAGCTATTTCAATGCCCAGGTTATTTGCTGAAAAGAAATTACAAGGGTAAAGGAATGCTCATTGTTAAAATAATACTTGAGGCTTGGCACCTGTAGCTTAAGCAGCTAAGGGGCCAGCCACATACACCAGAGCTGATGGGTTCAAATCCAGCCCAGGCCTGTCAAACAACAATGACAACCACAACCAAAACATAGCCAGGTGTTATGGTGGGCGCCTGTAGTCCCAGCTACTTGGGAGGCAGAGGCAGGAGACTCGCTTGAGCCCAGGAGTTGGAGGTTGCTGTGAGCTGTGATGCTATGGCACTCTACCCAGGGCAACAGCTTGAGGCTCTGTCTCAAATAAATAAATAATACTTGAAAACTCAGCATGCTCTAATGATTTGGTAGGTATTTTCTTGATTTTGATATCCTTTTAAGCATTGGAATAATTTTTTGTATTTTTTTTCATACCAAAACTTTGGTGTGGGCGGCACCTGTGGCTCAAAGGAGTAGGGCACCAGCCCCATATGCTGGAGGTGATGGGTTCAAATCTAGCCCCAGCCAAAAACTGCAAAAAAAACCTTTGGCGAAATGAATTCAATCCATAAAGAAAATGAACCACTTGGGACATCTTTATAAGACGAGCAAGAAATAAAAATTAAAAATAAAAATATGGAAATATTTTTTTTTGAGACAGAGTCAGACTCTGTTAACATTCCAGGCTACAGTGCTAATTTGTCCATTTTTAGTAGAGATGGGGTCACACTCTTGCTCAGGTTGGTCTTGAACTCCTGAGCTCAACAGATCTTCCCATCTTGCCCTCCCAGAGTGCTAGGATTGCAAGCATAAGACACTGTGCCCAATCAGAATCAAAATTCTTTATTAAAAATAATTCAAGGGAAAAGAATGTAAAAGTCAGAACACATTGTTCTCTTCAAATAAACAGGCAATGTACAGGGGCATTAAGATAAATGCTAGAGGCTCAGCGCCTATAGCCCAAGTAGCTAGGGCGCCAGCCACATACTCCAGAGCTGGCGGGTTCAAATCCAGCCTGGGCCTGCCAAACAACAATGATGGCTGCAACCAAAAAATAGCCAGGCATTGTGGTGAGTGCCTGTAGTCCCAGCTACTTGGGAGGCTGAGGCAAGAGAATTGCTTAAACCCAAGAGTTGGAGATTGCTGTGAGTTGTGATGCCACAGCACTGTACCAAGGGAGACATAGTGAGATTCTGTCTCAAAAAAAAAAGGTAAATGCTAGATCAACTCTAATGATACCTGGACGTTTTAAAGTTCCCTGACCATTATCAGCTTTTACTTTTACTTGATATTCAGACTGATTAGCTCCCTCTGTTAATGGGTTCTGGCCATTTGGCCAGATTTTTTTCCTTTGTGGCCTTTGACACTGATACTCACAAGGTATCATGGTGAATATGTTCTTGGTTTTATTCCTCTTCAAGGGCCCCAGATGGTAGGAAAATTGCTGCTTCCCCTTTAAAGTTTTTAGAAAAATGGCCTCAGAGAACATAATGTTTATTTTTTTCCTTGAATCCCCCAAAATGGGAATAAGGGTTAGCTTGAGTTTCCTTAAATACATCTAACCTTTAATAAGACTCTAGTCTAGCTGCTTAAAGTCCTTTGCCCTCCAAGAAGCCTTCTCTCTGGGGCCTTTATTGTTGGTTTCTTAGAGGAAGATGTTCATGACTGGGATGCCACACTCATGGCAGCTCCCCAGCGTTCAGACTAAAAACCTTTCGGGGACACAGTGATTCCCAACCACCACTGGCTCTGTTCTAGAGTTCAATGAGTTGCAAAATGCTGTAAAAGAAGAATATTACTGATGCCTCTTAAGTTCCCACTTATCTCAAAAGTGAGATTTTGCCTTTATATACATATGGCCCATAATGTCTTAGTACCACCATGAGTAAATACCCCAGAAGTGCCCTGCTGATATCCACTTTATTACAGGGATAGAAAAATATGACAAATTTGCCCATAGCTTATTGGAAAATAATTTTTTAATCCTATAGGCCTGTGAAAAACAAGTTAAATTATTAAGAAAACAGAATGAAGGTGACCTTTCTCAGACCAGCCATTTCTCAGCCCTGGTGACATTTTCAGCTTCTACACCTCTGTGCTTATTTCTGAAAAACAAAACAAAGCATGACATTTAAGTCAGAAACTAAGGAAAAATCTTATCTATGTGGGATATAAGAGATAGGCATGGGATGAGTATAACTTTTCATATATTTTTGACTTTTGATCTTTAAAAAGGGCTTACATATTTAAAAAATTAAATTAAAATGATGGGGGAAGCAAATTTAAAATTGAATACAAACAGAAATAAGACACAGCAAAAATAATTAATTCAAGTAATTTTTGAACACTTTTTTACTCTATATTCTCAATGTGATATATCCCCAGAGTAAAAAGATTGCAAAGAAATCTCGAGTTTTAATATGTTTGTTGTAGGGAGGGTTATTGATAATTTTAAAACTATTTTGTATTATCAAAGGAGAGAGCAAATAGGTAAATATTTTAGTATTGTTGAGAACCAGAGTTCTCAGATGAAATAAAGGAGACTCAAATAGGAATGATAAATAAGGAAATTTTTTTAGATTTAAATGTAAGATATAAATATAAAGTCATAATTTGAAAAATATTAAATATATTCTCCACCTCTGTCCACTGAAAGGTCTTAAAAACAGTGACATCCTCATGTGAGTAAGCACAGAGCACTTCTAGATCTTGGCTTCTGAACACTAACCGTCTAGAAACTGTCTAGAACATGGTTTTTGTGCCAGAGAGTGAGAAAGTACTCAAAGATTAATGGTGATATGTCAAAAAAAGATACAGCAGTCTGCTTAAAGAGGATTTTGTTGGCCAAATTTGGAAATTTTGAACATCAAAATAAATGATAGCAATAGGTTGTAACCTATTGAAATGTTTAAAAGCCCATGAGTCCAGAATAATACTAAAAAATAAAAAAGCCAGGAGAAATGAAGGGCAGGAGGAAAGCCTTTCTCTACAGAAGAGTGTCAGTTAATAAATGTAGGAAAAATTATAGAATTAGAAAAATCCCTATTTTGTGCTACCAATAAAATTATTGGTTCTGATAAAGATCATCATAGATAGTATTAATAAAACCACTGGATAAATGTCAAATATTCACAGTCTCAAAGTATCATTCCATAGGTTAAAAACCAACTAATCAAACTTGGGCCTCTCCAGTGATGGGACAAATTGGTATTCACAATGTCACCTATGAGGTATAATTGTCAAAAGTGTTTAACCTGAGTCTAATCACAAGGAAGCTTCCAGACAAATTCACATGGTGGTGTAGCATTCTACAAAACAGCAATGTCATAAAAGACTAAAAAGGAAAAGAAAAGGCAGGGAGGCTATTTTGCTATTTTTTAATTATAGAGAATAAAGAAAAACGTCAACCAAGTATAACATGTAACTCTTTTTATTATTTTAAAATTGGCAAATACAAATTATATATTTTGATACACAGCATGATGCTTTGATATAGGTAAACATTGTGGAATGGCTAAATCTAGCTAATACATCCATTACTTCACATACTTATCTTTTTAGTGGTGAGAACATTTTAAATGTATTTTTAAGCAATTTTCAAGTATACAACACGTGGGGGGGAAAGCAGCAAAATGAATGAATTACAGCTACACAACAGTAGGAACAATTTCAGGAGAATGTGATTCCATTTATGGAAAGATTTAAAGTTTGCAGAATTAAGCAGTATGCCATTTAGGAGTTAAGGCATTAGGGTAAAACTATAGATAAAAGCAAGGGGGCTGGGTGCGGTGGCTGTTGCACTCAGGGAAGCTGAGGGCATGAGGCAGGAGGATTGCTCGAGGTCAGGAATTTGAGACCAGCCTAAGTAAGAGGGAGACCCTGTCTCTACTAAAAATAGAAAAAATTCTCTGGGCATGGTGGTGTAATTCATTCATTTTGCTGCTTTTTAGTATTTTATTATGTGAATATATCAGTTAAAAAATCAGTTCTACTACTGATGGACATTTATAATGTTTGTTTTTCTTTTTCCCTTTCAAACCCTACTGATAACACGGGTGCCAAACTTTTATTGGGGCATAGGTTATTTACATTTTGAACTTTACCAAATAATGCTAAATTTTCTCTGGGAGGCCAAGGCAGGAAGATCACTTGACTTCAGGAGTTCGAAACCAACCTGAGCAAGAGCAAGAGCCCATCTCTATTAAAAATAGAAAAACTAGCCAGGTGCTGTGGTGGGTGCCTGTAATCCCAGCTACTCAGGAGGCTGAGGCAGGAGGATAACTTGACCTCAGGAGTCAGATTGCTGTGAGCTAGTCTGATGCCATAGCACTCTAGTCTGGACAATAAAGTGAGATTCTAGCTTTTTCTTTCTTTCTTTTAAAAACAAAGTTTTTTCCAACATGGTTATAGTTATACTCCCATCTGCAACATATGTGCTTCAGTTGCAAATATTTGATTGTGGTCATGCCTCTTTAAAATTTTTTTTTATTTTAAAATAATTTTAGACATACAGAAAAGCCACAAAACTAGTACGAGGAGTCCAAAAGTGAAATTAAGCAAAAATTTATGTTTATAATAGCATCAAAAACAGTAAAATACATGGGAATGAATTTGACAAAAGAAGTGCAAGCTTATACACTGAAATTATAAAACATTGATGAAAGAAACTAAAGAAGACCCAAGTAAGTGAAATGACATCATGTTCATGAATTAGAAGACTTATGAATATTTTTAAGGGGGCAATATTCCCCAAAATTAATCTACAGTTCAATGCATTCCCTACCAAAACCCCAGCTGGCTTCTTTGAAAACAAGCTGATCCTAAAATTCATATAAAAATTTGAGGGACACAGAATATCCAAAACAATACTTAAAAAGAAGAACAGAGTTGGAGGATTCTCACTTCTCATTTTAAGTTACAGTAAAGCTACATAAGCTACAGTAATCACGACAATGTGGTACTGACATAGGATAGACATATAAATCAACAAAACAGAATTTAGGGTCCAGAAACAAACCTCCCCATTCAACCAACTGAATTTTGACCAGGATACCAAGATAATTTAAAGGAAAAAGTCTACTCTTCCACAAATAGTGCTGGCATAATTAGATATCTTCATGCAAAAGAATGAAGTTAGACTCCTACCTTCACTTACAAAAAATAACTCAAAATGAAACAAAGACCTAAATGTAAGAGGTAAAACTATAAAATCCTTAGAAGAAAACAAGTGCAAATCTTTGTAAATTTGGATTAATCATTAATTATTTCTTAGATATGACACCAAAAGCACAAACTTTTATAAACGGATAAATTGAACATCATTAAAATTAAAAATATTTGTGCTTTAAAGGATATCATCAAGAAGTGAAAAGATGGCTGGATGCCTGTGGCTCAAGCGGCTAAGGCGCCAGCCACATACACCTAAGGTGGTGGGTTCGAATCCCCAGCCTGGGCCCACCAAACAACAAAGATGGCTGCAACCAAAAAATGGCTGGGCGTTGTGGCGGGCGCCTGTAGTCCCAGCTACTTGGGAGGCTGAGGCAGGAGACTCGCTTGAGCCCAGGAGTTGGAGGTTGCTGTGAGCTGTGAGGCACTCTACCCAGGGGGATAGCTTGAGGCTCTGTCTCAAAAAAAAAAAAAAGAAGTGAAAAGACAATCCACTGAATGAGAGACTATTTGGAAATTAAACATCTGATAAAGGATGATGTCAACAATATTTAAAGACCTATCACACTCCATAATAAAAAGACTACTTAGTTACATACGGGTGAAGGATTTGAATGGGCATTTTTCCAAAGGAGATATGTAAATAATCAATAAACACATTAAAACATCATTAGCCACTGGAGAAATGCACATCAAAAACACAGTGAGATACAGCCACTCAACCTACTAGGTTGGCTATAATCAAAAGGACAAGAAGTAACAACGGGAATGAAAATGGTACAGCCACTTTAGGAAACAGTTTGGCAGTTGCTCAGATGGCTAAACATAGAGTTACCATCTGGCAATTCCACTCCGAGGCATGAAATGAGAGAGAAATGAAAACATGTGCACATAATAAATTGTGGTATATGTACACCATGGAATATTATGCAGCCTTAAAGAAAGATGGAGACTTTACCTCTTACATGTTTACGTGGATGGAGCTGGAACATATTCTTCCTATCAAAGTATCTCAAGAATGGAAGAAAAAGTATCCAATGTACTCAGGCCTACTATGAATCCAAGGGAGGGGAGGGGAGAGAGGAGGATGGGTGGAGGGAGGGCCATTAGTGGGACCACACCTACAGTGCATCTTACAAGGGTACATGTGAAATTTACTAGGTGTAAAATATAAATGTCTAAACACAGTAACAAAGAAAATGCCGGGAAGCCTATGTTAACCAGTTTGATGAAAATATTTCAAATTGTATATAAAACCAGCACATTATACTCCATGATTATATTAATGTACACAGCTATAATTTAATAAAAATAAAATTTAAAAAAAAGTGCACACAAAAACCTGTATGCAGGTGTTCATAGGATATTATAAGCCAAAAGGAATAACCCAAATGTCACCTGATGAATGGATAAGTAAAATGTGGTAGATCCATACAATGGAATGCTATCAACGATATAAAGAAATGAAGTGTTGAGGCATGCTACAATATGATGACACCTGGAAAATCCCATGTGAAAGAAGCCAACCACACAAGGCTGCTTACTGTGTGATTGTATGGCTGTGCTTGTATGAAATGTCCTGAGTAAGCACATCTACAAGACAGAAAGTAGCCTGTGACTAGGGATGGGAGACACATGAGGGAACTGAGGGATGATGTAAAGGGCATGGGGTTTCCCTTGGAGGCAATGAAAATGCTGTAAAATTGTGCTGGTTGTTGTCCAACTCTGTGACTATACTAAAAGCTATTGAATTGTACACTTTTAAGTGTGTGAATTATATGTGAGTACATACATTTCTCCATAAATCTGGTAAGAAAACAATATGCTCCTTCACTCAGTTTCTAGTAAAGCTAACAACTTGTATAACCATAGTATAATTAAATTCAGAACAGGAAATCAGTGCTGGAATGATACTCTCAACGAATTACGGGCGGCACCTGTGGCTCAGTAAGTACGGCGCCAGCCCCATATACCAAGCGTGGCAGGTTCGAACCCAGCCCTTGCCAAACTGCAACAAAAAAATAGCCAGGCGTTGTGGCGGGCACCTATAGTCCCAGCTACTCGGAAGGCTGAGGCAAGAGATTGCCTAAGCCAAGAGCTGGAAGTTTCTCTGAACTGTAACACTACAGTACTCTACCAAGGGCGACAAAATGAGACTGTCTCTTAAAAAAAAAACAACAACTAATAACAGACACCTCCCTAGTCTTTCTCTGAATGTCATTTTCCTATTCCAGGTTCCAGGTCAGAATCCTACATTGCATTCAGTTCCTACGTCCTCTCCACCTCTTTTATTCTGTGACATTTCTTCTGTCTTTACTTGTTCATGTCCTAAGTGAATACTAGTCACTTGCTTCATCTAACACCTCTCAGGGCATCATGTCAGAAGTACGTGGTGTTGATTTGTTTTATTATTGGTGATGTTAACCTTGAACACTTGAGTAAGGTATATCTGCCAGGTTTTTCCATTGTAAAGCTACTGTTTCTCTTTGTAACGGATGAAAAAAAAAAATCTTAAAATATTTTGAGCTGTGCTAGCATCCTGTTTCTCCCAAACTTTCAAACGCTAATTTTAGCACACATCAGTGGCTCTTGACTGCATTTTTTTTGTGGTATTTGCAAAATAGTGATTTTGCATTTCTATCATTTTTTCCCACTATTTCCTATTAGTGAGAGTTTATTAATTGAATTTTGTAAGAGAAAGCTGTTCCCCCTTAATTCATGTATATATGCATTTATTTATAAATACAATTCATGGATATTTACTATAGTCTATGGGTTATTTCCAACACTATGATTATTTATTTTTCTGCTCAAATTTTCCAGCTATGACCACTGGATACTCCTTTAGGCAGCCTCCTGCTTTTAACATAGCATCCATTTTCATATACTACTTCCTTATTTTCTGGAATGATAAGACATTCCAGGGTTAATTTTTTTCCCCACGGTTATTTTTTATTTCCCTGCCTCAACCCTGTGATTAACCTCTTTTCCAAAAAACCCTGATTCCTTTTATTGAAGAATGGTATTTAAAAACCAAAATCTGGGTATTAATTGTGTTCATTTCTCTAGGGCAGGGGTCCTCAAACTTTTTAAACAGGGGGCCAGTTGACTGTCCCTTAGACCGTTAGAGGACCAGATTGTGGGACCTGGAATGAGTCAGCTACTAAGCAGGACAGGCAGTGGCAGTGGCGGCAAAAACACCCGGTGGGCCAGATGAAAGTCCTCCGCAGGCCGTAGTTTGAGGACCCCTGCTCTAGGGTGTCCTTCATTGCTCCTAGGCCCACTCAGCAGGTAGAGCTAGGACATTATTTGTATAAATATTAACCCATGTGAGCACACATACGTCTCTATATTTATCTATATTTTTAAAATATGAGTTTATTTATATCTCCATGTATGTATGTTAAAAATATGAGCTCCTATTAATACCTCTAACTCCATTCTAACCCTACAAGGTTCATTTTAGATTTTCCCCTTTCTTTATTTATAACTTCTTTCTCTGAAAAGAAACTTGTTTCTCATAATCTACAATATGTTTTTTTCTAGTAATTAGAAACATACACCTGTGAGAAGCAGATTTGCTCACTGAAGTTGTTGTGTACAGTCCTTTTTGTGTTCAGCCAGTCGTGTGTTGTGCTCAGTTTTTTCCTTGTCATCTTCATCCTCTTTAGTGGGGTTACATGAGGCTTCATTTGTTACTGTTCGGATTCCACTTTGCATCCCCTCCCATTCTTGGTGGATTTCATTCATTCACTTGTTTACCACTGTGGTCTGAGAGTCAGAGCTTTACCAAATGACATATTCAGAGACGTGTCTCTCCCTCCTGCCTCCTCCACTCCCACTTTCCATTCCTGTCCCTTTTTTCCCACCTATATCCCTGTACATCACCCTCTTTAGTTTCTGCTTTGTTTTTCCTGTATTTCTTTCACAGAAACGAGGAGATACATATGTATTTTTTTCAACCATTTTCTTCTTCAAATTTCCTTGTTTTTAAATTTTTTATTAATTTGGTATAGTTCCATTTCTTTGTGGTTTTATTATTTTACTTTTTCTTTAGAAACAAGTTCTCACTGTATCACCCAGGTTGGAATGCAGTGGCACAACCATAGCTCAGTGTAATCTTCAACTCCTGGGCTCAAGTGATCCTCCCACCTCAACCTCCTGAGTAGCTGGTACTACAGGTGCCCACCACTCTATCTGGCTAATATTTTATCGAGACGAGGTCTTGCTGTGTTGCCTCGACTGATCTTGAACTCCTGCCTCCAGTGATCCTCCCTCTTTGACCCCCAAAGTATTAGGATTACAAGTGCAAGCCTTGTAATTAAAACAACAATGAGTTGTTGTTTTAATTTGTATTTCCTTTATTATTAGCAGGGCTGAACATCTTTTCGTATGTTTATTGGCCATTTGGGTTTCTTCTTCCAGAAAATTCTTGTTAATTTTTTTGCCCATTTTCTCTTGTATTTGTACAGTTTATGTGTTCTGAATGCTAATCCTTTGTTAGTAATACTTGTTACAAACATGGGAGGCTTGTCTTTTTATTAAAAATGCTTTCAATGAATAGAAGTCCTTAAGTTTATCTATCTTTTGCCCTTTTGCACTTAAGAAATCCTCCATGATGTTATTCAGTTATTATCCTATATTGTCTTGGAAAAGTTTTAGAGTTTTGTCTTTTACATTTAAGTTTTTAATCCACCTAACATTGGTTTTTTGTGTATAAAATAAGGTAAAATCCAAAGATCCAATGTAATCTTTTTTCATATGTGTAACCAATCCTGTAGCACAATTTATTAAAGGGCCTATTCTTCTGCCACTGATTTGCAATGCAAGCTTTATCTTAACTCAAGTTTCCATACATACAGGAGATGTTTCTGGGTTCCTCCCTGTGCCCAAACCACTCTGTCTTATTAACACAGCTCTACTTCAGAACTGTCTTAACTCTTATTGGTTCTTTCCTCTGCCATATAAATACAAAGAACAATTTTAAGCCAGGCATAGTGGTTCATCCCTGTAATACTAGCACTCTGGGAGGCTGAGATAGGAGGATTGCTTGATATCAGGAGTTCAAGACCAGCTAGAGTAAGAGTGAGACTCCGTCCCTACCAAAAATAAAAAAAATTAGCCAGTTGTGGTGGCTCATACCTGTAGTTCCAGCTACTCTGGAGGCTGAAGCAGGAGGATCACTTGAGCCCAAGAGTTTGTGTTTGTTGGAAGCTATGATGATGCCACTGCTCTCTACCTAGGGTGGAGAGAGACCCTGTCTCTCAAAACAAAAAACAAAAACCTAACAAACAGGAGGTGCCCGTAGCTCAGTCAGCAGGGGACCAGCCACATACACTGAAGGTGGTGGGTTTGAACCTGGCCCAGGCCTGCTAAACAACAATGACAACTGCAACAAAAAAATAGACAGGTGTTGTGGTGGGCGCCTACAGTCCCAGCTACTTGGGAGGCTGAGGCCAGAGAATTGCTTAAGCCCAAGAGTTTGAAGTTGCTGTGAACTGTGATGCCACAGCACTCTACCCAGAGCAACAGCTTGAGACTGTCTCAAAAAAAAAAAAAGAAAGAAAAAACTAACAAACAAAAGTAAATGAAATAAAAACAATTTTCAAATAAAGATCTGTTAGAATTTGTGTTTTAATTACTTTGAATCTCTACATAAATTTGAGAATTTTATTTTATTATATAGCTTTATGTAGGTCTTCTTTAACAAAATAGTTTCCTCATATTCTCCATGAAATTCTTATACACATACATTTTTATTACTAGATACATAATATTTTTTTGATATTATTGTAAATGTTTTTTTAAAAAAATACATTCCTGGGCGGCGCTTGACGGGGGTGGGTTTAAACCTGGCCCCAGCCAAACTGCAACAAAAAAATACACAGGTGTTCTGGCAGGTGCCTGTAGTCCCAGCTACTCGGGAAGCTAAAGCAAGAGAATTGCCTAAGCCCAAGAGTTGGAGGTTGCTGTGAGCTGTAACGCCATGGCACTCTACCAAGGGCGATAAAGTGAGACTCTGTCCCTAAAAAATTAAATAACATAAAAATAAAAAAATACATTCCCTAATTGCTGTTGGAATATAGACATGCAACTAATTTTTGTAAATTGAGTTTGGATCTATCAAGTTAACTAAATTCTTATTAATTTAATTGATTTTGTTCATATATTATATTTTTACAGACATTGTTAGTAAACAGTGATAGTTTTGTTTCTTACTTCAGAGTTATAAGTGAAAAAAAAAAAAGCCACATGCAGTGGCTCACACCTATAATTCTAGAACTCTGGGAAACCGAAGTGGGGGATTGCTTAGACTCAGGAGTTCAAGACCAGCCTGAGCAAGAGTGAGAGCTCATCTCTAAAAAAAAAAAAAAAGCCAAGCGTTGTGGTGGGTGCTTGTAGTCCCAGCTTCTCGGAAGGCTGAGGATTGCTTGAGCTGGAGAGTTTGAAGTTGCTGTGAGCTATGACACCACAGCAGTCTACCAAGGGCAACAAAGTGAGACCCTTTCTCAAAAAAAAAAAGAAAGTGAAAAAAAATCAGAATATACAATTACAAAACATGAACCAGGTGGTACAATGTGCATGGAAAAAAAAAAAAAACAACCACAGGAAAGACACCACAAACATGTAAGCAGTGACTTATTTTGAGTTAAAGAATTATGGATAAATTCTTCTATATATAAGATAGATAAATTCTTCTAAATATATCTCTATACTTTCCAGTTTTCCCAAAGATGAGTATCAAACACTCTCATAACCAGGAAAGAAACAAAACTTTAAAATAAAAGCAAGTCTAAAAAAAAAATGTAAAGTTAAAGGTAAGAAATAAAACAAGTAACTCTAAATCCTGCTCACCACAGAGCCAGCCGGCTGCATAGTTGTGGACTAATAGCCACGTTATATCTAAGAAAATGACCTCTGAGACCCCTGAAACTTTGTTCTTCCATTAAGGGCAAGTATGGCAGTGACACCTGTCAAAGGCATAAAATGGTGTTAACACTTGATTTAGCCAAAGGCTACTATTGGTCTTTGTTTTGAAATGTAGTCAACTCAATTATACATAAGGTATATTTTTTCCTTTTTATGAATTATTTATGATCTTTTCATATTAGTATGCCCTTAATTCACACTGCTTATTTCCTAACAGTAAACTTGGGAAATACAGACTAATTCTCAACTGGTACTACTCTTCTCATTTCACAGATAAGAAAATAGATCCCCATAGAGATTAAGTAAGTCCTCTCTTTATGCCTCTGCTGGCCTCCTCGTCTCCATCCTGACACTCATCAATATTACCCACCTTCTCCATCATAAGCACCATGAGCTTAAGATTTGTCTTGTTCTCTGTATACCCAAGCCTGGCACCATACCTGGCACGATACCCAACACATGGCTGATAATCAAGAAATAGATACCAAAAGTAAAAATGAGTTTTACAGGCCCAGGCAAAGTGGCTCAGACCTGTAATCCCAGCACTCTGGGAGGCCGAGGCAGGTGGATTGCCTGAGCTCATGAGTTCTAGACCAGCCTGAGCAAGAGCAAGACCCTGTCTCTTAAAAATAGTGGTGCTGTGGTGGACGCATGTAGTCCCATCTACTTGGGAGGCTGAAGCAAGAGAATCACTTGAGCCCAAGAGTTTGAGGTTGCTGTGAGGCGTGACATAACAACACTCTACCAAGGGCAACAAAGTAAGACACTGTCTCAAAAAAAAAAAAAAAATGAGTTTTACAGGTGATCCATTTTCCAACAAAATCACACTGTCTGCCAAATTAAATGTTTAATTGATTGTTTTTAGGAAACATTCAAAACAAAATTAGACTACTTTTGAAAACACATCGTGTGAAAACTCCTCCAAGTTTTAGAACAAAATTACCTCTTTCTGTCCCCCTTTTCTGGCTTAATGAATTTTTCCTATGGTGAACATTTTTCCTTTTAGTGTTGTAGGATCTAGATGCTAATTGTGTGTAGTTATTAATTGAGCTGGTTTTATATGAAAAGTTAGAAGAACAGAATTAAGTCAACATAATTAATCAAAGACTTTTTACTTAGAGGAGGATTTTTGCTGTATTAATTATCCCAACAGATGCTTCATGTGCCTAGAATTATTTTAGATATCTATATGTATGTAGAAGTAATTTTATTATAGACAGAAAATAGTACTAAAGTTTCACAGTTTCTAACACATTGAGACATAGCCATCACGGGTAATTCTCTTTATTAATTTTTTTTAATTTTATTTTATTTATTTATTTATTTATTTTATTTTTCAGTTTTTGGCTGGGGCCGGGTTTGAACCTGCCACCTCCGGTATAGGGGGCTGGCACCCTACTCACTGAGCCACAGGCACCACCCTATTAATTTTTTATTAACATAAATCCAACATTTATTGAGGGTTTCCCATACTCTAGATACTGTGCAATACTGTTACCTTGTAAAAATGATTAAAACACTACCTTAATAAAGCTCACAATCTAATGTGGACATCATATTATATTTTTTTCTTAAATATGTTTTCTCATACATGTTTTGTTGCTAAATTTGGGGTAAGGAAGATTTGTGCTTATATTAATTTGGTCTAGAGCTGTTACCCAAAGCTTAATTTTTTCTAAGTGGCCTGTAGTAGCTATTAGCAGCTGCACTTTACATGCAAATCGAATTTAATTAAACAGAGATCTCATACATTCAACTGCTTTTGTTTCATGTTGTTATTTGTGTCAGGTATGGGAGATGGGGTGGGATATTATAAAAAAAAGGATATTTGCTATTTTCTCCTTAAAACTGTGGTAGAGAATACGAAAAGGAAAAATAAAACTACTCTATAAATCTCTATATACGGTTAGTACCCAGTACCAGCCAACAGTGAACTTAAGTTTATCTCGTGTGTGTGTGTGTGTGTGTGTGTGTGTGTGTGTAACTGTGTAAAAAATGATCTCCTTTTTTTCTTCCTGGCAGGTGTCCTTGTAGATTTGGGTCTGGAGGAAAATGCTCATCAGAGAGCAGAGAAATATGTTGTTCGTCTGGACAATGAGATTCAAACCAAGTTTGAAGTTTTTATGAGGAGGGTGAAACAGAATCCGTATACACTGTTTGTGCTAGTTCACGACAACTCCCATGTGGAACTAACGAGGTGATTGCTTCAGAGTGAGCAAATGCAGTACTTCTTCTCTGGCAATAATTGTTACTTAATGACATGTTTTCAAGGTGATAATTAGAAAACCCAGGGATCCTAACATTTTCCTTCTCTTTTCTTCCCCAGTTTTTCTTATCAATGTATTGTTGGTTTTATTTTAACTAAATTGTGGAGGAATTTAGAAATTCCTGCTAAAAATTACTGTCTTTAAGAGTACTGTGGAACCCAGGTGCTTTAGAGAAAGGCTAAGGTGAATGAGCGCCCCCAAAAGGAGGCAGGATTCCCACTTCTTTCCCTGTTTCTTTTGCTTCTCTTCCTTACTCTCTTCCTTCCTACCTTTAAAAGCAGTAGAGGCTCAGCACCTGTGGCTCAAGTGGCTAAGGTGCCAGCCACATACACCTAAGGTGGTGGGTTCAAATCCAGTCTGGGCCCGCCAAACAACAATGACAGCTGCAACCAAAAAATAACCAGGCGTTGTGGTGGGCACCTGTGGTTCCAGCTGCTTGGGAGGCTGAGGCAGGAGACTCGCTTGAGCCCAGGAGTTGGAGGTTGCTGTGAGCTGTAATGCCACGGCACTCTACCCAGGGGGATAGCTTGAGGCACTATCTCAAAATAAAATAAAATAAAATAAAAGCAGAAGAGATCCATTTCAATGAGCTGAGAGCAAATATGAAACCTCCAGTTTCCCAGTTTAAACAAGACAGTATCATGTTTCTAGGGTGGACTTATGAAACAACTGTACATGTGGAAGGATGGAACCTCTTTTGCTTACACATCAAATTACAGGAATTGTCTGCTAGGGAGTATCTTTGCTTCTATGAAGGCAAATAGTTTAAAATAGGTGGAGGAGATAGTCATGGACTATTGCATATCATGGTTTTTCCTCACCATTTGGGCATCATTTGGGAAATTTCGTGCATCATCAGCCATTTATAGACTTTCTTCTGTCTAGGACACACTGAGGTTAGGAGTCTGGAATTTTTGGGTTTGCTGTGGGAATGTCAGAATTATAAAGCACTTTTTCACACACCAGCAGTGTCTGATGCATTACGGTCTGAAATCTAGAGACATACACAGGTGTAAATAAGATTATGCATAACTCGTTAGATTTAGAAGAAAGGAAAGGAATGAGTGAGGGAGGGAAAACAAATTTGTCCACATCTGCTCAGCTATTGCTAATGTTCTATGAGCAGAAATAGCGCACTGACCATATGTACATATATGCCTTGTCTTTGAAAGTTTAGGGTAATATTTCTAAGGATGTATGTTGGATCTCTCTGTATTTAATTCCCCAAGGCATCAAGATTATTCACACACTATATATATATATATTTTATTTATATTTTATTATTCTTATTATTATTTTGGTGGCTGCATGGCAACCTGGCACATCCAAATTGAATAAAACTGAGAATTCAGAGATGAAAGTCTTGGTTAGGGAGTGGGGTTGGGGCCTCCTCATCCCTCCTCACAGCTGAGCAGACCAGAAGGAGAGTATATACCACAGTGGAGAGCCTTTGCTGCTTTGGGTCACCACAAGGTCACAAACATCATGTTCTGATGGAGAAGTCCCCTCATTCAGGTGATTTTCATAGGATAGTCACGTGCTGCATAATGACAGACCACACAAGGCCAGGTGCAGTGGCTCATGCTTGTAATTCTAACACTTGGGAGGCTAAGGTGGGTGAATTGCCTGAGCTCACAGGTTCAAGACCAGCCTGAGCTAGAGCAAGACCTCGTCTCTAAAAATAGCCAGGCATTGGCTCGGCACCTGTGGCTCAAGTGGCTAGGGCACCAGCCACATACACCTAAGGTGGCGGGTTCAAATCCCCAGCCCGGGCCTGCCAAACAACAATGATGGCTGCAACCAAAAAATGGCCAGGCGTTGTGGCGGGCGCCTGTAGTCCCAGCTACTTGGGAGGCTGAGGCAGGAGACTCGCTTGAGCCCAGGAGTTGGAGGTTGCTGTGAGTGTGATGCCATGGCACTCTACCCAGGGGGATAGCTTGAGGCTCCGTCTCAAAAAAAAAAAAAAAAATAGCCAGGCATTGAGGCAAATGCCTGTAGTCCCAGCTACTTGGGAGGCTGAGGCAAGAGGGTTGCTTGAGCCCAAGAATTTGAGGTTGCTGTGCATTATGATGCCACAGCACTCTACCTAAGGAGAGAAAGTGAGACTCTATCTCAAAAAAATAAATAAATTTTTTTTTTTAAAAAGACCATATGTATGAGGGTGGTCCCTTAAAATTATAATACCTTGAAAAAATAAAAAGATTATACGTGAATTACTATGTTTTTACTGTGCCTTTTCTATATTTAGATACAGAGATCTAAAGTATTTAGATACAGAAATACTCACCATTGTGAGTATTTCTAATACTCTGTATTTAGATACAGAAATACTCACCATTGTGTTACAATTGCCTACAGCATTCAGGGCAGCAGTGTGCTGTACAGGTGCGTGGCCTAGAAGCAACAGGCTATGCCATGTAGGCTTGCATGAATACACTCTGCAATGATCCCTCATGACGAAATCATCTAAGGATGTTATTTCTCAGAATGTATCCCTGTCTTTAAGTGACACAAAACTATAAAGTGATCCATCTCAACTACAGATTTAGATACCCTGGGCCTAGATAACTGAGTTTACACTTTGAGGTATCAGGGATAAACTGAAAAGGGGAACACATACGTGTATATTATATACACACATACCTGAAATCTGTCTGTAAAGGAGTGTAATTTTTTTCTCTTCCAAATCAAATTTTGATTGTTTCTATTCTTGCTCCTAACTTAAAAGAGCTAGAAAAATGAAATAAGACATTATCTCCATGTTGGTATCTGATTCTGTATCTCATTATCTAGATGAGGAGGTATTAATGTGACTATCTGTATTTTTACAGTGTCATTTCTGGTTCTTTGTCACATGGTGAACCCAGTCATGGATTGGCTGATAGAGTCATTAATTGCAGAGAAGTTCTGGAAGCTTTCAACCTCCTGGTGCTGCAGGTCAGCTCATTCCCATACACACTACAGACCCAACAGTCCCGAATCAGCTCCAGCAATGAGGTTCACTGGATACAGCTGGACACTCTGGTGAGTCTCTCGCCTACTCTCTGATACAGGCCATGTTCCCAGTTTCCCCGCAGGCAGGATCTTGTAACAAAATATGGTCATGGCTCAAGACCATAGTCACAAGAGTTTGACACTTAACTAACATAATACTTTATACAAGAGTTCAAAAATCTAAATAACAAGAGTTCAAAAAGCTAAATAATTTAAAACATGGTAATTTACGTAATTATTTATCTTCCAAAAGTTCCATATAGTAGTCACAGTCGTCATAAGACTAAAGACTAGCTAATAGTGTCCTGTATACACGTGACCAGGTGGTTCTTTTTGAGGATTCATGCAGATATAAAATTACCCATCCTATATGGTTTTTCCAAAAAAAATTTTTTGATTTATCTGAGACCATCATCAATATTCAGAATTATCTTTGTGCCTTTACAGTGTTAATTTCACTCCAGATGGGTAAATTTTACTGTCCTCTGGGATGGCCTGTCTGTCATGTTTTAGTCTGATGGTCTGTATCACTCTTACTTACACTCATGCTCCCTCAGCAACTGGATTTTTCCTTTTTATCAGTTCTCAGTCTTCTGATTGAAACAGGGCATGAGGGCATTATTACTTTGAAGAACTCAGTAGTAGTGCTGAATGTGTTGAGAGTAGCGATCTCAATGTTGAATATATCCAAGTCTTTATATTTTTTTTACTCCAACCTCTAATACCTGAAAAATATTTTCTACAACCTATAAAATGTATGCTAAATATACTACCCCTCTAAAAGAAGTAAGAGTTTCATAAAAATAATAAAGATTAGTCATTAAGCAATGGATCCTTCATTAAAAAATATTAAACACATTGGATATTAGAAATAAAACACACAAGGCCAGGCACAGTAGCTCATTCTGTAATCCCAACACTTTGGGAGGATTAGGTGGAAGGATTGCTTGGACTCAGGAGTTTGAGATCAGCTTAGACAACATATCAAGACCCTATCTCTAAAAAACAAAATAATAAAAACCAGCTAGACAGGCAGTGCCTGTGGCTCAGTAGGTAGGGCACTGGCCCCATGTACTGAGAGTGG